>NC_140468.1:1405944-1795944 GCF_051167445.1 Perissodus microlepis | reverse complement strand
GAGAAACGATGTTCAAAGATGCAGCGTAGGATTGATGGAATGAAGAGAAAACACTCAGCGGTCATTAAAGACATGTTGTTGAAGTCCAATGACTTGAAGAGCCAAATAATTGAAATGCAGGCACAAAAGCAACAACAAGAGAGAAATACAGACATGTGCAAGGCAAATCTAATGGAGGAGGCAACATACAAAGACCTGACAGAAAAGCTTAGAAAAAAACAAGAAACCTTAAAAGAAATGGAGCAAAGATGCCAGCGACTCGAGCAGCAGAATGCAGAAACAAACGATCAATTGAGAATCCTTCTCCTGGAGCACGAGCTCATGGAAAAATACCTGAAAAAGAAGAAAAAAGGCTGGTTCTGCTGCTTATTCAGATGATTTAGCCTCGTCCTCCTCCACCTGTCATCCATCTTACTTTTCACCTCTCCTGTCCCCCCTAACACATATTCTCCACCTTCTTCATCTTTTTTCTTTTTTCACCCTCCCCCCCAACCAGTCCCAGCAGTTGACTGTCCCCTCCTGAGCCTGGTTCTGCTGGAGGTTTCTGCCCGTCAAAAGGCAGTTTTTCCTCCCCACTGTCGCCTTGTGCTTGCTCAGAGGGGGTTGTTGGGGTTTTCTCCCCTCCTCCTTTCCCCCCTTCATTTACTTATTTTCTTGTTTTACTTTTCTTTTGTTGTTTCTGTAGTTACTTGTTTTACTTTTTTCAACTTATGTAACAAAATAATAAACCAATTGAATTTATCCTTTGAGTAGTTTTCATCTAATCTTTACAGAATTAAGCTCTGTCTTTTATTTGCTTGTTAAAACCCCATCAATGGTGAAGTAAAAACCCTGGGATATGGTTTAAAACGTTGAAATAGACTAACCAACTAGTCTAAAACTAAGAAACACTTAAACACTTAATGTGTTACTGGATCGGATATCGGCGAGAAATAAAAAATGTAATCCGATCCATTAAATATCAAAAAAGCACCCCACAAAACTTGCTACACGGCGTAACTCGACTCATAACCGTAGCACGTTGCAGCAGTATGCATCACGTGATAGAGCGGCTGTGTGTATTTGTAGCCTCGCTAGCAATCCAGCATTTCATCTCCGAGGAAGTTTTCCCAGAGAGAAGTAAAGCAAGTGTGTAAGTTCATCTCTGAATGTTTGTAAAGCATTCCCACGTTAAGCTTAACAACCGATATATGGAGCGACTGCCTCTCTCTCTCTCTCTCTCTCTCTCCCCTACTGCTACTTCAATCGTGAAACTGCTTAATGATCAGCTGATCGGCTTTTCTGTCGTGAGTCCGTCTCTCTTCTTTGTTTTTGGCCCACTTCTCACCAGAAAGAGGAAACCAGCGGCTGAACAACAGCAGCACTATTAAGCTTGATAAGCTGTTGTTACAATTTATTTAAGATTACTTTCTACACCAGGATCTTTTTCTACGCAGCTGACGGCTGGTAACTGTGCAGGGGCGGATCTAGCAAAGTTTAGCCAGGGGGACCGATAGGGCATGAACAGGGGGGGCACAAAGACATACTTTTCTTTCTTATTCTCATTTAAAATGTCTAGCTTTTAATAAATAATTATCTGAATCTTACACCCAAAGTTTTAATCTGATGTAAAATATATAGAAGTCCATTACTGTATATAGTAACTGTTAAGTCTAATATACCCTATAAGCTATAGTACTTTTTCCTTTGGGAAAGTAGCATCTGTGCAGTCTGCAATTCTGTTGAAGAAAGATGTTGAATCTATTTAATTATTCTTGAAAAATAATTTATTTCTGTGCATTTTTCCACACTGCATCAAATTAAAGTTGATTACATCGATTAAGCATCATGAGGTGGAGGGTGGGGGGTGGTTCCCTATTTTTTTTTGCTGGGAGCTTGCAACCCTATTAGTTAGGTTGCTTAATATTTCTGCTAAGTACTCTTTAAAATACCAGAATAGGGAGGATGGAGTAGGTTTAAGTTTATTAGATTGATCAGTGTTGCTGAACTATGAAATATTTTGGGCGCAGTGTATTTTTTACATACAGGTATAACAGAATAGCTTTAGTGTTGTTATTTATTTAAACTTGAGTATAAACGTATACAAAATGCAGCAAGATATTAAAAAAACGTTTTATTGATTAAAAAACACACTATATCGGATTCATATCGGTATCGGCAGATATCCAAATTTATGATATCGGTATCGGTATCGGACATAAAAAAGTGGTATGGTGCCATCTCTAATATATATATATATATATATATATATATATATATATATATATACATACATATATATATACATATGTGTGTATATGTGTGTATGATTATATGAACATAAGTCAACATACTTAAAATGTAATTTCTTTTCCTTTTCCAGCAGTCTCAGTTCCCCCAGCTTTCACTGCAATCCTCAAAGCCCCTCTGGACACATTGGGAAACCTCTTCCTTACTGCCACTGTAACAAACAAAAGTCACAGTTCTATTACTTTTATCAGAGTTAAAATAAAAATATGATTTATGTTAGCTGGCTTCATTTAGCAAACAGATATTTCTGTTTATATAGATACAGATATTAATACAGATATATTTTACGCATAATTTTACCTCTTTTTTTTTCCTAGATGGAAAGTCTATCCAGTTCACATTACAGTAATGCTAACACCCCTTTTGGTCGTCTCTCCTTACCCTCCAGCATTCATAAATCTGTTGACCTTCTTTGTCTGAGACCAACCACTACAATGCATCATCGCCTATTTGTATTGGTAACTTACTTTACAACCTATTTTAATGGTTGCAAAGTAAGTTACTTGTGCTGTATGCAATTTTAGATACACAGAAAGTCTTCACTTACTATATGTGGCTGTCATAGTGTCCTTATCAAGGGCAGTTCTTCACTCTGCGCCGATGTCCGTTTTGCTCTGTCCTCCTATAAAAAGCATGAACATTTGAGTATTTGACTAGTTTTAGATTTCCAAAAATCTGATATTTGTACAACTAAACATTTGAACTACAATGATATGCTATTGAGAGATACTTTTATGGGTACTTTTTGGTAAAGAAACTGGTGACAGAGTTGTAGGCTTTTTAGAGTACTATTAGCTAATCATTTGAACTGACTTTCAAAGCTGTTTACCTTTTAAATTGCTGTGGATCAAAACCTCCAGTGGGAAGGCGGCCATTAGAAGAACACGCACCATTGAACCTGAAAATAACAAAAACAAACAAAAAACAGAACAATATGTAAGAGTCAGGTAGGGTAATAAATCTCTTCTGAAGCAATATAGTTCATTTTGGGTGAAAAACAAAACATTCCTCTAAAATATATATACTGACATCAGCAATCAACATCATGATTGTAATTATTTCCTTTTTAGTACATCTACTGCTGTGTGCATGTGTCAAGCACTACGACTGTATCTATGCATATAAATTCACTATATATATATGTCCTGCAAAAATGTTTTGTTATAGTCAAAAAAGGCAAACAAACAAAGGCATTCAATCAGAGGTGAGAAATTAATTGGGAATATCAATTATAGGTGAACTATTCTTTACCTACTAGCAATCAAGCTTCTTTAACCAAGAAGCTTGAAATATTTGAATGTAAAATAAAATAAATAAATAAATAATAATAAAAATAACATGATGTAATTAAAATGCACAACTTACATTAAGGAAATCTGCATTTGTATCCACAGGCTAAAAGTAAAACAGTAAATGTGTTAGTAATAATCCAGGTATTTGTAAAAAAAAAAAAAAAAAAGAGGCAGTAACTGTGACTCTTCTAGTGGGATGCTAAATGCAGAGATTTATATTTACAGTATAATACTGCATGTACAGGTAGCTGTGTTGTGAACTGTAACTGAATATTAGAGAATCTCAGAGAAATTAAATGTATTTATTTTTTGAATTTATCAATCATAAAACCGTCTGTTTTGAAGGCCTGTTACGATAACGACTTTTTGTTGGTCGGTATATTGCCCCATAAACAATTGCGACAAGTTATGTCATTGTCATTTTAAGACCATTTTATGTCTTTGAATGTATAATCATAATATAACACCATAATAATGCAAGGTCTACACACTTTCAATTGACAAACCAACATCTAATTCTTAAAGTATTTAGATCATTGAAATTAGGAATCAAAATATTAGATACCTTAAAAACTTGAATAAATAGTAAATTTTCTAACAAATAGAAAACAATGTTATTTAATGTTATTGTTTTGTTATCATTATATTTTATTTTTGTAAATATAATGGCAGATAAATTACATCATCAACAATTATTGAGGTCATGTACATGTATTGTGTGTTAAGTCGATATATCGATTATTGTGATAGGCCTACTGTTTTGGTATCATAACGAGCTTGTCAAACATGCATGACCACTAAGCAATGTCTAAGCAGTAGTATTGGTCTGAATGACAACAAACATAACTAGTGTTTTGGAAAATCTGTTAGAAAACAGTTATTTCAATAATTATGATTAGCATGTGACACAGACACTGCATAAAAAACTACAACAACAAATACTTACTTTAGGAGGATGGGGGAGGGCAGCATGAGGTTGAGACTTTGACATCTGTAAGAAACAAATTCATGTATTACAAACAAGTCACTTAAAAATACATTAATGTGGCAGACTGTTCCCTGTTCAGATGCAGTGTATAAGTACAATCAGGGCTGTCACAACAATGGGGTGGGGCCAAGTGGCTGCAACCCTAGGTACAATGTGCAGGTATATATAATTACATATAATATATGTGAATAAAGCAAGAATCTGTTTAGGTTAGTCACTGTGCTGACTAATGCTTGCTAGGTTTATATGATTGCAAACTGCACAAAAACAACAACAGCAACAACATTAATGACAATGACAAACAAAATTACTTACATTTATGTCAATCTCACATCAGGAAGATCTGCATTCGATTTCATGGGCTGAAATAAATAGGCAGAAACATTACTGCTAAAAAAACAAAAACTCTAAAAAGCCTAAAAATGACTTAAAAAGCAAGGAAATGTGGAACATTGTAATTAGCGAACATTAATAAAGCATAACTGTGCTTTGTTTCTAACCTTGGTAAGTACTCTGTAGCCAGAAGGAGAGGTGGGATTTCTGTGAAAGCCAAATTAAATGTGAATAGGTTTTGATAGTTATTGTATATAACAAGTGTAAACAGTTTTATTTGTATTTTTTTTCCCTTTCTGAGAAGGCAGAATAATAAGAAAAGGCAAAAGTACGTCACAATATAATTCATTAAGTTACATATTTTGATTACCAAATTATGGAAGCGTGGAGCTGCCACCCAGACAAAAGCAAAATAGAGAATAGAATTAGAATAGAATAGAATTCAACTTTATTGTCATTGCACATGCACAGGTACAGGGCAACGAAATGCAGTTTGCATCCATCCAGAAGTGCTTTAGTGATATAGATATATTACAATATATATTAGCAATAATATAGATATGTAAGTATATTACAGAAATGGGTCTATTATGGTATGTTATAATGTACACGGTATGAAGTATGTTGTGAATATTCTATAACTATAGGTATGTACAGGCTGTAGTGAGTACAAGCTATGTACGGGCTATGAACAGGATATAAATATGAAAAACTATACAGAATATGAAATAAATAACTTTACAGAAATCTGAGATATACAGTTATACAGAAATGGGAACTATGCAAGTTGTAAACAGTTGTAGGGTTAAAAATTATCGTATGTACAGAATGATTATTTACACAGAGCTATACAGTAGTGCAGTTAAGATAAATTAGATATGTGGATAATTTCTACAGTATCTATATAAAGTGCTAGTGGTTGTGAGTGGTGGTTCAGTCCATGTTATTATTGTGTGTTTGAGGGTACAGTTGTCCATTGTGGGTGTGTGTATGTTCAGTCCATGTGTTAACGTGGGTCAGATGTCAGGAGGCAGAGTTCAGGAGTCTGACAGCTGTGGGGAAGAAGCTGTTCCGGTACCTGGTGGTCTTAGTCCGGCGGCTCCTGTAGCGCCTCCCAGAGGGCAGGAGGGTGAAGAGTCCATGTGATGGGTGACTGGGGTCTCTGATGATTTTCCCAGCCCTTTTCAGACACCGCTTCCTGTAGATGTCTTTTATGGCAGGAAGTGGTGCTCCGGCGATGCGCTGGGCAGTTTTCACGACCCTCTGCAACGCCTTCCGGTCCGAGGCAGAGCAGTTCCCGTGCCAGACTGTTATACAGTTGGTCAGGATGCTCTCGATGGTGCAACGATAGAAGTTCACCAGGATGTCTGAGGACAGGTGGTTCTTCCTCAGAGTCCTCAAGAAGAAGAGGCGCTGGTGAGCCTTCTTGACCAGCTTGGAGCAGTTGGTCGTCCAGGTGAGATCCTCGGAGATGTGGACTCCCAGGAACTTGAAGCTGCTCACACGCTCCACAGCCGTCCCCTTAATGTGGATGGGTGGATGTGGGTCAGCATTCCTCCTGTAGTCCACGATGAGCTCCTTGGTCTTCTCGGTGTTAAGCAGCAGGTTGTTTCCGTCGCACCACTCAGCCAGACGATCCACCTCCTCCCTGTAGGCGGCCTCATCGTTGTCACTGATGAGGCCAATCACCGTGGTGTCATCTGCAAACTTAATGATGGTGTTGGAACCATCAGCAGGTCTGCAGTCGTGGGTGAAGAGGGAGTAGAGGAAGGGGCTCATCACACAGCCTTGTGGTACACCGGTGTTCATCGTGATTGTAGATGAGCAGCGGTTATCCAGCCGGACATGTTGGGGGCGGTTGGTCAGGAAGTCCAGTAACCATTTGCAGATGAGGGAACTGATGCCCAGGTCTGTCAGTTTCCTGAAGAGTTGTGAGGGGTGGATTGTATTGAACGCTGAACTGAAGTCTATAAACAGCATTCTGGCGTAGGTGTTGTTGTTGTCCAGGTGTGAGAGGACAGAGTGCAGTGCGATGGAGACTGCATCCTCTGTGCTCCTGTTCTGGCGGTATGCGAATTGGTTGGGGTCCAGGGTGGGGGGGAGACAGGATTTGAAGTGTGCTAGGACCAGCTGCTCTAAGCACTTAGTGTTGATGGGGGTGAGTGCTACTGGGCGGTAGTCATTGAGGCAAGATGGGTTGGAGTTTTTGGGTATCGGGACGATGGAGGTGGATTTGAAGCAGGCCGGTACCACAGCGTGGGCCAAGGACAGGTTGAATATGTCTGTCAGCACTCCTGCAAGCTCCCCAGAACACGCTCTGAGAACACGCCCGGGTATGCCATCAGGGCCTGCAGCCTTGTGGACATTGATCCTGCTCAGCACCGCTCCTACATCGGTGGGGGAGAGAGTCAGAGGTTGGTGGTCTGGCGTCACGTCTGCTTTGGTTGTGGTTGTGGGGTTCCCTCGCTCAAAACGAGCATAAAAGTTGTTGAGCTCGTTGAGGAAGGAGACATCAGAGGATGCGGGGGAGGGTTTGGTGGTCCTGTAGTCTGTGATGGTCTCGGCTTCTATATCACGTTATAACGTGAAAGGTTTATTGTTCTAACATTATGCTTTTCATGTTTGTATAATATAATATCACGTTATTACAATATACATAATTATCACGTTCGCACAATATTGTATGGACGTGATAATTATGTACATTTTTCGTACAATGTTGTTCAAAACATGTTGTTCAAACATGAAAAGTATATTGTATAAACATGATAGTATATTGTTAGAACGATAAACTTTTCACGTTATAACGTGATATACTTATATTTCTCTTTTGCCTGGGTGGCAGCTCTACGCTTCCGTGCCAAATAAGCGAGAATAAAGTAATATTATATGAGAAAAGGCACCTGCTAGCTTGATGATGGAGGCTTCATAGACCGGCCACCCGCCTTTTGGCTTCTTGTCGCCCCTCCACCAAATAAAGGTCCGTTTCCTCCATGCCGGCTAATTATTCATCCTCATTAAAATCTCGTATATGTTCAGTTGGCAGAATTGAGAATTTTACATCTTCCAATCACTTAATTAACGCGAACATAATCGGCTTGTTTCTTCCCGCCTCCTGTATCCGGCCGTTCCTCTCACTGTCGGAATTCGCGCCTCAGAGACGTCGTTATTTTTCAAAAAAAGAAAGAAAGAAAGAAAGAAACAGCAACAACTAATAAAGAGAGTTTTTGCACGTTCATTGCACATTTGTGGGAATGTTTAAATATTTAATTTTTATTAATTACTTTTCATTATATCTTTATTTTTAAACCACCACGGCAATGCGCATGCGCATACTCTCCTGCCCGCAAAGGGCTTTGGAGTTGACGTAATGTCGCAATGCATTGTGGGAGCGCAGCACCATCTTGGCAGGCCACGAATCAAAACAAGATTGCTACCAACCATTCTGAAACGTAGCTCAAAAGAAAATGACGGTATAGAGACAGATTGTGTCCAGATGCAAAGAGACGGTACTTGATTGTTGAAATGTGGACCCGTATGAAATATAGCCGTGGAGTAGAAACCCTGAAGACCAAACCGCTATTGACTTAGCATGATCTACCCTCGTACCTTGTCTGTGGAGTCAGAGCATACACGGCGCACCAATTTCGCAATTATAAATCTCTGGAGGCGCACATCCAATTCACCAAGGACTGGGTACAAGATTTGGCTATTTTTAAGCCTCCACGTTGTGAGTACGCCGTCATTCAAGCAAAGGTAAGTCAGCTTGAGTACTGCGAGTAAAATGCGTTTGATTCCCCCCGAACATTCAGATTAGTGCTAGCAAAAATTCATTCATGAGGGGGAAATTACAGTGAGAACATGTAGAGGCTCTGTTAGAGGGATAACATAGTGAGTTCAGTGCATTGATGTGACATTGTCCTGAAGGATTTAGTTATTCTTTATGGTTAAAGAAATTGCCCTAATTAATTCATATTTATTATAAATAATCCTAATTACACATCTTGCTTCCTTGTTTGTGTCCTGTGTCACTAAAAATACATTCTGTTTTAGTTTTATACATTGATTAATGACCTGCAGAATCTCCTTATCATATTAGGTGTCCATAATTGTCACTTAAAGTCGAACATTATGTTTTCTCCCTCTTGAAAGTGATTACATCCTTGCATTACATACTTTAGGTTAATTTTTTGCTGATAGGTTTCTAAAAAGAAACAGGCAGATTTAGAATATAACATGCAGCGTTCTATAGATGGATACATAAAAACACTTTATTTGTTACATTTATGATAAATGGATTTAAAAGTAAATAAAAACACATTTGTGTCGGCCTTGGCTTATTAAAGTTCTTGTCTTTAAATGAACTTTGTCTGTGTGTGTTTCAGGTCCTGCACTCTTAAAGACTGAATTGCAGCATTGCAGCCACAGGTCATTGTGAGCATCACAGGGAAGGTTGAAGCCGCCCACTGCAGCTGTATGGCCGGAGTCGTGGAAACCTGCAGCCATGTCGCTGCTCTTCTGTTTAATGTAGAAGCAACAGTGCGGATCTGTGGCACAAGGACTGCTACAGATAAAGCTGCATACTGGGTTTTGCCAGAGGTTGGCCATAAGATAGACTTCTCCTCTTCAGCTGCCCAAAAAAAGGTTCTTGATCAAAACATAAACATACCATTCGTTGTGACAGGTAAAAGAAGCCGTCCTCAAAAAAGAAAAGTTCCACCTGCTACTGTGGAGGAGTTGGATCAACTGATGGGACAATATATTTTCAAGCATAGTTCTGTTCTGAATAACCCATAATGTTTTAATTTAGGGGGGCATGTAAATAATTTGCATTTACTGAATATGTACTTACTAATTACCACTGTTCAAAAGTTGAATAAAGAAACAAAGAAATGTTTGCCTATTTTTAATTAAAACCACTTTGTAGAACATCACATCAGTTACAATGTAGAATCAATGTCATGTATAGTTTACAAATGACAAAATGTTTACATAAAATCATGACAGCATTTATATAATATCACCCACTACTAGCATTCTGTAATTTACTGTCTCTTTTGAAAACTTATCACTACATAAACAGCACAAGACTTAAGAGTATTTAAGAAGAGCATTTTTCCCTGGTTTTACTAACACACTGGGGCACATGTTCACCAAAACGCAGCAAACCTTTGCCATCTTATCCAGGAGGATCACCTTTTTAACCACACATGGAAGAAGTAATCTGATTGGCATGGTGGTGTGTAGCATGTAGTTTGAAACAAAGATTTTGTAGTGCCCCATGTGTAGTATTGCAACCCAGTCGGGATTTGTTTCATTCATTTCATAGGCTGGTTTGCTGCAATAATGCCAAATAATTAGCAACTCTATAAATAGAAGGTAGTTCTGCATGTTTGTTCTAAGTTTGTGCTATGATCTCAGAGCGCATTGAAAATAAAAAGAGTAATATGAACCTATTTAGAACTTACCTGAATGAAAATACTGGAGCAAACCAACAGATCTGGGGATGGTAGAGAACTGAATATCAGCTCGTCTCGCAGCTGCTATCCAGGCTAGACGCCTTCTTTTGGTAACATCCAACACATAAGCTCCCTCATGATGCTTCCAGGTGAGGAAACAATGAAAAGAGAGCCTGTTTTCAAGCTTATTCCTTTGCCAGTAGTGAAATCTAACATTACAACCGGCCACACAGCAAGCATTTGTTTGGCCTGCTAATATGGCGCCTCGACCAAAAATCCTGGCTATGCCCCATCCCGTAAGATCACGCTCCAGAGTCCTATTAACGTACGGATCTAGAAAGAAGACGCTGCATTTTTAACTCTGAGGGAGATGGAGAATGAGCCTATTTCCAAAAAAAGTGGAGTGTGTTCCTTTAAGTACTATATTGTATATATTGTCAAAAACTAAAGTGTACATAGCAGTTGTTGTATCTTGTTTACTGTATCACTGACAAATAATTTCAAAGTCAATGAACGCTACATTATAGTGAGATATTGTGTAAGTTGAAATACTGTAAGCAAATGAATAAACAACCTAATTCGTGATAGACCTTTGACTCTGTTTTGTTGGAATCCAACTGTTTTTTGCAGATGTAAATAAAACATGTTGTTACTTTTAGTATTATTATCATTATTATTATCATTATCATCATTATTGCACTAAATACATTTTAAATAAAGGATATTTTGATATACATTCTACTGTGAGGTTGGAAATGTATTTTCTTCACCCTAAAATCTGTTTTGAAATGTATTTTGGTTTGAAAGAAATATATTTTCAATTTCAAAAATATATCTTTTCAGAGCATCACAAATACAAAATATATTTACCATATATTTGAAATATATTTTGGCCAGGAAAAATGTATTTTTTTACCGCATAAACTATTATATAAATAGGGAGGTCCTATTAACATGTTTAGTTTTAAAGGACACCTTCCTGCCTTTAGTCTCCTTCATGAGCAGTATTAGTTTTCTTCTAACATCCAGAAGTCTGCACGATGTGTTTCATAGTTTGTAACAAACCTTTGACAGTTAAACATAACATGACCGAAAAAGAAAAAAAAAGAAAAAAGAAAAAAATCACATTCTAACAGACAGCTGGTGCTTAGAACACAGTTGAATAACTATTAAAAAACAGATGATATAATATTACTGTCCAGGTTGCAGACTTCATGATGAACATGCTGTTGCAAACCCTGCTCCTCTCGGTGGAAATGCGCCTTCTCTTTCCTCTTTGTATAAAAACATTTTAAAAGTCAGTTTAATCTCAAAATTCACTGTTAAATCCAAAACACACCAGATAAAGAAAAGCGAATAGTTCAGTCTGACACATGTGCCAGTGAACCATTAAAGGTCTGCAAAACTATGCAGTTATGAAACGTAACTTTAACCTCAGCCAAACCGATTTGCTCAGTTGTAAATAAAACAGCGAAGTAAACGTGACCCGACAGACAGAACCTGAGTGAATGAAGTCCAGCGTTTAACCACTGAGAGCTAAAACTCAGGTGAGGTTTCAAAGCTGTGTGCCGGTGATTGGACATCAGCCGCTGATGAAGCTGGTTCGCCTATAAAGTGCTCTGTAAGGAAACAAGGTCCAGCAGCTCTGCGCTCTGGGAAAACACTATATTTACTTATCTTGTGCAGAAAAATGCGCTGACATTGCTTTATATCGAGCACCGGCTGCCCAGTTAAACTGTGACTATCACCAGGTAACGTAGGCGTGTTTCTTGAATTAGCAGCAGGTGTTAAACAGCTGACAGATGAGGAGGAGGATGCATGCAGGTAAACTGAGGGTCTGTTGAGCTGATCGCTGGTTTCGTGAGAAAAATGTCAGCTCGTTCTTTATGTTACAGAAGCACAGAGACACAAGACCAGGCGGAAAGAGACGATCGTTCGGTGAAAATGAGAATCTGCGAATGCAACATGTGAACACGGAGAGTGGAATATGTAAACAAACCGGTTAACGTGACCCCCTCGGTGCACTCTGCATGCTGACTGTTAGCAGAGCTAGTGAAATCTCTGAAAACATCTGAGCACTTTTGCAAACATGTTCTATGTTGACAACCTGACCAGACATACGGCGCGACATTCGCGGCTAAAACACTGTTAAAAGTGTAGTTGGTGACAGAAAAACGGGGTATTTTAAAACTACACCACCACCATTGCTGCCTGTGATTTGATCTGCATTCTGGGATACCTGGCTGCCCCAAGTCTACACAAGCAATCGATTATCTAGGACCGACCTGTTTTGACTTACTTTGCACGGCAACCAATCAAATGTTAGAGAAGCTGCATGGGCAGCGTTAACCCCGCCCCCTGAGTTTGATGGGTGAGGCTGACAGATAAAATTAATTCAAGATGAGAGCCAGGCGCCAGGACTGCCAAAATGAAATAAATAAATATATCATTAAATAATTAATTAAATGTGTCAATAATTAATTAAATGTGTCAGTAATTAATTAAAATGTGAAATACATAATAATTAATTAAATGTGTCAATGATTAATTAATTACATGTGTCATAACTATTTAGTTAATTAATTAATTCCAATTTTAATTAATTATTGCCACATTTAATTAATTATTTAATGGTGTATTTAATTAATTCATTATGGCAGTCCTGGCGTTCCATACTTAAAGGCCGGTCCGTGAAAATATTGTTGGGTATAAACCGGTCCGTGGCGCAAAAAAGGTTGGGGACCGCTGCTTTAAATAATGTTTCCTTTTATAAAGGTAGGATAATGAAAAAACATTTATCATAAAATTTATTATTGACACATGTTTGTGGCAATTAATATGTGAATCAACTAAATGGGGCGGGGGGGGGGGGGGGGGGGTGTTAGACCAACTGGTCTTAAACTAAGAAACACTAAAGTTACATTTGAAATCAATTAAAAAAAAACATCCCCATTCTAAAATGTCATGTGACAATCTGATTGGCTTACGGAGTGATGATGTCACAAGAACAAGGACTTTGTTGCCTTTGATCCTTTGAAGTTCTGAAGTTCTGAAGTCTATAAATAGGGATCAGCAACAGCAATTTTAAAATCAGTTTGTTCACAGCCTTCAAACGTTCGACCAGAGATACATTTGGAAATATTTCTAAGCCTTTTCAGAGTCACTGCACAGGCTCCAACATGCGTCCACGAAAACGCCAAAAAACACAACAAGATTATGCTGCCTGTCCTTTGTGTTCTGGCCGGCCAATCTCTCCAGGAGAAATGACCACGGATGGTGTCTTATCAGTCCAAAGAGCATTACAGGAAAGTCAGAAGGAAAATTCTGACCTGCATTACAAAATTAAACAAATTGAAGAAGAGAAGCTTCAACTAGAGGAAAAGTGCAGACAACTGGAAGCACAAAAAAAAGACCTGGAAGAAAAACAGCAACGCCAGCCTGATATAAAAATGATCAATGAGGGCTCGGGAGAGAAGTTTGGTGAAGGACGAGAGAAGATTTTTTCTCGTTTTCTTTCATCAGGAACACAGACTGCTGAATTAAAAGAAACATCTGCCCAGCTTCAAGGAAAGAAAGCTGCTATTGAGGAGATACAGTGGGATCTCCAAAACACTGAGAAACAGAATCAGGTGCTTCAAGGAAAGCTCAATGAAGCGGAGAAAACAATTGAAAAAATCCACCAACAGAAGACTGAACAGGAAATACAAATGCAGGACAAACTCAAAGCCATGCAGAACTTGTACAACGATCTGATAGTCAGGTTTGGTGAAACAAAGTGCAAAAATGAAGAGCTTCTTGAAGAAAAAAAGCAACAGGAAGAAGAAACACGTATTCTCCAGGACTTTGAGAGAAGGGCTCTAGAATTGCAAGAATTTTGTAATAAAGAAAATGAGGAAGCACTTAAACTGCAAAGAGAAAAGGAAATACAAATGCAGGACAAACTCAAAGCCACACAGAAATTGTACAACGATCTGAAAGTCAGGTTTGGTAAAACAATGTGCAAAAATAAAGAGCTTCTTGAAGAAAAAAAGAAACAGGAAGAAGAAAAACGTATTCTCCGGGACTTTGAGAGAAGGAATCTAGCATTGCTAGAATTTTGTAATGAAACACCTGAACTGCAAAGAGAAAAGGAAATACTGGAGAAACGATGTTCAAAGATGCAGCGTAGGATTGATGGAATGAAGAGAAAACACTCAGCGGTCATTAAAGACATGTTGTTGAAGTCCAATGACTTGAAGAGCCAAATAATTGAAATGCAGGCACAAAAGCAACAACAAGAGAGAAATACAGACATGTGCAAGGCAAATCTAATGGAGGAGGCAACATACAAAGACCTGACAGAAAAGCTTAGAAAAAAACAAGAAACCTTAAAAGAAATGGAGCAAAGATGCCAGCGACTCGAGCAGCAGAATGCAGAAACAAACGATCAATTGAGAATCCTTCTCCTGGAGCACGAGCTCATGGAAAAATACCTGAAAAAGAAGAAAAAAGGCTGGTTCTGCTGCTTATTCAGATGATTTAGCCTCGTCCTCCTCCACCTGTCATCCATCTTACTTTTCACCTCTCCTGTCCCCCCTAACACATATTCTCCACCTTCTTCATCTTTTTTCTTTTTTCACCCTCCCCCCCAACCAGTCCCAGCAGTTGACTGTCCCCTCCTGAGCCTGGTTCTGCTGGAGGTTTCTGCCCGTCAAAAGGCAGTTTTTCCTCCCCACTGTCGCCTCGTGCTTGCTCAGAGGGGGTTGTTGGGGTTTTCTCCCCTCCTCCTTTCCCCCCTTCATTTACTTATTTTCTTGTTTTACTTTTCTTTTGTTGTTTCTGTAGTTACTTGTTTTACTTTTTTCAACTTATGTAACAAAATAATAAACCAATTGAATTTATCCTTTGAGTAGTTTTGAGTAGTTTTAGAGGCTATAAGAGTTTGATCAATGCTCCACCATTTTGAGATCTGATGCTGTCTGCGTACGGTGTCCATCTCCCACGCGTGTGATCATTAAAATCATCGTTTGACTCAACCCGGCCGGACCAGTGTTGTTATTGTGGTTTTTCCTCTTGTATCCATCCCCAATATTTGAATCCGTAACAGTTTGGGGGCTCGTCCTGCGGTATTGGGGTGGAAGTTGGAGGTTTGGACGGTCCGAGGTTGTCGAACAGACAGGCACGAGCCAGTGGTCTGACGTGAGTGGGCATAAGCCGGCTTATACAAAGGTAAGGCACTACCTGTTGAATCTATTTCCAAAGTGTGCCAAATTGGACATGAAAAAAATGAAAGTCTACTCACTGAAATTACTGGTAGATGGCCTGTTTTGATTTTGATGAAAAAATCTGATTGATTGTTCGATGATCACGCTTCAGAAGCTTTGCAATTTTGAGACTGCTGCATCCCTCTGCAAGATATCTCACTATTTTTGACTTTTCTGAGCCTGTCAAGTCCTTCTTTTGACCCATTTTGCCAAAGGAAAGGAAGTTGCCTAATAATTAGGCACACCTGATATAGGGTGTTGATGTCATTAGACCACACCCCTTCTCATTACAGAGATGCACATCACCTAATATGCTTAATTGGTAGTAGGCTTTCGAGCCTATACAGCTTGGAGTAAGACAACATGCATGAAGAAGATGATGTGGACAAAATACTCATTTGCCTAATAATTCTGCACTCCCTGTATGTGTGTATATATATATATATATATATATATATATATATATATATGAGGGAGATGGAGAATGAGCCTACACTGAAAAAAATAATCAGTGGGATAAACGTAAAAAAATTATTGTAATCGGTTGCACGAAATTAAGTTATGTTTGGTTAACCTTAGTTTTTTATGTTATACCTGCACACATTTTTCTGGTAACATGAACATGACTTTGTTATGTTGTTGTTATGTTTTTCATTCCGGTCAAATATTTATAGAAACCACTTGTTTATCAGACATGAACTTTTTGTGTTAATTGTATTGGACTACTATGTGTTATATTGACAAGATTATTTTATGGTAAGCTTATTTTATTTTATAACAAATTTCTAATATATAATCTAATATATAATTGAGTGTTCAATAAATAAAACTAAATTAAGGCTGATCTTATTGTATGTACTGTACACTTTCTCTTCAATCAAAGAAATAAGCAAAACATTTTTGAACAATGACCTGTATTTTTGAAAATACTACACAGTTGTAACAATGGACTTTCAATTCAGGCTTCCAAAATATACATGAGTCATATTTGTACAATGCATCTCTTGAAAAACATTCCACAACATTCCTCAAAGTTATCTTCTGTAAGCTGAATTCAACATTGTGGGGCCTTATGACATCGCGCTTATGTAAAAAATCGTTTTTTAAATGTAAGAGCCATAAGGTAATATGGCAACAGGGGTGTAATTATTAAAATGACACAAAGAAGAGACTTAAAATAACATTATAACCCACAGGCACAAAACCAAGAGACCTAAACTGATTAGTATTGGCTTGCTTCTATCACTAAACATCACAATCACTAATACTAGACGATGCAATCTGTTTGTAGTGGTGCACCTTGGGAAAAAAATTGCAAACTGGTGAAATTGGTGCAAGGCACCATTCCCATTGAGAAAAATGGACAATCAAAGTTTGAATTTTTTTTATAAGAGCCATGGCTTGAAAAGTGAAAACTGCAGTAATAAAGGCCCCAAGTTGAAAAGTGCCAGAAAAATAAGTTTCACTATGTACTGCAACTTTACCAGTGCTGGCTTAAAAGAAAGGATGGTACATATTCGAAGAGGTAAACATGTTGTTCCCACATCATAACTGGAAAACTGTTCAATCGTACAGTCTGGTCCTGAAAACCTGGGCCTTCTTTGAAAGGCTGTTCCTTTTGAGCTCCATAACCAGTTTCTATAATACCTCGAAGGTATACTTTTCCAGTGGGTAGGTGAGGTTCAAAGTGTACATTAGTCCAAACAGCATTGCAGCTGCTAGGGTATAGTTATCCAAATCCTGCCAGACTCTCTGGCCTTCAAGGACTATCCCGATGTCCTCAGGGCTGCCATTGGCATCTCTTGACTTTATGATGTAAATTCCCATGGTTGTTTCCTCATTAGATCGTTGGATAATGGCTTCATCTGTGGCCTAGAAAATGCAGAATTCCAAAATTTAATTAAACAGAACACTGGTCAAAGAACATTATACCAAATCTTATTTTAATCTGTGTCACTATTCCAAAAAATGTTAACATTAACACATTAGGTGAACAAAAATGGATTCATTACAGCATGTGATTTGAGTCCTCAGAATGCTCAAAAAGGTAATGCATTTCTGAAGTGAAATCTCCATGCAAAGAAGCAGAATACTGTCAGAGCATAGAGAGGTGTTCAACTATGAACTCCACACATAGTTCTAATGCAGGTAAAAGAAGAAAAAAAAAAAAAACGCACCCATGGTAAATTGTGAAAATCCCAGGTGATTTTCAACATACTCCTGGCATAGAGTGACAAGCAGCATTTTGTTAAAATTATTATTTTCCCTAAAGTGTATACACAAATTAATTTTTTTCTTACCTGGGCCGTGGGCTCCAGAATGTTCTGAAGTCTTCTTCCTATTTGTCCTCCTCGCCTTTTGAAGACCTTCATTAGTTTGTCAGATAGCACATCTATCTGCAAGAGTAATCTGGACTGCAGTGGCATGGTGGTAATGCGCTTAAACTCTGCATTTATCTAAAAAGAGAAGTTGTCACATAAAAATGCTGTCAAAATCTCAAATCTCACAAGGTTACATCCACACAAAGTTGTTATTTTTTTGTCATATTACTATTTATTAGCTATGGGTCCCATGCTGCTGAGCAGTTCCATAGTTGCCCTTACTTCCATACCACCCAAAGCCTGTTTGCAACCACAGCAGTTGCCTCCTTCTGGCCATTTTGCAGTTCTGCCAAATGACCCAGAAACTACATCTATTATTGTCATATACACATCAAGGTCTTTCATTAATACTTAGTTAAATTAGTTAATTTGACCTTTCCAGAAAATTTACCTTACAGAATGTGAGATAACATATGCAAATCTTCACTAGTAAATAAAATAATGTTATTAAAACCTTAACTGTAACACCTCTACGTAACAGCGCTAGAGAATTGTTCTGAAGCAACACCAATCTGCCCTTCAGCAGGGATAAGCACCATATATCGATACAGAAAAAATAAATTTAACATATTTCTATCGTCATTATTTTTATCTCTTTAAGCCCTCCTCTCAGTCTCTCTATAAATCAGTTAAAATAATTTGTTGGGTTTTTGTGTGTCTTTAACATGTTATCAGTACATTACATTCACTGCCCCAGAACATGAAATAAAGCCCCACGTCATGCACTTCCTCTCCTAATGAGTACTGCATAGGTGTCATGCTCTAAATAAACCGACTTTAGTGAAGACACCCCCCGAGACACACACACACACACACACAGAGCCCACCCCATGGCAAACTAGCTTATTTAACTGTTTAACTAAAACATTTTAGGTACAACCAGTTAACTAAATGGACACAAGTTTGTTAGTCTGTATTCACTGAGAAAAAACAAGCGAACGTGACTGGGCACACACTGAAAAAAAGCTAATGCACATAATATTGTCCCGCAGCTTAAGTTAGCATTATCGTTAGTTAACTTAAGGAATGACTTGTTTTTTCCATTATGTTGCTCAACAGCAATTCATGAGAAAAACTTCCCCATCTAATGGATGTTCTCTTCGTTTCCTCTCAAACATGTAGTTTTCAGTTTACCTCGACAAAGTAAAGCTCAGCACCAAACGTAAACTAAGCGAAGACAAAAAATGGCGACCGCCACAGTGAATTTTCCCTCGCAGAACACACCCTGGGGGGTGGAGTTTCAACAGAAAACATAACTATTTTCTGTTATTTTGACATGACTGGTTTTAAAAGACTGAACATCCTTCTAAAACAAGTGAAAGGCGTGAGACTTAATTATGTTTAGACCAAAAATATAAATGATTCATGTTGGATATATTTACTGTATTTTTACTAATTTAACAACCTCATCATTGCATTAGTCGCTTTATGCTATAGCATTACGCTTACATTAGCTTGACGCTCAAGGTCGTCATTTTATTTAATTTCTTTTTCTGGGCTTACAAACAGGACACACAACATTTAGATAACCGTTACACTGAATCTTGGGTCTGTGTTGAGTCTTCCAGCTGCTGACTACAGAAGCTAGATTGACCTTTCAGCATGTTTATAGCGGCTGTGGCTATGTGCTGGTAATGTTACCGTGTGTGAGCAGTCACATTGGCAGCAGACATGTTTCAACAAACTAGTCATATCCCGGCCCTACATTAGCTTGTTTAATGGTTAAGACACTGCAGGTACCACCACTTACTACAGACACCGATGGAAGTTTGTAATAGTCTGTTAATTTAGACTGAAAGAATATACAAACAATATTAACTCACATTATATATGTTAATTACTAATTTGCTTATCGCATAATTTCGGTTACCATTAGCTAACTGGAGCCTAACATTAGCCTTTCATGGTTTTCGATAAACAGCCCACATACCTGTAAAATAACAACACCCCAGTAAAAGTCCACATATATAAAGGGTCTACACTCTTTCTCACTGGTGTGTTAGCTTTAAAATCTTATTTACCTTCAAGTGTAAAACTCCAGATGGTAGTAGATTTTCCAAAGCGAGAGACAAAAATGGCGGACAGTGCAGCCGATTTTTCCTTTCCAGGGGGCGGAGCTTGAGGATAAAACACGACTAACTTGTTTCTTTTCAACATGATTTGTTCTAAAAGAATGAATATTCTTAAAGAATATGTGAAAATTAAAGGACAAAAATATGTTTAGATGTGAAATTTAAATTAGTCATGCTGGATATATGAAGTAATTCTATGCAAATTCAACAACCACCCTATTGCATTTTTTTCAGTGTATTTCCAAAAAAAGTGGAGTGTGTTCCTTTAAGTACTATATTGTATATATTGTCAAAAACTAAAGTGTACATAGCAGTTGTTGTATCTTGTTTACTGTATCACTGACAAATAATTTCAAAGTCAATGAACGCTACATTATAGTGAGATATTGTGTAAGTTGAAATACTGTAAGCAAATGAATAAACAACCTAATTCGTGATAGACCTTTGACTCTGTTTTGTTTGAATCCAACTGTTTTTTGCAGATGTAAATAAAACATGTTGTTACTTTTAGTATTATTATCATTATTATTATCATTATCATCATTATTGCACTAAATACATTTTAAATAAAGGATATTTTGATATACATTCTACTGTGAGGTTGGAAATGTATTTTCTTCACCCTAAAATCTGTTTTGAAATGTATTTTGGTTTGAAAGAAATATATTTTCAATTTCAAAAATATATTTTTTCGGAGCATCACAAATACAAAATATATTTACCATATATTTGAAATATATTTTGGCCAGGAAAAATGTATTTTTTTACCGCATAAACTATTATATAAATAGGGAGGTCCTATTAACATGTTTAGTTTTAAAGGACACCTTCCTGCCTTTAGTCTCCTTCATGAGCAGTATTAGTTTTCTTCTAACATCCAGAAGTCTGCACGATGTGTTTCATAGTTTGTAACAAACCTTTGACAGTTAAACATAACATGACCGAAAAAGAAAAAAAAAGAAAAAAGAAAAAAATCACATTCTAACAGACAGCTGGTGCTTAGAACACAGTTGAATAACTATTAAAAAACAGATGATATAATATTACTGTCCAGGTTGCAGACTTCATGATGAACATGCTGTTGCAAACCCTGCTCCTCTCGGTGGAAATGCGCCTTCTCTTTCCTCTTTGTATAAAAACATTTTAAAAGTCAGTTTAATCTCAAAATTCACTGTTAAATCCAAAACACACCAGATAAAGAAAAGCGAATAGTTCAGTCTAACACATGTGCCAGTGAACCATTAAAGGTCTGCAAAACTATGCAGTTATGAAACGTAACTTTAACCTCAGCCAAACCGATTTGCTCAGTTGTAAATAAAACAGCGAAGTAAACGTGACCCGACAGACAGAACCTGAGTGAATGAAGTCCAGCGTTTAACCACTGAGAGCTAAAACTCAGGTGAGGTTTCAAAGCTGTGTGCCGGTGATTGGACATCAGCCGCTGATGAAGCTGGTTCGCCTATAAAGTGCTCTGTAAGGAAACAAGCTCCAGCAGCTCTGCGCTCTGGGAAAACACTATATTTACTTATCTTGTGCAGAAAAATGCGCTGACATTGCTTTATATCGAGCACCGGCTGCCCAGTTAAACTGTGACTATCACCAGGTAACGTAGGCGTGTTTCTTGAATTAGCAGCAGGTGTTAAACAGCTGACAGATGAGGAGGAGGATGCATGCAGGTAAACTGAGGGTCTGTTGAGCTGATCGCTGGTTTCGTGAGAAAAATGTCAGCTCGTTCTTTATGTTACAGAAGCACAGAGACACAAGACCAGGCGGAAAGAGACGATCGTTCGGTGAAAATGAGAATCTGCGAATGCAACATGTGAACACGGAGAGTGGAATATGTAAACAAACCGGTTAACGTGACCCCCTCGGTGCACTCTGCATGCTGACTGTTAGCAGAGCTAGTGAAATCTCTGAAAACATCTGAGCACTTTTGCAAACATGTTCTATGTTGACAACCTGACCAGACATACGGCGCGACATTCGCGGCTAAAACACTGTTAAAAGTGTAGTTGGTGACAGAAAAACGGGGTATTTTAAAACTACACCACCACCATTGCTGCCTGTGATTTGATCTGCATTCTGGGATACCTGGCTGCCCCAAGTCTACACAAGCAATCGATTATCTAGGACCGACCTGTTTTGACTTACTTTGCACGGCAACCAATCAAATGTTAGAGAAGCTGCATGGGCAGCGTTAACCCCGCCCCCTGAGTTTGATGGGTGAGGCTGACAGATAAAATTAATTCAAGATGAGAGCCAGGCGCCAGGACTGCCAAAATGAAATAAATAAATATATCATTAAATAATTAATTAAATGTGTCAATAATTAATTAAATGTGTCAGTAATTAATTAAAATGTGAAATACATAAATAATTAATTAAATGTGTCAATGATTAATTAATTACATGTGTCATAACTATTTAGTTAATTAATTAATTCCAATTTTAATTAATTATTGCCACATGTAAATAATTATTTAATGGTGTATTTAATTAATTCATTATGGCAGTCCTGGCGTTCCATACTTAAAGGCCGGTCCGTGAAAATATTGTTGGGTATAAACCGGTCCGTGGCGCAAAAAAGGTTGGGGACCGCTGCTTTAAATAATGTTTCCTTTTATAAAGGTAGGATAATGAAAAAACATTTATCATAAAATTTATTATTGACACGTGTTTGTGGCAATTAATATGTGAATCAACTAAATGGGGCGGGGGGGGGGGGGGGGGGGGGGTGTTAGACCAACTGGTCTTAAACTAAGAAACACTAAAGTTACATTTGAAAACAATTAAAAAAAAACATCCCCATTCTAAAATGTCATGTGACAATCTGATTGGCTTACGGAGTGATGATGTCACAAGCACAAGGACTTTGTTGCCTTTGATCCTTTGAAGTTCTGAAGTTCTGAAGTCTATAAATAGGGATCAGCAACAGCAATTTTAAAATCAGTTTGTTCACAGCCTTCAAACGTTCGACCAGAGATACATTTGGAAATATTTCTAAGCCTTTTCAGAGTCACTGCACAGGCTCCAACATGCGTCCACGAAAACGCCAAAAAACACAACAAGATTATGCTGCCTGTCCTTTGTGTTCTGGCCGGCCAATCTCTCCAGGAGAAATGACCACGGATGGTGTCTTATCATCAGTCCAAAGAGCATTACAGGAAAGTCAGAAGGAAAATTCTGACCTGCATTACAAAATTAAACAAATTGAAGAAGAGAAGCTTCAACTAGAGGAAAAGTGCAGACAACTGGAAGCACAAAAAAAAGACCTGGAAGAAAAACAGCAACGCCAGCCTGATATAAAAATGATCAATGAGGGCTCGGGAGAGAAGTTTGGTGAAGGACGAGAGAAGATTTTTTCTCGTTTTCTTTCATCAGGAACACAGACTGCTGAATTAAAAGAAACATCTGCCCAGCTTCAAGGAAAGAAAGCTGCTATTGAGGAGATACAGTGGGATCTCCAAAACACTGAGAAACAGAATCAGGTGCTTCAAGGAAAGCTCAATGAAGCGGAGAAAACAATTGAAAAAATCCACCAACAGAAGACTGAACAGGAAATACAAATGCAGGACAAACTCAAAGCCATGCAGAACTTGTACAACGATCTGAAAGTCAGGTTTGGTGAAACAAAGTGCAAAAATGAAGAGCTTCTTGAAGAAAAAAAGCAACAGGAAGAAGAAACACGTATTCTCCAGGACTTTGAGAGAAGGGCTCTAGAATTGCAAGAATTTTGTAATAAAGAAAATGACGAAGCACTTAAACTGCAAAGAGAAAAGGAAATACAAATGCAGAACAAACTCAAAGCCACACAGAAATTGTACAACGATCTGAAAGTCAGGTTTGGTAAAACAATGTGCAAAAATAAAGAGCTTCTTGAAGAAAAAAAGAAACAGGAAGAAGAAAAACGTATTCTCCGGGACTTTGAGAGAAGGAATCTAGCATTGCTAGAATTTTGTAATGAAACACCTGAACTGCAAAGAGAAAAGGAAATACTGGAGAAACGATGTTCAAAGATGCAGCGTAGGATTGATGGAATGAAGAGAAAACACTCAGCGGTCATTAAAGACATGTTGTTGAAGTCCAATGACTTGAAGAGCCAAATAATTGAAATGCAGGCACAAAAGCAACAACAAGAGAGAAATACAGACATGTGCAAGGCAAATCTAATGGAGGAGGCAACATACAAAGACCTGACAGAAAAGCTTAGAAAAAAAGAAGAAACCTTAAAAGAAATGGAGCAAAGATGCCAGCGACTGGAGCAGCAGAATGCAGAAACAAACGATCAATTGAGAATCCTTCTCCTGGAGCACGAGCTCATGGAAAAATACCTGAAAAAGAAGAAAAAAGGCTGGTTCTGCTGCTTATTCAGATGATTTAGCCTCGTCCTCCTCCACCTGTCATCCATCTTACTTTTCACCTCTCCTGTCCCCCCTAACACATATTCTCCACCTTCTTCATCTTTTTTCTTTTTTCACCCTCCCCCCCAACCAGTCCCAGCAGTTGACTGTCCCCTCCTGAGCCTGGTTCTGCTGGAGGTTTCTGCCCGTCAAAAGGCAGTTTTTCCTCCCCACTGTCGCCTCGTGCTTGCTCAGAGGGGGTTGTTGGGGTTTTCTCCCCTCCTCCTTTCCCCCCTTCATTTACTTATTTTCTTGTTTTACTTTTCTTTTGTTGTTTCTGTAGTTACTTGTTTTACTTTTTTCAACTTATGTAACAAAATAATAAACCAATTGAATTTATCCTTTGAGTAGTTTTCATCTAATCTTTACAGAATTAAGCTCTGTCTTTTATTTGCTTGTTAAAACCCCATCAATGGTGAAGTAAAAACCCTGGGATATGGTTTAAAACGTTGAAATAGACTAACCAACTAGTCTAAAACTAAGAAACACCTAAACACTTAATGTGTTACTGGATCGGATATCGGCGAGAAATAAAAAATGTAATCCGATCCATTAAATATCAAAAAAGCACCCCACAAAACTTGCTACACGGCGTAACTCGGCTCATAACCGTAGCACGTTGCAGCAGTATGCATCACGTGATCGAGCGGCTGTGTGTATTTGTAGCCTCGCTAGCAATCCAGCATTTCATCTCCGAGGAAGTTTTCCCAGAGAGAAGTAAAGCAAGTGTGTAAGTTCATCTCTGAATGTTTGTAAAGCATTCCCACGTTAAGCTTAACAACCGATATATGGAGCGACTGCCTCTCTCTCTCTCTCCTGCTGCTACTTCAATCGTGAAACTGCTGAATGATCAGCTGATCGGCTTTTCTGTCGTGAGTCCGTCTCTCTTCTTTGTTTTTGGCCCACTTCTCACCAGAAAGAGGAAACCAGCGGCTGAACAACAGCAGCACTATTAAGCTTGATAAGCTGTTGTTACAATTTATTTAAGATTACTTTCTACACCAGGATCTTTTTCTACGTAGCTGACGGCTGGTAACTGTGCAGGGGCGGATCTAGCAAAGTTTAGCCAGGGGGACCGATAGGGCATGAACAGGGGGGGCACAAAGACATACTTTTCTTTCTTATTCTCATTTAAAATGTCTAGCTTTTAATAAATAATTATCTGAATCTTACACCCAAAGTTTTAATCTGATGTAAAATATATAGAAGTCCATTACTGTATATAGTAACTGTTAAGTCTAATATACCCTATAAGCTATAGTACTTTTTCCTTTGGGAAAGTAGCATCTGTGCAGTCTGCAATTCTGTTGAAGAAAGATGTTGAATCTATTTAATTATTCTTGAAAAATAATTTATTTCTGTGCATTTTTCCACACTGCATCAAATTAAAGTTGATTACATCGATTAAGCATCATGAGGTGGAGGGTGGGGGGTGGTTCCCTATTTTTTTTTGCTGGGAGCTTGCAACCCTATTAGTTAGGTTGCTTAATATTTCTGCTAAGTACTCTTTAAAATACCAGAATAGGGAGGATGGAGTAGGTTTAAGTTTATTAGATTGATCAGTGTTGCTGAACTATGAAATATTTTGGGCGCAGTGTATTTTTTACATACAGGTATAACAGAATAGCTTTAGTGTTGTTATTTATTTAAACTTGAGTATAAACTTACACAAAATGCAGCAAGATATTAAAAAAACGTTTTATTGATTAAAAACACACTACATCGGATTCATATCGGTATCGGCAGATATCCAAATTTATGATATCGGTATCGGTATCGGACATAAAAAAGTGGTATCGTGCCATCTCTAATATATACATATATATATATATACATATACACACACACATATATGTATATATATATATATATATATATATATATATATATATATATATATACATATACATACATATATATATATATATATATATATACATATACATACATATATATATACATATGTGTGTGTATGTGTATATGTGTGTATGATTGTATGAACATAAGTCAACATACTTAAAATGTAATTTCTTTTCCTTTTCCAGCAGTCTCAGTTCCCCCAGCTTTCACTGCAATCCTCAAAGCCCCTCTGGACACATTGGGAAACCTCTTCCTTACTGCCACTGTAACAAACAAAAGTCACAGTTCTATTACTTTTATCAGAGTTAAAATAAAAATATGATTTATGTTAGCTGGCTTCATTTAGCAAACAGATATTTCTGTTTATATAGATACAGATATTAATACAGATATATTTTACGCATAATTTTACCTCTTTTTTTTTCCTAGATGGAAAGTCTATCCAGTTCACATTACACTAATGCTAACACCCCTTTTGGTCGTCTCTCCTTACCCTCCAGCATTCATAAATCTGTTGACCTTCTTTGTCTGAGACCAACCACTACAATGCATCATCGCCTATTTGTATTGGTAACTTACTTTACAACCTATTTTAATGGTTGCAAAGTAAGTTACTTGTGCTGTATGCAATTTTAGATACACAGAAAGTCTTCACTTACTATATGCGGCTGTCATAGTGTCCTTATCAAGGGCAGTTCTTCACTCTGCGCCGATGTCCGTTTTGCTCTGTCCTCCTATAAAAAGCATGAACATTTGAGTATTTGACTAGTTTTAGATTTCCAAAAATCTGATATTTGTACAACTAAACATTTGAACTACAATGATATGCTATTGAGAGATACTTTTATGGGTACTTTTTGGTAAAGAAACTGGTGACAGAGTTGTAGGCTTTTTAGAGTACTATTAGCTAATCATTTGAACTGACTTTCAAAGCTGTTTACCTTTTAAATTGCTGTGGATCAAAACCTCCAGTGGGAAGGCGGCCATTAGAAGAACACGCACCATTGAACCTGAAAATAAGAAAAACAAACAAAAAACAGAACAATATGTAAGAGTCAGGTAGGGTAATAAATCTCTTCTGAAGCAATATAGTTCATTTTGGGTGAAAAACAAAACATTCCTCTAAAATATATATACTGACATCAGCAATCAACATCATGATTGTAATTATTTCCTTTTTAGTACATCTACTGCTGTGTGCATGTGTCAAGCACTACGACTGTATCTATGCATATAAATTCACTATATATATATGTCCTGCAAAAATGTTTTGTTATAGTCAAAAAAGGCAAACAAACAAAGGCATTCAATCAGAGGTGAGAAATTAATTGGGAATATCAATTATAGGTGAACTATTCTTTACCTACTAGCAATCGAGCTTCTTTAACCAAGAAGCTTGAAATATTTGAATGTAAAATAAAATAAATAAATAAATAATAATAAAAATAACATGATGTAATTAAAATGCACAACTTACATTAAGGAAATCTGCATTTGTATCCACAGGCTAAAAGTAAAACAGTAAATGTGTTAGTAATAATCCAGGTATTTGTAAAAAAAAAAAAAAAAAGAGGCAGTAACTGTGACTCTTCTAGTGGGATGCTAAATGCAGAGATTTATATTTACAGTATAATACTGCATGTACAGGTAGCTGTGTTGTGAACTGTAACTGAATATTAGAGAATCTCAGAGAAATTAAATGTATTTATTTTTTGAATTTATCAATCATAAAACCGTCTGTTTTGAAGGCCTGTTACGATAACGACTTTTTGTTGGTCGGTATATTGCCCCATAAACAATTGCGACAAGTTATGTCATTGTCATTTTAAGACCATTTTATGTCTTTGAATGTATAATCATAATATAACACCATAATAATGCAAGGTCTACACACTTTCAATTGACAAACCAACATCTAATTCTTAAAGTATTTAGATCATTGAAATTAGGAATCAAAATATTAGATACCTTAAAAACTTGAATAAATAGTAAATTTTCTAACAAATAGAAAACAATGTTATTTAATGTTATTGTTTTGTTATCATTATATTTTATTTTTGTAAATATAATGGCAGATAAATTACATCATCAACAATTATTGAGGTCATGTACATGTATTGTGTGTTAAGTCGATATATCGATTATTGTGATAGGCCTACTGTTTTGGTATCATAACGAGCTTGTCAAACATGCATGACCACTAAGCAATGTCTAAGCAGTAGTATTGGTCTGAATGACAACAAACATAACTAGTGTTTTGGAAAATCTGTTAGAAAACAGTTATTTCAATAATTATGATTAGCATGTGACACAGACACTGCATAAAAAACTACAACAACAAATACTTACTTTAGGAGGATGGGGGAGGGCAGCATGAGGTTGAGACTTTGACATCTGTAAGAAACAAATTCATGTATTACAAACAAGTCACTTAAAAATACATTAATGTGGCAGACTGTTCCCTGTTCAGATGCAGTGTATAAGTACAATCAGGGCTGTCACAACAATGGGGTGGGGCCAAGTGGCTGCAACCCTAGGTACAATGTGCAGGTATATATAATTACATATAATATATGTGAATAAAGCAAGAATCTGTTTAGGTTAGTCACTGTGCTGACTAATGCTTGCTAGGTTTATATGATTGCAAACTGCACAAAAACAACAACAGCAACAACATTAATGACAATGACAAACAAAATTACTTACATTTATGTCAATCTCACATCAGGAAGATCTGCATTCGATTTCATGGGCTGAAATAAATAGGCAGAAACAGTACTGCTAAAAAAACAAAAACTCTAAAAAGCCTAAAAATGACTTAAAAAGCAAGGAAATGTGGAACATTGTAATTAGCGAACATTAATAAAGCATAACTGTGCTTTGTTTCTAACCTTGGTAAGTACTCTGTAGCCAGAAGGAGAGGTGGGATTTCTGTGAAAGCCAAATTAAATGTGAATAGGTTTTGATAGTTATTGTATATAACAAGTGTAAACAGTTTTATTTGTATTTTTTTTCCCTTTCTGAGAAGGCAGAATAATAAGAAAAGGCAAAAGTACGTCACAATATAATTCATTAAGTTACATATTTTGATTACCAAATTATGGAAGCGTGGAGCTGCCACCCAGACAAAAGCAAAATAGAGAATAGAATTAGAATAGAATAGAATTCAACTTTATTGTCATTGCACATGCACAGGTACAGGGCAACGAAATGCAGTTTGCATCCATCCAGAAGTGCTTTAGTGATATAGATATATTACAATATATATTAGCAATAATATAGATATGTAAGTATATTACAGAAATGGGTCTATTATGGTATGTTATAATGTACACGGTATGAAGTATGTTGTGAATATTCTATAACTATAGGTATGTACAGGCTGTAGTGAGTACAAGCTATGTACGGGCTATGAACAGGATATAAATATGAAAAACTATACAGAATATGAAATAAATAACTTTACAGAAATCTGAGATATACAGTTATACAGAAATGGGAACTATGCAAGTTGTAAACAGTTGTAGGGTTAAAAATTATCGTATGTACAGAATGATTATTTACAGAGCTATACAGTAGTGCAGTTAAGATAAATTAGATATGTGGATAATTTCTACAGTATCTATATAAAGTGCTAGTGGTTGTGAGTGGTGGTTCAGTCCATGTTATTATTGTGTGTTTGAGGGTACAGTTGTCCATTGTGGGTGTGTGTATGTTCAGTCCATGTGTTAACGTGGGTCAGATGTCAGGAGGCAGAGTTCAGGAGTCTGACAGCTGTGGGGAAGAAGCTGTTCCGGTACCTGGTGGTCTTAGTCCGGAGGCTCCTGTAGCGCCTCCCAGAGGGCAGGAGGGTGAAGAGTCCATGTGATGGGTGACTGGGGTCTCTGATGATTTTCCCAGCCCTTTTCAGACACCGCTTCCTGTAGATGTCTTTTATGGCAGGAAGTGGTGCTCCGGCGATGCGCTGGGCAGTTTTCACGACCCTCTGCAACGCCTTCCGGTCCGAGGCAGAGCAGTTCCCGTGCCAGACTGTTATACAGTTGGTCAGGATGCTCTCGATGGTGCAACGATAGAAGTTCACCAGGATGTCTGAGGACAGGTGGTTCTTCCTCAGAGTCCTCAAGAAGAAGAGGCGCTGGTGAGCCTTCTTGACCAGCTTGGAGCAGTTGGTCGTCCAGGTGAGATCCTCGGAGATGTGGACTCCCAGGAACTTGAAGCTGCTCACACGCTCCACAGCCGTCCCCTTAATGTGGATGGGTGGATGTGGGTCAGCATTCCTCCTGTAGTCCACGATGAGCTCCTTGGTCTTCTCGGTGTTAAGCAGCAGGTTGTTTGTGTCGCACCACTCAGCCAGACGATCCACCTCCTCCCTGTAGGCGGCCTCATCGTTGTCACTGATGAGGCCAATCACCGTGGTGTCATCTGCAAACTTAATGATGGTGTTGGAACCATCAGCAGGTCTGCAGTCGTGGGTGAAGAGGGAGTAGAGGAAGGGGCTCATCACACAGCCTTGTGGTACACCGGTGTTCATTGTGATGGTAGATGAGCAGCGGTTATCCAGCCGGACATGTTGGGGGCGGTTGGTCAGGAAGTCCAGTAACCATTTGCAGATGAGGGAACTGATGCCCAGGTCTGTCAGTTTCCTGAAGAGTTGTGAGGGGTGGATTGTATTGAACGCTGAACTGAAGTCTATAAACAGCATTCTGGCGTAGGTGTTGTTGTTGTCCAGGTGTGAGAGGACAGAGTGCAGTGCGATGGAGACTGCATCCTCTGTGCTCCTGTTCTGGCGGTATGCGAATTGGTGGGGGTCCAGGGTGGGGGGGAGACAGGATTTGAAGTGTGCTAGGACCAGCTGCTCTAAGCACTTAGTGATGATGGGGGTGAGTGCTACTGGGCGGTAGTCATTGAGGCAAGATGGGTTGGAGTTTTTGGGTATCGGGACGATGGAGGTGGATTTGAAGCAGGCCGGTACCACAGCGTGGGCCAAGGACAGGTTGAATATGTCTGTCAGCACTCCTGCAAGCTCCCCAGAACACGCTCTGAGAACACGCCCGGGTATGCCATCAGGGCCTGCAGCCTTGTGGACATTGATCCTGCTCAGCACCGCTCCTACATCGGTGGGGGAGAGAGTCAGAGGTTGGTGGTCTGGCATCACGTCTGCTTTGGTTGTGGTTGTGGGGTTCCCTCGCTCAAAACGAGCATAAAAGTTGTTGAGCTCGTTGAGGAAGGAGACATCAGAGGATGCGGGGGAGGGTTTGGTGGTCCTGTAGTCTGTGATGGTCTCGGCTTCTATATCACGTTATAACGTGAAAGGTTTATTGTTCTAACATTATGCTTTTCATGTTTGTATAATATAATATCACGTTATTACAATATACATAATTATCACGTTCGCACAATATTGTACGGACGTGATAATTATGTACATTTTTCGTACAATGTTGTTCAAAACATGTTGTTCAAACATGAAAAGTATATTGTATAAACATGATAGTATATTGTTAGAACGATAAACTTTTCACGTTATAACGTGATATACTTATATTTCTCTTTTGCCTGGGTGGCAGCTCTACGCTTCCGTGCCAAATAAGCGAGAATAAAGTAATATTATATGAGAAAAGGCACCTGCTAGCTTGATGATGGAGGCTTCATAGACCGGCCACCCGCCTTTTGGCTTCTTGTCGCCCCTCCACCAAATAAAGGTCCGTTTCCTCCATGCCGGCTAATTATTCATCCTCATTAAAATCTCGTATATGTTCAGTTGGCAGAATTGAGAATTTTACATCTTCCAATCACTTAATTAACGCGAACATAATCGGCTTGTTTCTTCCCGCCTCCTGTATCCGGCCGTTCCTCTCACTGTCGGAATTCGCGCCTCAGAGACGTCGTTATTTTTCAAAAAAAGAAAGAAAGAAAGAAACAGCAACAACTAATAAAGAGAGTTTTTGCACGTTCATTGCACATTTGTGGGAATGTTTAAATATTTAATTTTTATTAATTACTTTTCATTATATCTTTATTTTTAAACCACCACGGCAATGCGCATGCGCATACTCTCCTGCCCGCAAAGGGCTTTGGAGTTGACGTAATGTCGCAATGCATTGTGGGAGCGCAGCACCATCTTGGCAGGCCACGAATCAAAACAAGATTGCTACCAACCATTCTGAAACGTAGCTCAAAAGAAAATGACGGTATAGAGACAGATTGTGTCCAGATGCAAAGAGACGGTACTTGATTGTTGAAATGTGGACCCGTATGAAATATAGCCGTGGAGTAGAAACCCTGAAGACCAAACCGCTATTGACTTAGCATGATCTACCCTCGTACCTTGTCTGTGGAGTCAGAGCATACACGGCGCACCAATTTCGCAATTATAAATCTCTGGAGGCGCACATCCAATTCACCAAGGACTGGGTACAAGATTTGGCTATTTTTAAGCCTCCACGTTGTGAGTACGCCGTCATTCAAGCAAAGGTAAGTCAGCTTGAGTACTGCGAGTAAAATGCGTTTGATTCCCCCCGAACATTCAGATTAGTGCTAGCAAAAATTCATTCATGAGGGGGAAATTACAGTGAGAACATGTAGAGGCTCTGTTAGAGGGATAACATAGTGAGTTCAGTGCATTGATGTGACATTGTCCTGAAGGATTTAGTTATTCTTTATGGTTAAAGAAATTGCCCTAATTAATTCATATTTATTATAAATAATCCTAATTACACATCTTGCTTCCTTGTTTGTGTCCTGTGTCACTAAAAATACATTCTGTTTTAGTTTTATACATTGATTAATGACCTGCAGAATCTCCTTATCATATTAGGTGTCCATAATTGTCACTTAAAGTCGAACATTATGTTTTCTCCCTCTTGAAAGTGATTACATCCTTGCATTACATACTTTAGGTTCATTTTTTGCTGATAGGTTTCTAAAAAGAAACAGGCAGATTTAGAATATAACATGCAGCGTTCTATAGATGGATACATAAAAACACTTTATTTGTTACATTTATGATAAATGGATTTAAAAGTAAATAAAAACACATTTGTGTCGGCCTTGGCTTATTAAAGTTCTTGTCTTTAAATGAACTTTGTCTGTGTGTGTTTCAGGTCCTGCACTCTTAAAGACTGAATTGCAGCATTGCAGCCACAGGTCATTGTGAGCATCACAGGGAAGGTTGAAGCCGCCCACTGCAGCTGTATGGCCGGAGTCGTGGAGACCTGCAGCCATGTCGCTGCTCTTCTGTTTAATGTAGAAGCAACAGTGCGGATCTGTGGCACAAGGACTGCTACAGATAAAGCTGCATACTGGGTTTTGCCAGAGGTTGGCCATAAGATAGACTTCTCCTCTTCAGCTGCCCAAAAAAAGGTTCTTGATCAAAACATAAACAGACCATTCGTTGTGACAGGTAAAAGAAGCCGTCCTCAAAAAAGAAAAGTTCCACCTGCTACTGTGGAGGAGTTGGATCAACTGATGGGACAATATTTTTCCAAGCATAGTTCTGTTCTGAATAACCCATAATGTTTTAATTTAGGGGGGCATGTAAATAATTTGCATTTACTGAATATGTACTTACTAATTACCACTGTTCAAAAGTTGAATAAAGAAACAAAGAAATGTTTGCCTATTTTTAATTAAAACCACTTTGTAGAACATCACATCAGTTACAATGTAGAATCAATGTCATGTATAGTTTACAAATGACAAAATGTTTACATAAAATCATGACAGCATTTATATAATATCACCCACTACTAGCATTCTGTAATTTACTGTCTCTTTTGAAAACTTATCACTACATAAACAGCACAAGACTTAAGAGTATTTAAGAAGAGCATTTTTCCCTGGTTTTACTAACACACTGGGGCACATGTTCACCAAAACGCAGCAAACCTTTGCCATCTTATCCAGGAGGATCACCTTTTTAACCACACATGGAAGAAGTAATCTGATTGGCATGGTGGTGTGTAGCATGTAGTTTGAAACAAAGATTTTGTAGTGCCCCATGTGTAGTATTGCAACCCAGTCGGGATTTGTTTCATTCATTTCATAGGCTGGTTTGCTGCAATAATGCCAAATAATTAGCAACTCTATAAATAGAAGGTAGTTCTGCATGTTTGTTCTAAGTTTGTGCTATGATCTCAGAGCGCATTGAAAATAAAAAGAGTAATATGAACCTATTTAGAACTTACCTGAATGAAAATACTGGAGCAAACCAACAGATCTGGGGATGGTAGAGAACTGAATATCAGCTCGTCTCGCAGCTGCTATCCAGGCTAGACGCCTTCTTTTGGTAACATCCAACACATAAGCTCCCTCATGATGCTTCCAGGTGAGGAAACAATGAAAAGAGAGCCTGTTTTCAAGCTTATTCCTTTGCCAGTAGTGAAATCTAACATTACAACCGGCCACACAGCAAGCATTTGTTTGGCCTGCTAATATGGCGCCTCGACCAAAAATCCTGGCTATGCCCCATCCCGTAAGATCACGCTCCAGAGTCCTATTAACGTACGGATCTAGAAAGAAGATGCTGCATTTTTAACTCTGAGGGAGATGGAGAATGAGCCTATTTCCAAAAAAAGTGGAGTGTGTTCCTTTAAGTACTATATTGTATATATTGTCAAAAACTAAAGTGTACATAGCAGTTGTTGTATCTTGTTTACTGTATCACTGACAAATAATTTCAAAGTCAATGAACGCTACATTATAGTGAGATATTGTGTAAGTTGAAATACTGTAAGCAAATGAATAAACAACCTAATTCGTGATAGACCTTTGACTCTGTTTTGTTGGAATCCAACTGTTTTTTGCAGATGTAAATAAAACATGTTGTTACTTTTAGTATTATTATCATTATTATTATCATTATCATCATTATTGCACTAAATACATTTTAAATAAAGGATATTTTGATATACATTCTACTGTGAGGTTGGAAATGTATTTTCTTCACCCTAAAATCTGTTTTGAAATGTATTTTGGTTTGAAAGAAATATATTTTCAATTTCAAAAATATATTTTTTCGGAGCGTCACAAATACAAAATATATTTACCATATATTTGAAATATATTTTGGCCAGGAAAAATGTATTTTTTTACCGCATAAACTATTATATAAATAGGGAGGTCCTATTAACATGTTTAGTTTTAAAGGACACCTTCCTGCCTTTAGTCTCCTTCATGAGCAGTATTAGTTTTCTTCTAACATCCAGAAGTCTGCACGATGTGTTTCATAGTTTGTAACAAACCTTTGACAGTTAAACATAACATGACCGAAAAAGAAAAAAAAAGAAAAAAGAAAAAAATCACATTCTAACAGACAGCTGGTGCTTAGAACACAGTTGAATAACTATTAAAAAACAGATGATATAATATTACTGTCCAGGTTGCAGACTTCATGATGAACATGCTGTTGCAAACCCTGCTCCTCTCGGTGGAAATGCGCCTTCTCTTTCCTCTTTGTATAAAAACATTTTAAAAGTCAGTTTAATCTCAAAATTCACTGTTAAATCCAAAACACACCAGATAAAGAAAAGCGAATAGTTCAGTCTGACACATGTGCCAGTGAACCATTAAAGGTCTGCAAAACTATGCAGTTATGAAACGTAACTTTAACCTCAGCCAAACCGATTTGCTCAGTTGTAAATAAAACAGCGAAGTAAACGTGACCCGACAGACAGAACCTGAGTGAATGAAGTCCAGCGTTTAACCACTGAGAGCTAAAACTCAGGTGAGGTTTCAAAGCTGTGTGCCGGTGATTGGACATCAGCCGCTGATGAAGCTGGTTCGCCTATAAAGTGCTCTGTAAGGAAACAAGGTCCAGCAGCTCTGCGCTCTGGGAAAACACTATATTTACTTATCTTGTGCAGAAAAATGCGCTGACATTGCTTTATATCGAGCACCGGCTGCCCAGTTAAACTGTGACTATCACCAGGTAACGTAGGCGTGTTTCTTGAATTAGCAGCAGGTGTTAAACAGCTGACAGATGAGGAGGAGGATGCATGCAGGTAAACTGAGGGTCTGTTGAGCTGATCGCTGGTTTCGTGAGAAAAATGTCAGCTCGTTCTTTATGTTACAGAAGCACAGAGACACAAGACCAGGCGGAAAGAGACGATCGTTCGGTGAAAATGAGAATCTGCGAATGCAACATGTGAACACGGAGAGTGGAATATGTAAACAAACCGGTTAACGTGACCCCCTCGGTGCACTCTGCATGCTGACTGTTAGCAGAGCTAGTGAAATCTCTGAAAACATCTGAGCACTTTTGCAAACATGTTCTATGTTGACAACCTGACCAGACATACGGCGCGACATTCGCGGCTAAAACACTGTTAAAAGTGTAGTTGGTGACAGAAAAACGGGGTATTTTAAAACTACACCACCACCATTGCTGCCTGTGATTTGATCTGCATTCTGGGATACCTGGCTGCCCCAAGTCTACACAAGCAATCGATTATCTAGGACCGACCTGTTTTGACTTACTTTGCACGGCAACCAATCAAATGTTAGAGAAGCTGCATGGGCAGCGTTAACCCCGCCCCCTGAGTTTGATGGGTGAGGCTGACAGATAAAATTAATTCAAGATGAGAGCCAGGCGCCAGGACTGCCAAAATGAAATAAATAAATATATCATTAAATAATTAATTAAATGTGTCAATAATTAATTAAATGTGTCAGTAATTAATTAAAATGTGAAATGCATAAATAATTAATTAAATGTGTCAATGATTAATTAATTACATGTGTCATAACTATTTAGTTAATTAATTAATTCCAATTTTAATTAATTATTGCCACATTTAATTAATTATTTAATGGTGTATTTAATTAATTCATTATGGCAGTCCTGGCGTTCCATACTTAAAGGCCGGTCCGTGAAAATATTGTTGGGTATAAACCGGTCCGTGGCGCAAAAAAGGTTGGGGACCGCTGCTTTAAATAATGTTTCCTTTTATAAAGGTAGGATAATGAAAAAACATTTATCATAAAATTTATTATTGACACATGTTTGTGGCAATTAATATGTGAATCAACTAAATGGGGCGGGGGGGGGGGGGGGGGGGGGGTGTTAGACCAACTGGTCTTAAACTAAGAAACACTAAAGTTAAATTTGAAAACAATTAAAAAAAAACATCCCCATTCTAAAATGTCATGTGACAATCTGATTGGCTTACGGAGTGATGATGTCACAAGAACAAGGACTTTGTTGCCTTTGATCCTTTGAAGTTCTGAAGTTCTGAAGTCTATAAATAGGGATCAGCAACAGCAATTTTAAAATCAGTTTGTTCACAGCCTTCAAACGTTCGACCAGAGATACATTTGGAAATATTTCTAAGCCTTTTCAGAGTCACTGCACAGGCTCCAACATGCGTCCACGAAAACGCCAAAAAACACAACAAGATTATGCTGCCTGTCCTTTGTGTTCTGGCCGGCCAATCTCTCCAGGAGAAATGACCACGGATGGTGTCTTATCAGTCCAAAGAGCATTACAGGAAAGTCAGAAGGAAAATTCTGACCTGCATTACAAAATTAAACAAATTGAAGAAGAGAAGCTTCAACTAGAGGAAAAGTGCAGACAACTGGAAGCACAAAAAAAAGACCTGGAAGAAAAACAGCAACGCCAGCCTGATATAAAAATGATCAATGAGGGCTCGGGAGAGAAGTTTGGTGAAGGACGAGAGAAGATTTTTTCTCGTTTTCTTTCATCAGGAACACAGACTGCTGAATTAAAAGAAACATCTGCCCAGCTTCAAGGAAAGAAAGCTGCTATTGAGGAGATACAGTGGGATCTCCAAAACACTGAGAAACAGAATCAGGTGCTTCAAGGAAAGCTCAATGAAGCGGAGAAAACAATTGAAAAAATCCACCAACAGAAGACTGAACAGGAAATACAAATGCAGGACAAACTCAAAGCCATGCAGAACTTGTACAACGATCTGAAAGTCAGGTTTGGTGAAACAAAGTGCAAAAATGAAGAGCTTCTTGAAGAAAAAAAGCAACAGGAAGAAGAAACACGTATTCTCCAGGACTTTGAGAGAAGGGCTCTAGAATTGCAAGAATTTTGTAATAAAGAAAATGACGAAGCACTTAAACTGCAAAGAGAAAAGGAAATACAAATGCAGGACAAACTCAAAGCCACACAGAAATTGTACAACGATCTGAAAGTCAGGTTTGGTAAAACAATGTGCAAAAATAAAGAGCTTCTTGAAGAAAAAAAGAAACAGGAAGAAGAAAAACGTATTCTCCGGGACTTTGAGAGAAGGAATCTAGCATTGCTAGAATTTTGTAATGAAACACCTGAACTGCAAAGAGAAAAGGAAATACTGGAGAAACGATGTTCAAAGATGCAGCGTAGGATTGATGGAATGAAGAGAAAACACTCAGCGGTCATTAAAGACATGTTGTTGAAGTCCAATGACTTGAAGAGCCAAATAATTGAAATGCAGGCACAAAAGCAACAACAAGAGAGAAATACAGACATGTGCAAGGCAAATCTAATGGAGGAGGCAACATACAAAGACCTGACAGAAAAGCTTAGAAAAAAAGAAGAAACCTTAAAAGAAATGGAGCAAAGATGCCAGCGACTCGAGCAGCAGAATGCAGAAACAAACGATCAATTGAGAATCCTTCTCCTGGAGCACGAGCTCATGGAAAAATACCTGAAAAAGAAGAAAAAAGGCTGGTTCTGCTGCTTATTCAGATGATTTAGCCTCGTCCTCCTCCACCTGTCATCCATCTTACTTTTCACCTCTCCTGTCCCCCCTAACACATATTCTCCACCTTCTTCATCTTTTTTCTTTTTTCACCCTCCCCCCCAACCAGTCCCAGCAGTTGACTGTCCCCTCCTGAGCCTGGTTCTGCTGGAGGTTTCTGCCCGTCAAAAGGCAGTTTTTCCTCCCCACTGTCGCCTCGTGCTTGCTCAGAGGGGGTTGTTGGGGTTTTCTCCCCTCCTCCTTTCCCCCCTTCATTTACTTATTTTCTTGTTTTACTTTTCTTTTGTTGTTTCTGTAGTTACTTGTTTTACTTTTTTCAACTTATGTAACAAAATAATAAACCAATTGAATTTATCCTTTGAGTAGTTTTCATCTAATCTTTACAGAATTAAGCTCTGTCTTTTATTTGCTTGTTAAAACCCCATCAATGGTGAAGTAAAAACCCTGGGATATGGTTTAAAACGTTGAAATAGACTAACCAACTAGTCTAAAACTAAGAAACACTTAAACACTTAATGTGTTACTGGATCGGATATCGGCGAGAAATAAAAAATGTAATCCGATCCATTAAATATCAAAAAAGCACCCCACAAAACTTGCTACACGGCGTAACTCGGCTCATAACCGTAGCACGTTGCAGCAGTATGCATCACGTGATCGAGCGGCTGTGTGTATTTGTAGCCTCGCTAGCAATCCAGCATTTCATCTCCGAGGAAGTTTTCCCAGAGAGAAGTAAAGCAAGTGTGTAAGTTCATCTCTGAATGTTTGTAAAGCATTCCCACGTTAAGCTTAACAACCGATATATGGAGCGACTGCCTCTCTCTCTCTCTCTCTCTCCTGCTGCTACTTCAATCGTGAAACTGCTGAATGATCAGCTGATCGGCTTTTCTGTCGTGAGTCCGTCTCTCTTCTTTGTTTTTGGCCCACTTCTCACCAGAAAGAGGAAACCAGCGGCTGAACAACAGCAGCACTATTAAGCTTGATAAGCTGTTGTTACAATTTATTTAAGATTACTTTCTACACCAGGATCTTTTTCTACGTAGCTGACGGCTGGTAACTGTGCAGGGGCGGATCTAGCAAAGTTTAGCCAGGGGGACCGATAGGGCATGAACAGGGGGGGCACAAAGACATACTTTTCTTTCTTATTCTCATTTAAAATGTCTAGCTTTTAATAAATAATTATCTGAATCTTACACCCAAAGTTTTAATCTGATGTAAAATATATAGAAGTCCATTACTGTATATAGTAACTGTTAAGTCTAATATACCCTATAAGCTATAGTACTTTTTCCTTTGGGAAAGTAGCATCTGTGCAGTCTGCAATTCTGTTGAAGAAAGATGTTGAATCTATTTAATTATTCTTGAAAAATAATTTATTTCTGTGCATTTTTCCCACTGCATCAAATTAAAGTTGATTACATCGATTAAGCATCATGAGGTGGAGGGTGGGGGGTGGTTCCCTATTTTTTTTTGCTGGGAGCTTGCAACCCTATTAGTTAGGTTGCTTAATATTTCTGCTAAGTACTCTTTAAAATACCAGAATAGGGAGGATGGAGTAGGTTTAAGTTTATTAGATTGATCAGTGTTGCTGAACTATGAAATATTTTGGGCGCAGTGTATTTTTTACATACAGGTATAACAGAATAGCTTTAGTGTTGTTATTTATTTAAACTTGAGTATAAACTTATACAAAATGCAGCAAGATATTAAAAAAACGTTTTATTGATTAAAAACACACTACATCGGATTCATATCGGTATCGGCAGATATCCAAATTTATGATATCGGTATCGGACATAAAAAAGTGGTATCGTGCCATCTCTAATATATACATATATATATATATACATATACATATATACATATACACACACACATATATGTATGTATATGTATATATATATATATATATATATATATATATATATATATATATATATATACATATATATGTATATATATATATATATATATATATATATATATATATACATATATATGTATATATATATATATATATATATATATATACATATACATACATATATATATACATATGTGTGTGTATGTGTATATGTGTGTATGATTGTATGAACATAAGTCAACATACTTAAAATGTAATTTCTTTTCCTTTTCCAGCAGTCTCAGTTACCCCAGCTTTCACTGCAATCCTCAAAGCCCCTCTGGACACATTGGGAAACCTCTTCCTTACTGCCACTGTAACAAACAAAAGTCACAGTTCTATTACTTTTATCAGAGTTAAAATAAAAATATGATTTATGTTAGCTGGCTTCATTTAGCAAACAGATATTTCTGTTTATATAGATACAGATATTAATACAGATATATTTTACGCATAATTTTACCTCTTTTTTTTTCCTAGATGGAAAGTCTATCCAGTTCACATTACAGTAATGCTAACACCCCTTTTGGTCGTCTCTCCTTACCCTCCAGCATTCATAAATCTGTTGACCTTCTTTGTCTGAGACCAACCACTACAATGCATCATCGCCTATTTGTATTGGTAACTTACTTTACAACCTATTTTAATGGTTGCAAAGTAAGTTACTTGTGCTGTATGCAATTTTAGATACACAGAAAGTCTTCACTTACTATATGCGGCTGTCATAGTGTCCTTATCAAGGGCAGTTCTTCACTCTGCGCCGATGTCCGTTTTGCTCTGTCCTCCTATAAAAAGCATGAACATTTGAGTATTTGACTAGTTTTAGATTTCCAAAAATCTGATATTTGTACAACTAAACATTTGAACTACAATGATATGCTATTGAGAGATACTTTTATGGGTACTTTTTGGTAAAGAAACTGGTGACAGAGTTGTAGGCTTTTTAGAGTACTATTAGCTAATCATTTGAACTGACTTTCAAAGCTGTTTACCTTTTAAATTGCTGTGGATCAAAACCTCCAGTGGGAAGGCGGCCATTAGAAGAACACGCACCATTGAACCTGAAAATAACAAAAACAAACAAAAAACAGAACAATATGTAAGAGTCAGGTAGGGTAATAAATCTCTTCTGAAGCAATATAGTTCATTTTGGGTGAAAAACAAAACATTCCTCTAAAATATATATACTGACATCAGCAATCAACATCATGATTGTAATTATTTCCTTTTTAGTACATCTACTGCTGTGTGCATGTGTCAAGCACTACGACTGTATCTATGCATATAAATTCACTATATATATATGTCCTGCAAAAATGTTTTGTTATAGTCAAAAAAGGCAAACAAACAAAGGCATTCAATCAGAGGTGAGAAATTAATTGGGAATATCAATTATAGGTGAACTATTCTTTACCTACTAGCAATCAAGCTTCTTTAACCAAGAAGCTTGAAATATTTGAATGTAAAATAAAATAAATAAATAAATAATAATAAAAATAACATGATGTAATTAAAATGCACAACTTACATTAAGGAAATCTGCATTTGTATCCACAGGCTAAAAGTAAAACAGTAAATGTGTTAGTAATAATCCAGGTATTTGTAAAAAAAAAAAAAAAAGAGGCAGTAACTGTGACTCTTCTAGTGGGATGCTAAATGCAGAGATTTATATTTACAGTATAATACTGCATGTACAGGTAGCTGTGTTGTGAACTGTAACTGAATATTAGAGAATCTCAGAGAAATTAAATGTATTTATTTTTTGAATTTATCAATCATAAAACCGTCTGTTTTGAAGGCCTGTTACGATAACGACTTTTTGTTGGTCGGTATATTGCCCCATAAACAATTGCGACAAGTTATGTCATTGTCATTTTAAGACCATTTTATGTCTTTGAATGTATAATCATAATATAACACCATAATAATGCAAGGTCTACACACTTTCAATTGACAAACCAACATCTAATTCTTAAAGTATTTAGATCATTGAAATTAGGAATCAAAATATTAGATACCTTAAAAACTTGAATAAATAGTAAATTTTCTAACAAATAGAAAACAATGTTATTTAATGTTATTGTTTTGTTATCATTATATTTTATTTTTGTAAATATAATGGCAGATAAATTACATCATCAACAATTATTGAGGTCATGTACATGTATTGTGTGTTAAGTCGATATATCGATTATTGTGATAGGCCTACTGTTTTGGTATCATAACGAGCTTGTCAAACATGCATGACCACTAAGCAATGTCTAAGCAGTAGTATTGGTCTGAATGACAACAAACATAACTAGTGTTTTGGAAAATCTGTTAGAAAACAGTTATTTCAATAATTATGATTAGCATGTGACACAGACACTGCATAAAAAACTACAACAACAAATACTTACTTTAGGAGGATGGGGGAGGGCAGCATGAGGTTGAGACTTTGACATCTGTAAGAAACAAATTCATGTATTACAAACAAGTCACTTAAAAATACATTAATGTGGCAGACTGTTCCCTGTTCAGATGCAGTGTATAAGTACAATCAGGGCTGTCACAACAATGGGGTGGGGCCAAGTGGCTGCAACCCTAGGTACAATGTGCAGGTATATATAATTACATATAATATATGTGAATAAAGCAAGAATCTGTTTAGGTTAGTCACTGTGCTGACTAATGCTTGCTAGGTTTATATGATTGCAAACTGCACAAAAACAACAACAGCAACAACATTAATGACAATGACAAACAAAATTACTTACATTTATGTCAATCTCACATCAGGAAGATCTGCATTCGATTTCATGGGCTGAAATAAATAGGCAGAAACATTACTGCTAAAAAAACAAAAACTCTAAAGAGCCTAAAAATGACTTAAAAAGCAAGGAAATGTGGAACATTGTAATTAGCGAACATTAATAAAGCATAACTGTGCTTTGTTTCTAACCTTGGTAAGTACTCTGTAGCCAGAAGGAGAGGTGGGATTTCTGTGAAAGCCAAATTAAATGTGAATAGGTTTTGATAGTTATTGTATATAACAAGTGTAAACAGTTTTATTTGTATTTTTTTCCCTTTCTGAGAAGGCAGAATAATAAGAAAAGGCAAAAGTACGTCACAATATAATTCATTAAGTTACATATTTTGATTACCAAATTATGGAAGCGTGGAGCTGCCACCCAGACAAAAGCAAAATAGAGAATAGAATTAGAATAGAATAGAATTCAACTTTATTGTCATTGCACATGCACAGGTACAGGGCAACGAAATGCAGTTTGCATCCATCCAGAAGTGCTTTAGTGATATAGATATATTACAATATATATTAGCAATAATATAGATATGTAAGTATATTACAGAAATGGGTCTATTATGGTATGTTATAATGTACACGGTATGAAGTATGTTGTGAATATTCTATAACTATAGGTATGTACAGGCTGTAGTGAGTACAAGCTATGTACGGGCTATGAACAGGATATAAATATGAAAAACTGTACAGAATATGAAATAAATAACTTTACAGAAATCTGAGATATACAGTTATACAGAAATGGGAACTATGCAAGTTGTAAACAGTTGTAGGGTTAAAAATTATCGTATGTACAGAATGATTATTTACAGAGCTATACAGTAGTGCAGTTAAGATAAATTAGATATGTGGATAATTTCTACAGTATCTATATAAAGTGCTAGTGGTTGTGAGTGGTGGTTCAGTCCATGTTATTATTGTGTGTTTGAGGGTACAGTTGTCCATTGTGGGTGTGTGTATGTTCAGTCCATGTGTTAACGTGGGTCAGATGTCAGGAGGCAGAGTTCAGGAGTCTGACAGCTGTGGGGAAGAAGCTGTTCCGGTACCTGGTGGTCTTAGTCCGGAGGCTCCTGTAGCGCCTCCCAGAGGGCAGGAGGGTGAAGAGTCCATGTGATGGGTGACTGGGGTCTCTGATGATTTTCCCAGCCCTTTTCAGACACCGCTTCCTGTAGATGTCTTTTATGGCAGGAAGTGGTGCTCCGGCGATGCGCTGGGCAGTTTTCACGACCCTCTGCAACGCCTTCCGGTCCGAGGCAGAGCAGTTCCCGTGCCAGACTGTTATACAGTTGGTCAGGATGCTCTCGATGGTGCAACGATAGAAGTTCACCAGGATGTCTGAGGACAGGTGGTTCTTCCTCAGAGTCCTCAAGAAGAAGAGGCGCTGGTGAGCCTTCTTGACCAGCTTGGAGCAGTTGGTCGTCCAGGTGAGATCCTCGGAGATGTGGACTCCCAGGAACTTGAAGCTGCTCACACGCTCCACAGCCGTCCCCTTAATGTGGATGGGTGGATGTGGGTCAGCATTCCTCCTGTAGTCCACGATGAGCTCCTTGGTCTTCTCGGTGTTAAGCAGCAGGTTGTTTGTGTCGCACCACTCAGCCAGACGATCCACCTCCTCCCTGTAGGCGGCCTCATCGTTGTCACTGATGAGGCCAATCACCGTGGTGTCATCTGCAAACTTAATGATGGTGTTGGAACCATCAGCAGGTCTGCAGTCGTGGGTGAAGAGGGAGTAGAGGAAGGGGCTCATCACACAGCCTTGTGGTACACCGGTGTTCATTGTGATGGTAGATGAGCAGCGGTTATCCAGCCGGACATGTTGGGGGCGGTTGGTCAGGAAGTCCAGTAACCATTTGCAGATGAGGGAACTGATGCCCAGGTCTGTCAGTTTCCTGAAGAGTTGTGAGGGGTGGATTGTATTGAACGCTGAACTGAAGTCTATAAACAGCATTCTGGCGTAGGTGTTGTTGTTGTCCAGGTGTGAGAGGACAGAGTGCAGTGCGATGGAGACTGCATCCTCTGTGCTCCTGTTCTGGCGGTATGCGAATTGGTGGGGGTCCAGGGTGAGGGGGAGACAGGATTTGAAGTGTGCTAGGACCAGCTGCTCTAAGCACTTAGTGATGATGGGGGTGAGTGCTACTGGGCGGTAGTCATTGAGGCAAGATGGGTTGGAGTTTTTGGGTATCGGGACGATGGAGGTGGATTTGAAGCAGGCCGGTACCACAGCGTGGGCCAAGGACAGGTTGAATATGTCTGTCAGCACTCCTGCAAGCTCCCCAGAACACGCTCTGAGAACACGCCCGGGTATGCCATCAGGGCCTGCAGCCTTGTGGACATTGATCCTGCTCAGCACCGCTCCTACATCGGTGGGGGAGAGAGTCAGAGGTTGGTGGTCTGGCGTCACGTCTGCTTTGGTTGTGGTTGTGGGGTTCCCTCGCTCAAAACGAGCATAAAAGTTGTTGAGCTCGTTGAGGAAGGAGACATCAGAGGATGCGGGGGAGGGTTTGGTGGTCCTGTAGTCTGTGATGGTCTCGGCTTCTATATCACGTTATAACGTGAAAGGTTTATTGTTCTAACATTATGCTTTTCATGTTTGTATAATATAATATCACGTTATTACAATATACATAATTATCACGTTCGCACAATATTGTACGGACGTGATAATTATGTACATTTTTCGTACAATGTTGTTCAAAACATGTTGTTCAAACATGAAAAGTATATTGTATAAACATGATAGTATATTGTTAGAACGATAAACTTTTCACGTTATAACGTGATATACTTATATTTCTCTTTTGCCTGGGTGGCAGCTCTACGCTTCCGTGCCAAATAAGCGAGAATAAAGTAATATTATATGAGAAAAGGCACCTGCTAGCTTGATGATGGAGGCTTCATAGACCGGCCACCCGCCTTTTGGCTTCTTGTCGCCCCTCCACCAAATAAAGGTCCGTTTCCTCCATGCCGGCTAATTATTCATCCTCATTAAAATCTCGTATATGTTCAGTTGGCAGAATTGAGAATTTTACATCTTCCAATCACTTAATTAACGCGAACATAATCGGCTTGTTTCTTCCCGCCTCCTGTATCCGGCCGTTCCTCTCACTGTCGGAATTCGCGCCTCAGAGACGTCGTTATTTTTCAAAAAAAGAAAGAAAGAAAGAAACAGCAACAACTAATAAAGAGAGTTTTTGCACGTTCATTGCACATTTGTGGGAATGTTTAAATATTTAATTTTTATTAATTACTTTTCATTATATCTTTATTTTTAAACCACCACGGCAATGCGCATGCGCATACTCTCCTGCCCGCAAAGGGCTTTGGAGTTGACGTAATGTCGCAATGCATTGTGGGAGCGCAGCACCATCTTGGCAGGCCACGAATCAAAACAAGATTGCTACCAACCATTCTGAAACGTAGCTCAAAAGAAAATGACGGTATAGAGACAGATTGTGTCCAGATGCAAAGAGACGGTACTTGATTGTTGAAATGTGGACCCGTATGAAATATAGCCGTGGAGTAGAAACCCTGAAGACCAAACCGCTATTGACTTAGCATGATCTACCCTCGTACCTTGTCTGTGGAGTCAGAGCATACACGGCGCACCAATTTCGCAATTATAAATCTCTGGAGGCGCACATCCAATTCACCAAGGACTGGGTACAAGATTTGGCTATTTTTAAGCCTCCACGTTGTGAGTACGCCGTCATTCAAGCAAAGGTAAGTCAGCTTGAGTACTGCGAGTAAAATGCGTTTGATTCCCCCCGAACATTCAGATTAGTGCTAGCAAAAATTCATTCATGAGGGGGAAATTACAGTGAGAACATGTAGAGGCTCTGTTAGAGGGATAACATAGTGAGTTCAGTGCATTGATGTGACATTGTCCTGAAGGATTTAGTTATTCTTTATGGTTAAAGAAATTGCCCTAATTAATTCATATTTATTATAAATAATCCTAATTACACATCTTGCTTCCTTGTTTGTGTCCTGTGTCACTAAAAATACATTCTGTTTTAGTTTTATACATTGATTAATGACCTGCAGAATCTCCTTATCATATTAGGTGTCCATAATTGTCACTTAAAGTCGAACATTATGTTTTCTCCCTCTTGAAAGTGATTACATCCTTGCATTACATACTTTAGGTTCATTTTTTGCTGATAGGTTTCTAAAAAGAAACAGGCAGATTTAGAATATAACATGCAGCGTTCTATAGATGGATACATAAAAACACTTTGTTACATTTATGATAAATGGATTTAAAAGTAAATAAAAACACATTTGTGTCGGCCTTGGCTTATTAAAGTTCTTGTCTTTAAATGAACTTTGTCTGTGTGTGTTTCAGGTCCTGCACTCTTAAAGACTGAATTGCAGCATTGCAGCCACAGGTCATTGTGAGCATCACAGGGAAGGTTGAAGCCGCCCACTGCAGCTGTATGGCCGGAGTCGTGGAGACCTGCAGCCATGTCGCTGCTCTTCTGTTTAATGTAGAAGCAACAGTGCGGATCTGTGGCACAAGGACTGCTACAGATAAAGCTGCATACTGGGTTTTGCCAGAGGTTGGCCATAAGATAGACTTCTCCTCTTCAGCTGCCCAAAAAAAGGTTCTTGATCAAAACATAAACAGACCATTCGTTGTGACAGGTAAAAGAAGCCGTCCTCAAAAAAGAAAAGTTCCACCTGCTACTGTGGAGGAGTTGGATCAACTGATGGGACAATATTTTTCCAAGCATAGTTCTGTTCTGAATAACCCATAATGTTTTAATTTAGGGGGGCATGTAAATAATTTGCATTTACTGAATATGTACTTACTAATTACCACTGTTCAAAAGTTGAATAAAGAAACAAAGAAATGTTTGCCTATTTTTAATTAAAACCACTTTGTAGAACATCACATCAGTTACAATGTAGAATCAATGTCATGTATAGTTTACAAATGACAAAATGTTTACATAAAATCATGACAGCATTTATATAATATCACCCACTACTAGCATTCTGTAATTTACTGTCTCTTTTGAAAACTTATCACTACATAAACAGCACAAGACTTAAGAGTATTTAAGAAGAGCATTTTTCCCTGGTTTTACTAACACACTGGGGCACATGTTCACCAAAACGCAGCAAACCTTTGCCATCTTATCCAGGAGGATCACCTTTTTAACCACACATGGAAGAAGTAATCTGATTGGCATGGTGGTGTGTAGCATGTAGTTTGAAACAAAGATTTTGTAGTGCCCCATGTGTAGTATTGCAACCCAGTCGGGATTTGTTTCATTCATTTCATAGGCTGGTTTGCTGCAATAATGCCAAATAATTAGCAACTCTATAAATAGAAGGTAGTTCTGCATGTTTGTTCTAAGTTTGTGCTATGATCTCAGAGCGCATTGAAAATAAAAAGAGTAATATGAACGTATTTAGAACTTACCTGAATGAAAATACTGAAGCAAACCAACAGATCTGGGGATGGTAGAGAACTGAATATCAGCTCGTCTCGCAGCTGCTATCCAGGCTAGACGCCTTCTTTTGGTAACATCCAACACATAAGCTCCCTCATGATGCTTCCAGGTGAGGAAACAATGAAAAGAGAGCCTGTTTTCAAGCTTATTCCTTTGCCAGTAGTGAAATCTAACATTACAACCGGCCACACAGCAAGCATTTGTTTGGCCTGCTAATATGGCGCCTCGACCAAAAATCCTGGCTATGCCCCATCCCGTAAGATCACGCTCCAGAGTCCTATTAACGTACGGATCTAGAAAGAAGACGCTGCATTTTTAACTCTGAGGGAGATGGAGAATGAGCCTATTTCCAAAAAAAGTGGAGTGTGTTCCTTTAAGTACTATATTGTATATATTGTCAAAAACTAAAGTGTACATAGCAGTTGTTGTATCTTGTTTACTGTATCACTGACAAATAATTTCAAAGTCAATGAACGCTACATTATAGTGAGATATTGTGTAAGTTGAAATACTGTAAGCAAATGAATAAACAACCTAATTCGTGATAGACCTTTGACTCTGTTTTGTTGGAATCCAACTGTTTTTTGCAGATGTAAATAAAACATGTTGTTACTTTTAGTATTATTATCATTATTATTATCATTATCATCATTATTGCACTAAATACATTTTAAATAAAGGATATTTTGATATACATTCTACTGTGAGGTTGGAAATGTATTTTCTTCACCCTAAAATCTGTTTTGAAATGTATTTTGGTTTGAAAGAAATATATTTTCAATTTCAAAAATATATTTTTTCGGAGCATCACAAATACAAAATATATTTACCATATATTTGAAATATATTTTGGCCAGGAAAAATGTATTTTTTTACCGCATAAACTATTATATAAATAGGGAGGTCCTATTAACATGTTTAGTTTTAAAGGACACCTTCCTGCCTTTAGTCTCCTTCATGAGCAGTATTAGTTTTCTTCTAACATCCAGAAGTCTGCACGATGTGTTTCATAGTTTGTAACAAACCTTTGACAGTTAAACATAACATGACCGAAAAAGAAAAAAAAAGAAAAAAGAAAAAAATCACATTCTAACAGACAGCTGGTGCTTAGAACACAGTTGAATAACTATTAAAAAACAGATGATATAATATTACTGTCCAGGTTGCAGACTTCATGATGAACATGCTGTTGCAAACCCTGCTCCTCTCGGTGGAAATGCGCCTTCTCTTTCCTCTTTGTATAAAAACATTTTAAAAGTCAGTTTAATCTCAAATTAAACTGAATTAAATGTGTCAATAATTAATTAAAATGTGAAATACATAAATAATTAATTACATGTGTCATAACTATTTAGTTAATTAATTAATTCCAATTTTAATTAATTATTGCCATATTTAATTAATTATTTAATGGTGTATTTAATTAATTCATTATGGCAGTCCTGGCGTTCCATACTTAAAGGCCGGTCCGTGAAAATATTGTTGGGTATAAACCGGTCCGTGGCGCAAAAAAGGTTGGGGACCGCTGCTTTAAATAATGTTTCCTTTTATAAAGGTAGGATAATGAAAAAACATTTATCATAAAATTTATTATTGACACGTGTTTGTGGCAATTAATATGTGAATCAACTAAATGGGGCGGGGGGGGGGGGGGGGGGGGGTGTTAGACCAACTGGTCTTAAACTAAGAAACACTAAAGTTACATTTGAAAATAATTAAAAAAAAACATCCCCATTCTAAAATGTCATGTGACAATCTGATTGGCTTACGGAGTGATGATGTCACAAGAACAAGGACTTTGTTGCCTTTGATCCTTTGAAGTTCTGAAGTTCTGAAGTCTATAAATAGGGATCAGCAACAGCAATTTTAAAATCAGTTTGTTCACAGCCTTCAAACGTTCGACCAGAGATACATTTGGAAATATTTCTAAGCCTTTTCAGAGTCACTGCACAGGCTCCAACATGCGTCCACGAAAACGCCAAAAAACACAACAAGATTATGCTGCCTGTCCTTTGTGTTCTGGCCGGCCAATCTCTCCAGGAGAAATGACCACGGATGGTGTCTTATCAGTCCAAAGAGCATTACAGGAAAGTCAGAAGGAAAATTCTGACCTGCATTACAAAATTAAACAAATTGAAGAAGAGAAGCTTCAACTAGAGGAAAAGTGCAGACAACTGGAAGCACAAAAAAAAGACCTGGAAGAAAAACAGCAACGCCAGCCTGATATAAAAATGATCAATGAGGGCTCGGGAGAGAAGTTTGGTGAAGGACGAGAGAAGATTTTTTCTCGTTTTCTTTCATCAGGAACACAGACTGCTGAATTAAAAGAAACATCTGCCCAGCTTCAAGGAAAGAAAGCTGCTATTGAGGAGATACAGTGGGATCTCCAAAACACTGAGAAACAGAATCAGGTGCTTCAAGGAAAGCTCAATGAAGCGGAGAAAACAATTGAAAAAATCCACAAACAGAAGACTGAACAGGAAATACAAATGCAGGACAAACTCAAAGCCATGCAGAACTTGTACAACGATCTGAAAGTCAGGTTTGGTGAAACAAAGTGCAAAAATGAAGAGCTTCTTGAAGAAAAAAAGCAACAGGAAGAAGAAAAACGTATTCTCCAGGACTTTGAGAGAAGGAATCTAGCATTGCTAGAATTTTGTAATGAAACACCTGAACTGCAAAGAGAAAAGGAAATACTGGAGAAACGATGTTCAAAGATGCAGCGTAGGATTGATGGAATGAAGAGAAAACACTCAGCGGTCATTAAAGACATGTTGTTGAAGTCCAATGACTTGAAGAGCCAAATAATTGAAATGCAGGCACAAAAGCAACAACAAGAGAGAAATACAGACATGTGCAAGGCAAATCTAATGGAGGAGGCAACATACAAAGACCTGACAGAAAAGCTTAGAAAAAAAGAAGAAACCTTAAAAGAAATGGAGCAAAGATGCCAGCGACTCGAGCAGCAGAATGCAGAAACAAACGATCAATTGAGAATCCTTCTCCTGGAGCACGAGCTCATGGAAAAATACCTGAAAAAGAAGAAAAAAGGCTGGTTCTGCTGCTTATTCAGATGATTTAGCCTCGTCCTCCTCCACCTGTCATCCATCTTACTTTTCACCTCTCCTGTCCCCCCTAACACATATTCTCCACCTTCTTCATCTTTTTTCTTTTTTCACCCTCCCCCCCAACCAGTCCCAGCAGTTGACTGTCCCCTCCTGAGCCTGGTTCTGCTGGAGGTTTCTGCCCGTCAAAAGGCAGTTTTTCCTCCCCACTGTCGCCTCGTGCTTGCTCAGAGGGGGTTGTTGGGGTTTTCTCCCCTCCTCCTTTCCCCCCTTCATTTACTTATTTGCTTGTTTAACTATTCTTTTGTTGTTTCTGTAGTTACTTGTTTTACTTTTTTCAACTTATGTAACAAAATAATAAACCAATTGAATTTATCCTTTGAGTAGTTTTCGTCTAATCTTTACAGAATTAAGCTCTGTCTTTTATTTGCTTGTTAAAACCCCATCAATGGTGAAGTAAAAACCCTGGGATATGGTTTAAAACGTTGAAATAGACTAACCAACTAGTCTAAAACTAAGAAACACTTAAACACTTAATGTGTTACTGGATCGGATATCGGCGAGAAATAAAAAATGTAATCCGATCCATTAAATATCAAAAAAGCACCCCACAAAACTTGCTACACGGCGTAACTCGGCTCATAACCGTAGCACGTTGCAGCAGTATGCATCACGTGATAGAGCGGCTGTGTGTATTTGTAGCCTCGCTAGCAATCCAGCATTTCATCTCCGAGGAAGTTTTCCCAGAGAGAAGTAAAGCAAGTGTGTAAGTTCATCTCTGAATGTTTGTAAAGCATTCCCACGTTAAGCTTAACAACCGATATATGGAGCGACTGCCTCTCTCTCCCTCTCTCTCTCCCCTACTGCTACTTCAATCGTGAAACTGATCAATGATCAGCTGATCGGCTTTTCTGTCGTGAGTCCGTCTCTCTTCTTTGTTTTTGGCCCACTTCTCACCAGAAAGAGGAAACCAGCGGCTGAACAACAGCAGCACTATTAAGCTTGATAAGCTGTTGTTACAATTTATTTAAGATTACTTTCTACACCAGGATCTTTTTCTACGTAGCTGACGGCTGGTAACTGTGCAGGGGCGGATCTAGCAAAGTTTAGCCAGGGGGACCGATAGGGCATGAACAGGGGGGGCACAAAGACATACTTTTCTTTCTTATTCTCATTTAAAATGTCTAGCTTTTAATAAATAATTATCTGAATCTTACACCCAAAGTTTTAATCTGATGTAAAATATATAGAAGTCCATTACTGTATATAGTAACTGTTAAGTCTAATATACCCTATAAGCTATAGTACTTTTTCCTTTGGGAAAGTAGCATCTGTGCAGTCTGCAATTCTGTTGAAGAAAGATGTTGAATCTATTTAATTATTCTTGAAAAATAATTTATTTCTGTGCATTTTTCCACACTGCATCAAATTAAAGTTGATTACATCGATTAAGCATCATGAGGTGGAGGGTGGGGGGTGGTTCCCTATTTTTTTTTGCTGGGAGCTTGCAACCCTATTAGTTAGGTTGCTTAATATTTCTGCTAAGTACTCTTTAAAATACCAGAATAGGGAGGATGGAGTAGGTTTAAGTTTATTAGATTGATCAGTGTTGCTGAACTATGAAATATTTTGGGCGCAGTGTATTTTTTACATACAGGTATAACAGAATAGCTTTAGTGTTGTTATTTATTTAAACTTGAGTATAAACGTATACAAAATGCAGCAAGATATTAAAAAAACGTTTTATTGATTAAAAAACACACTATATCGGATTCATATCGGTATCGGCAGATATCCAAATTTATGATATCGGTATTGGTATCGGACATAAAAAAGTGGTATCGTGCCATCTCTAATATATATATATACATATGTGTGTGTATGTGTATATGTGTGTATGATTGTATGAACATAAGTCAACATACTTAAAATGTAATTTCTTTTCCTTTTCCAGCAGTCTCAGTTCCCCCAGCTTTCACTGCAATCCTTAAAGCCCCTCTGGACACATTGGGAAACCTCTTCCTTACTGCCACTGTAACAAACAAAAGTCACAGTTCTATTACTTTTATCAGAGTTAAAATAAAAATATGATTTATGTTAGCTGGCTTCATTTAGCAAACAGATATTTCTGTTTATATAGATACAGATATTAATACAGATATATTTTACGCATAATTTTACCTCTTTTTTTTTCCTAGATGGAAAGTCTATCCAGTTCACATTACAGTAATGCTAACACCCCTTTTGGTCGTCTCTCCTTACCCTCCAGCATTCATAAATCTGTTGACCTTCTTTGTCTGAGACCAACCACTACAATGCATCATCGCCTATTTGTATTGGTAACTTACTTTACAACCTATTTTAATGGTTGCAAAGTAAGTTACTTGTGCTGTATGCAATTTTAGATACACAGAAAGTCTTCACTTACTATATGCGGCTGTCATAGTGTCCTTATCAAGGGCAGTTCTTCACTCTGCGCCAATGTCCGTTTTGCTCTGTCCTCCTATAAAAAGCATGAACATTTGAGTATTTGACTAGTTTTAGATTTCCAAAAATCTGATATTTGTACAACTAAACATTTGAACTACAATGATATGCTATTGAGAGATACTTTTATGGGTACTTTTTGGTAAAGAAACTGGTGACAGAGTTGTAGGCTTTTTAGAGTACTATTAGCTAATCATTTGAACTGACTTTCAAAGCTGTTTACCTTTTAAATTGCTGTGGATCAAAACCTCCAGTGGGAAGGCGGCCATTAGAAGAACACGCACCACTGAACCTGAAAATAACAAAAACAAACAAAAAACAGAACAATATGTAAGAGTCAGGTAGGGTAATAAATCTCTTCTGAAGCAATATAGTTCATTTTGGGTGAAAAACAAAACATTCCTCTAAAATATATATACTGACATCAGCAATCAACATCATGATTGTAATTATTTCCTTTTTAGTACATCTACTGCTGTGTGCATGTGTCAAGCACTACGACTGTATCTATGCATATAAATTCACTATATATATATGTCCTGCAAAAATGTTTTGTTATAGTCAAAAAAGGCAAACAAACAAAGGCATTCAATCAGAGGTGAGAAATTAATTGGGAATATCAATTATAGGTGAACTATTCTTTACCTACTAGCAATCAAGCTTCTTTAACCAAGAAGCTTGAAATATTTGAATGTAAAATAAAATAAATAAATAAATAATAATAAAAATAACATGATGTAATTAAAATGCACAACTTACATTAAGGAAATCTGCATTTGTATCCACAGGCTAAAAGTAAAACAGTAAATGTGTTAGTAATAATCCAGGTATTTGTAAAAAAAAAAAAAAAAAAAGAGGCAGTAACTGTGACTCTTCTAGTGGGATGCTAAATGCAGAGATTTATATTTACAGTATAATACTGCATGTACAGGTAGCTGTGTTGTGAACTGTAACTGAATATTAGAGAATCTCAGAGAAATTAAATGTATTTATTTTTTGAATTTATCAATCATAAAACCGTCTGTTTTGAAGGCCTGTTACGATAACGACTTTTTGTTGGTCGGTATATTGCCCCATAAACAATTGCGACAAGTTATGTCATTGTCATTTTAAGACCATTTTATGTCTTTGAATGTATAATCATAATATAACACCATAATAATGCAAGGTCTACACACTTTCAATTGACAAACCAACATCTAATTCTTAAAGTATTTAGATCATTGAAATTAGGAATCAAAATATTAGATACCTTAAAAACTTGAATAAATAGTAAATTTTCTAACAAATAGAAAACAATGTTATTTAATGTTATTGTTTTGTTATCATTATATTTTATTTTTGTAAATATAATGGCAGATAAATTACATCATCAACAATTATTGAGGTCATGTACATGTATTGTGTGTTAAGTCGATATATCGATTATTGTGATAGGCCTACTGTTTTGGTATCATAACGAGCTTGTCAAACATGCATGACCACTAAGCAATGTCTAAGCAGTAGTATTGGTCTGAATGACAACAAACATAACTAGTGTTTTGGAAAATCTGTTAGAAAACAGTTATTTCAATAATTATGATTAGCATGTGACACAGACACTGCATAAAAAACTACAACAACAAATACTTACTTTAGGAGGATGGGGGAGGGCAGCATGAGGTTGAGACTTTGACATCTGTAAGAAACAAATTCATGTATTACAAACAAGTCACTTAAAAATACATTAATGTGGCAGACTGTTCCCTGTTCAGATGCAGTGTATAAGTACAATCAGGGCTGTCACAACAATGGGGTGGGGCCAAGTGGCTGCAACCCTAGGTACAATGTGCAGGTATATATAATTACATATAATATATGTGAATAAAGCAAGAATCTGTTTAGGTTAGTCACTGTGCTGACTAATGCTTGCTAGGTTTATATGATTGCAAACTGCACAAAAACAACAACAGCAACAACATTAATGACAATGACAAACAAAATTACTTACATTTATGTCAATCTCACATCAGGAAGATCTGCATTCGATTTCATGGGCTGAAATAAATAGGCAGAAACATTACTGCTAAAAAAACAAAAACTCTAAAAAGCCTAAAAATGACTTAAAAAGCAAGGAAATGTGGAACATTGTAATTAGCGAACATTAATAAAGCATAACTGTGCTTTGTTTCTAACCTTGGTAAGTACTCTGTAGCCAGAAGGAGAGGTGGGATTTCTGTGAAAGCCAAATTAAATGTGAATAGGTTTTGATAGTTATTGTATATAACAAGTGTAAACAGTTTTATTTGTATTTTTTTTCCCTTTCTGAGAAGGCAGAATAATAAGAAAAGGCAAAAGTACGTCACAATATAATTCATTAAGTTACATATTTTGATTACCAAATTATGGAAGCGTGGAGCTGCCACCCAGACAAAAGCAAAATAGAGAATAGAATTAGAATAGAATAGAATTCAACTTTATTGTCATTGCACATGCACAGGTACAGGGCAACGAAATGCAGTTTGCATCCATCCAGAAGTGCTTTAGTGATATAGATATATTACAATATATATTAGCAATAATATAGATATGTAAGTATATTACAGAAATGGGTCTATTATGGTATGTTATAATGTACACGGTATGAAGTATGTTGTGAATATTCTATAACTATAGGTATGTACAGGCTGTAGTGAGTACAAGCTATGTACAGGCTATGAACAGGATATAAATATGAAAAACTATACAGAATATGAAATAAATAACTTTACAGAAATCTGAGATATACAGTTATACAGAAATGGGAACTATGCAAGTTGTAAACAGTTGTAGGGTTAAAAATGATCGTATGTACAGAATGATTATTTACAGAGCTATACAGTAGTGCAGTTAAGATAAATTAGATATGTGGATAATTTCTACAGTATCTATATAAAGTGCTAGTGGTTGTGAGTGGTGGTTCAGTCCATGTTATTATTGTGTGTTTGAGGGTACAGTTGTCCATTGTGGGTGTGTGTATGTTCAGTCCATGTGTTAACGTGGGTCAGATGTCAGGAGGCAGAGTTCAGGAGTCTGACAGCTGTGGGGAAGAAGCTGTTCCGGTACCTGGTGGTCTTAGTCCGGAGGCTCCTGTAGCGCCTCCCAGAGGGCAGGAGGGTGAAGAGTCCATGTGATGGGTGACTGGGGTCTCTGATGATTTTCCCAGCCCTTTTCAGACACCGCTTCCTGTAGATGTCTTTTATGGCAGGAAGTGGTGCTCCGGCGATGCGCTGGGCAGTTTTCACGACCCTCTGCAACGCCTTCCGGTCCGAGGCAGAGCAGTTCCCGTGCCAGACTGTTATACAGTTGGTCAGGATGCTCTCGATGGTGCAACGATAGAAGTTCACCAGGATGTCTGAGGACAGGTGGTTCTTCCTCAGAGTCCTCAAGAAGAAGAGGCGCTGGTGAGCCTTCTTGACCAGCTTGGAGCAGTTGGTCGTCCAGGTGAGATCCTCGGAGATGTGGACTCCCAGGAACTTGAAGCTGCTCACACGCTCCACAGCCGTCCCCTTAATGTGGATGGGTGGATGTGGGTCAGCATTCCTCCTGTAGTCCACGATGAGCTCCTTGGTCTTCTCGGTGTTAAGCAGCAGGTTGTTTGTGTCGCACCACTCAGCCAGACGATCCACCTCCTCCCTGTAGGCGGCCTCATCGTTGTCACTGATGAGGCCAATCACCGTGGTGTCATCTGCAAACTTAATGATGGTGTTGGAACCATCAGCAGGTCTGCAGTCGTGGGTGAAGAGGGAGTAGAGGAAAGGGCTCATCACACAGCCTTGTGGTACACCGGTGTTCATTGTGATGGTAGATGAGCAGCGGTTATCCAGCCGGACATGTTGGGGGCGGTTGGTCAGGAAGTCCAGTAACCATTTGCAGATGAGGGAACTGATGCCCAGGTCTGTCAGTTTCCTGAAGAGTTGTGAGGGGTGGATTGTATTGAACGCTGAACTGAAGTCTATAAACAGCATTCTGGCGTAGGTGTTGTTGTTGTCCAGGTGTGAGAGGACAGAGTGCAGTGCGATGGAGACTGCATCCTCTGTGCTCCTGTTCTGGCGGTATGCGAATTGGTGGGGGTCCAGGGTGGGGGGGAGACAGGATTTGAAGTGTGCTAGGACCAGCTGCTCTAAGCACTTAGTGATGATGGGGGTGAGTGCTACTGGGCGGTAGTCATTGAGGCAAGATGGGTTGGAGTTTTTGGGTATCGGGACGATGGAGGTGGATTTGAAGCAGGCCGGTACCACAGCGTGGGCCAAGGACAGGTTGAATATGTCTGTCAGCACTCCTGCAAGCTCCCCAGAACACGCTCTGAGAACACGCCCGGGTATGCCATCAGGGCCTGCAGCCTTGTGGACATTGATCCTGCTCAGCACCGCTCCTACATCGGTGGGGGAGAGAGTCAGAGGTTGGTGGTCTGGCGTCACGTCTGCTTTGGTTGTGGTTGTGGGGTTCCCTCGCTCAAAACGAGCATAAAAGTTGTTGAGCTCGTTGAGGAAGGAGACATCAGAGGATGCGGGGGAGGGTTTGGTGGTCCTGTAGTCTGTGATGGTCTCGGCTTCTATATCACGTTATAACGTGAAAGGTTTATTGTTCTAACATTATGCTTTTCATGTTTGTATAATATAATATCACGTTATTACAATATACATAATTATCACGTTCGCACAATATTGTACGGACGTGATAATTATGTACATTTTTCGTACAATGTTGTTCAAAACATGTTGTTCAAACATGAAAAGTATATTGTATAAACATGATAGTATATTGTTAGAACGATAAACTTTTCACGTTATAACGTGATATACTTATATTTCTCTTTTGCCTGGGTGGCAGCTCTACGCTTCCGTGCCAAATAAGCGAGAATAAAGTAATATTATATGAGAAAAGGCACCTGCTAGCTTGATGATGGAGGCTTCATAGACCGGCCACCCGCCTTTTGGCTTCTTGTCGCCCCTCCACCAAATAAAGGTCCGTTTCCTCCATGCCGGCTAATTATTCATCCTCATTAAAATCTCGTATATGTTCAGTTGGCAGAATTGAGAATTTTACATCTTCCAATCACTTAATTAACGCGAACATAATCGGCTTGTTTCTTCCCGCCTCCTGTATCCGGCCGTTCCTCTCACTGTCGGAATTCGCGCCTCAGAGACGTCGTTATTTTTCAAAAAAAGAAAGAAAGAAAGAAACAGCAACAACTAATAAAGAGAGTTTTTGCACGTTCATTGCACATTTGTGGGAATGTTTAAATATTTAATTTTTATTAATTACTTTTCATTATATCTTTATTTTTAAACCACCACGGCAATGCGCATGCGCATACTCTCCTGCCCGCAAAGGGCTTTGGAGTTGACGTAATGTCGCAATGCATTGTGGGAGCGCAGCACCATCTTGGCAGGCCACGAATCAAAACAAGATTGCTACCAACCATTCTGAAACGTAGCTCAAAAGAAAATGACGGTATAGAGACAGATTGTGTCCAGATGCAAAGAGACGGTACTTGATTGTTGAAATGTGGACCCGTATGAAATATAGCCGTGGAGTAGAAACCCTGAAGACCAAACCGCTATTGACTTAGCATGATCTACCCTCGTACCTTGTCTGTGGAGTCAGAGCATACACGGCGCACCAATTTCGCAATTATAAATCTCTGGAGGCGCACATCCAATTCACCAAGGACTGGGTACAAGATTTGGCTATTTTTAAGCCTCCACGTTGTGAGTACGCCGTCATTCAAGCAAAGGTAAGTCAGCTTGAGTACTGCGAGTAAAATGCGTTTGATTCCCCCCGAACATTCAGATTAGTGCTAGCAAAAATTCATTCATGAGGGGGAAATTACAGTGAGAACATGTAGAGGCTCTGTTAGAGGGATAACATAGTGAGTTCAGTGCATTGATGTGACATTGTCCTGAAGGATTTAGTTATTCTTTATGGTTAAAGAAATTGCCCTAATTAATTCATATTTATTATAAATAATCCTAATTACACATCTTGCTTCCTTGTTTGTGTCCTGTGTCACTAAAAATACATTCTGTTTTAGTTTTATACATTGATTAATGACCTGCAGAATCTCCTTATCATATTAGGTGTCCATAATTGTCACTTAAAGTCGAACATTATGTTTTCTCCCTCTTGAAAGTGATTACATCCTTGCATTACATACTTTAGGTTCATTTTTTGCTGATAGGTTTCTAAAAAGAAACAGGCAGATTTAGAATATAACATGCAGTGTTCTATAGATGGATACATAAAAACACTTTATTTGTTACATTTATGATAAATGGATTTAAAAGTAAATAAAAACACATTTGTGTCGGCCTTGGCTTATTAAAGTTCTTGTCTTTAAATGAACTTTGTCTGTGTGTGTTTCAGGTCCTGCACTCTTAAAGACTGAATTGCAGCATTGCAGCCACAGGTCATTGTGAGCATCACAGGGAAGGTTGAAGCCGCCCACTGCAGCTGTATGGCCGGAGTCGTGGAGACCTGCAGCCATGTCGCTGCTCTTCTGTTTAATGTAGAAGCAACAGTGCGGATCTGTGGCACAAGGACTGCTACAGATAAAGCTGCATACTGGGTTTTGCCAGAGGTTGGCCATAAGATAGACTTCTCCTCTTCAGCTGCCCAAAAAAAGGTTCTTGATCAAAACATAAACAGACCATTCGTTGTGACAGGTAAAAGAAGCCGTCCTCAAAAAAGAAAAGTTCCACCTGCTACTGTGGAGGAGTTGGATCAACTGATGGGACAATATTTTTCCAAGCATAGTTCTGTTCTGAATAACCCATAATGTTTTAATTTAGGGGGGCATGTAAATAATTTGCATTTACTGAATATGTACTTACTAATTACCACTGTTCAAAAGTTGAATAAAGAAACAAAGAAATGTTTGCCTATTTTTAATTAAAACCACTTTGTAGAACATCACATCAGTTACAATGTAGAATCAATGTCATGTATAGTTTACAAATGACAAAATGTTTACATAAAATCATGACAGCATTTATATAATATCACCCACTACTAGCATTCTGTAATTTACTGTCTCTTTTGAAAACTTATCACTACATAAACAGCACAAGACTTAAGAGTATTTAAGAAGAGCATTTTTCCCTGGTTTTACTAACACACTGGGGCACATGTTCACCAAAACGCAGCAAACCTTTGCCATCTTATCCAGGAGGATCACCTTTTTAACCACACATGGAAGAAGTAATCTGATTGGCATGGTGGTGTGTAGCATGTAGTTTGAAACAAAGATTTTGTAGTGCCCCATGTGTAGTATTGCAACCCAGTCGGGATTTGTTTCATTCATTTCATAGGCTGGTTTGCTGCAATAATGCCAAATAATTAGCAACTCTATAAATAGAAGGTAGTTCTGCATGTTTGTTCTAAGTTTGTGCTATGATCTCAGAGCGCATTGAAAATAAAAAGAGTAATATGAACCTATTTAGAACTTACCTGAATGAAAATACTGGAGCAAACCAACAGATCTGGGGATGGTAGAGAACTGAATATCAGCTCGTCTCGCAGCTGCTATCCAGGCTAGACGCCTTCTTTTGGTAACATCCAACACATAAGCTCCCTCATGATGCTTCCAGGTGAGGAAACAATGAAAAGAGAGCCTGTTTTCAAGCTTATTCCTTTGCCAGTAGTGAAATCTAACATTACAACCGGCCACACAGCAAGCATTTGTTTGGCCTGCTAATATGGCGCCTCGACCAAAAATCCTGGCTATGCCCCATCCCGTAAGATCACGCTCCAGAGTCCTATTAACGTACGGATCTAGAAAGAAGACGCTGCATTTTTAACTCTGAGGGAGATGGAGAATGAGCCTATTTCCAAAAAAAGTGGAGTGTGTTCCTTTAAGTACTATATTGTATATATTGTCAAAAACTAAAGTGTACATAGCAGTTGTTGTATCTTGTTTACTGTATCACTGACAAATAATTTCAAAGTCAATGAACGCTACATTATAGTGAGATATTGTGTAAGTTGAAATACTGTAAGCAAATGAATAAACAACCTAATTCGTGATAGACCTTTGACTCTGTTTTGTTGGAATCCAACTGTTTTTTGCAGATGTAAATAAAACATGTTGTTACTTTTAGTATTATTATCATTATTATTATCATTATCATCATTATTGCACTAAATACATTTTAAATAAAGGATATTTTGATATACATTCTACTGTGAGGTTGGAAATGTATTTTCTTCACCCTAAAATCTGTTTTGAAATGTATTTTGGTTTGAAAGAAATATATTTTCAATTTCAAAAATATATTTTTTCGGAGCATCACAAATACAAAATATATTTACCATATATTTGAAATATATTTTGGCCAGGAAAAATGTATTTTTTTACCGCATAAACTATTATATAAATAGGGAGGTCCTATTAACATGTTTAGTTTTAAAGGACACCTTCCTGCCTTTAGTCTCCTTCATGAGCAGTATTAGTTTTCTTCTAACATCCAGAAGTCTGCACGATGTGTTTCATAGTTTGTAACAAACCTTTGACAGTTAAACATAACATGACCGAAAAAGAAAAAAAAAGAAAAAAGAAAAAAATCACATTCTAACAGACAGCTGGTGCTTAGAACACAGTTGAATAACTATTAAAAAACAGATGATATAATATTACTGTCCAGGTTGCAGACTTCATGATGAACATGCTGTTGCAAACCCTGCTCCTCTCGGTGGAAATGCGCCTTCTCTTTCCTCTTTGTATAAAAACATTTTAAAAGTCAGTTTAATCTCAAAATTCACTGTTAAATCCAAAACACACCAGATAAAGAAAAGCGAATAGTTCAGTCTAACACATGTGCCAGTGAACCATTAAAGGTCTGCAAAACTATGCAGTTATGAAACGTAACTTTAACCTCAGCCAAACCGATTTGCTCAGTTGTAAATAAAACAGCGAAGTAAACGTGACCCGACAGACAGAACCTGAGTGAATGAAGTCCAGCGTTTAACCACTGAGAGCTAAAACTCAGGTGAGGTTTCAAAGCTGTGTGCCGGTGATTGGACATCAGCCGCTGATGAAGCTGGTTCGCCTATAAAGTGCTCTGTAAGGAAACAAGCTCCAGCAGCTCTGCGCTCTGGGAAAACACTATATTTACTTATCTTGTGCAGAAAAATGCGCTGACATTGCTTTATATCGAGCACCGGCTGCCCAGTTAAACTGTGACTATCACCAGGTAACGTAGGCGTGTTTCTTGAATTAGCAGCAGGTGTTAAACAGCTGACAGATGAGGAGGAGGATGCATGCAGGTAAACTGAGGGTCTGTTGAGCTGATCGCTGGTTTCGTGAGAAAAATGTCAGCTCGTTCTTTATGTTACAGAAGCACAGAGACACAAGACCAGGCGGAAAGAGACGATCGTTCGGTGAAAATGAGAATCTGCGAATGCAACATGTGAACACGGAGAGTGGAATATGTAAACAAACCGGTTAACGTGACCCCCTCGGTGCACTCTGCATGCTGACTGTTAGCAGAGCTAGTGAAATCTCTGAAAACATCTGAGCACTTTTGCAAACATGTTCTATGTTGACAACCTGACCAGACATACGGCGCGACATTCGCGGCTAAAACACTGTTAAAAGTGTAGTTGGTGACAGAAAAACGGGGTATTTTAAAACTACACCACCACCATTGCTGCCTGTGATTTGATCTGCATTCTGGGATACCTGGCTGCCCCAAGTCTACACAAGCAATCGATTATCTAGGACCGACCTGTTTTGACTTACTTTGCACGGCAACCAATCAAATGTTAGAGAAGCTGCATGGGCAGCGTTAACCCCGCCCCCTGAGTTTGATGGGTGAGGCTGACAGATAAAATTAATTCAAGATGAGAGCCAGGCGCCAGGACTGCCAAAATGAAATAAATAAATATATCATTAAATAATTAATTAAATGTGTCAATAATTAATTAAATGTGTCAGTAATTAATTAAAATGTGAAATACATAAATAATTAATTAAATGTGTCAATGATTAATTACATGTGTCATAACTATTTAGTTAATTAATTAATTCCAATTTTAATTAATTATTGCCACATTTAATTAATTATTTAATGGTGTATTTAATTAATTCATTATGGCAGTCCTGGCGTTCCATACTTAAAGGCCGGTCCGTGAAAATATTGTTGGGTATAAACCGGTCCGTGGCGCAAAAAAGGTTGGGGACCGCTGCTTTAAATAATGTTTCCTTTTATAAAGGTAGGATAATGAAAAAACATTTATCATAAAATTTATTATTGACACGTGTTTGTGGCAATTAATATGTGAATCAACTAAATGGGGGGGGGGGGGGGGGGGGTGTTAGACCAACTGGTCTTAAACTAAGAAACACTAAAGTTAAATTTGAAAACAATTAAAAAAAAACATCCCCATTCTAAAATGTCATGTGACAATCTGATTGGCTTACGGAGTGATGATGTCACAAGCACAAGGACTTTGTTGCCTTTGATCCTTTGAAGTTCTGAAGTTCTGAAGTCTATAAATAGGGATCAGCAACAGCAATTTTAAAATCAGTTTGTTCACAGCCTTCAAACGTTCGACCAGAGATACATTTGGAAATATTTCTAAGCCTTTTCAGAGTCACTGCACAGGCTCCAACATGCGTCCACGAAAACGCCAAAAAACACAACAAGATTATGCTGCCTGTCCTTTGTGTTCTGGCCGGCCAATCTCTCCAGGAGAAATGACCACGGATGGTGTCTTATCAGTCCAAAGAGCATTACAGGAAAGTCAGAAGGAAAATTCTGACCTGCATTACAAAATTAAACAAATTGAAGAAGAGAAGCTTCAACTAGAGGAAAAGTGCAGACAACTGGAAGCACAAAAAAAAGACCTGGAAGAAAAACAGCAACGCCAGCCTGATATAAAAATGATCAATGAGGGCTCGGGAGAGAAGTTTGGTGAAGGACGAGAGAAGATTTTTTCTCGTTTTCTTTCATCAGGAACACAGACTGCTGAATTAAAAGAAACATCTGCCCAGCTTCAAGGAAAGAAAGCTGCTATTGAGGAGATACAGTGGGATCTCCAAAACACTGAGAAACAGAATCAGGTGCTTCAAGGAAAGCTCAATGAAGCGGAGAAAACAATTGAAAAAATCCACCAACAGAAGACTGAACAGGAAATACAAATGCAGGACAAACTCAAAGCCATGCAGAACTTGTACAACGATCTGAAAGTCAGGTTTGGTGAAACAAAGTGCAAAAATGAAGAGCTTCTTGAAGAAAAAAAGCAACAGGAAGAAGAAACACGTATTCTCCAGGACTTTGAGAGAAGGAATCTAGAATTGCAAGAATTTTGTAATAAAGAAAATGACGAAGCACTTAAACTGCAAAGAGAAAAGGAAATACAAATGCAGGACAAACTCAAAGCCACACAGAAATTGTACAACGATCTGAAAGTCAGGTTTGGTAAAACAATGTGCAAAAATAAAGAGCTTCTTGAAGAAAAAAAGAAACAGGAAGAAGAAAAACGTATTCTCCGGGACTTTGAGAGAAGGAATCTAGCATTGCTAGAATTTTGTAATGAAACACCTGAACTGCAAAGAGAAAAGGAAATACTGGAGAAACGATGTTCAAAGATGCAGCGTAGGATTGATGGAATGAAGAGAAAACACTCAGCGGTCATTAAAGACATGTTGTTGAAGTCCAATGACTTGAAGAGCCAAATAATTGAAATGCAGGCACAAAAGCAACAACAAGAGAGAAATACAGACATGTGCAAGGCAAATCTAATGGAGGAGGCAACATACAAAGACCTGACAGAAAAGCTTAGAAAAAAAGAAGAAACCTTAAAAGAAATGGAGCAAAGATGCCAGCGACTGGAGCAGCAGAATGCAGAAACAAACGATCAATTGAGAATCCTTCTCCTGGAGCACGAGCTCATGGAAAAATACCTGAAAAAGAAGAAAAAAGGCTGGTTCTGCTGCTTATTCAGATGATTTAGCCTCGTCCTCCTCCACCTGTCATCCATCTTACTTTTCACCTCTCCTGTCCCCCCTAACACATATTCTCCACCTTCTTCATCTTTTTTCTTTTTTCACCCTCCCCCCCAACCAGTCCCAGCAGTTGACTGTCCCCTCCTGAGCCTGGTTCTGCTGGAGGTTTCTGCCCGTCAAAAGGCAGTTTTTCCTCCCCACTGTCGCCTCGTGCTTGCTCAGAGGGGGTTGTTGGGGTTTTCTCCCCTCCTCCTTTCCCCCCTTCATTTACTTATTTTCTTGTTTTACTTTTCTTTTGTTGTTTCTGTAGTTACTTGTTTTACTTTTTTCAACTTATGTAACAAAATAATAAACCAATTGAATTTATCCTTTGAGTAGTTTTCATCTAATCTTTACAGAATTAAGCTCTGTCTTTTATTTGCTTGTTAAAACCCCATCAATGGTGAAGTAAAAACCCTGGGATATGGTTTAAAACGTTGAAATAGACTAACCAACTAGTCTAAAACTAAGAAACACTTAAACACTTAATGATATTTAATGGATCGGATATCGGCGAGAAATAAAAAATGTAATCCGATCCATTAAATATCAAAAAAGCACCCCACAAAACTTGCTACACGGCGTAACTCGGCTCATAACCGTAGCACGTTGCAGCAGTATGCATCGCGTGATAGAGCGGCTGTGTGTATTTGTAGCCTCGCTAGCAATCCAGCATTTCATCTCCGAGGAAGTTTTCCCAGAGAGAAGTAAAGCAAGTGTGTAAGTTCATCTCTGAATGTTTGTAAAGCATTCCCACGTTAAGCTTAACAACCGATATATGGAGCGACTGCCTCTCTCTCTCTCTCTCTCTCTCTCCTGCTGCTACTTCAATCGTGAAACTGCTGAATGATCAGCTGATCGGCTTTTCTGTCGTGAGTCCGTCTCTCTTCTTTGTTTTTGGCCCACTTCTCACCAGAAAGAGGAAACCAGCGGCTGAACAACAGCAGCACTATTAAGCTTGATAAGCTGTTGTTACAATTTATTTAAGATTACTTTCTACACCAGGATCTTTTTCTACGTAGCTGACGGCTGGTAACTGTGCAGGGGCGGATCTAGCAAAGTTTAGCCAGGGGGACCGATAGGGCATGAACAGGGGGGGCACAAAGACATACTTTTCCTTCTTATTCTCATTTAAAATGTCTAGCTTTTAATAAATAATTATCTGAATCTTACACCCAAAGTTTTAATCTGATGTAAAATATATAGAAGTCCATTACTGTATATAGTAACTGTTAAGTCTAATATACCCTATAAGCTATAGTACTTTTTCCTTTGGGAAAGTAGCATCTGTGCAGTCTGCAATTCTGTTGAAGAAAGATGTTGAATCTATTTAATTATTCTTGAAAAATAATTTATTTCTGTGCATTTTTCCACACTGCATCAAATTAAAGTTGATTACATCGATTAAGCATCATGAGGTGGAGGGTGGGGGGTGGTTCCCTATTTTTTTTTGCTGGGAGCTTGCAACCCTATTAGTTAGGTTGCTTAATATTTCTGCTAAGTACTCTTTAAAATACCAGAATAGGGAGGATGGAGTAGGTTTAAGTTTATTAGATTGATCAGTGTTGCTGAACTATGAAATATTTTGGGCGCAGTGTATTTTTTACATACAGGTATAACAGAATAGCTTTAGTGTTGTTATTTATTTAAACTTGAGTATAAACTTACACAAAATGCAGCAAGATATTAAAAAAACGTTTTATTGATTAAAAACACACTACATCGGATTCATATCGGTATCGGCAGATATCCAAATTTATGATATCGGTATCGGTATCGGACATAAAAAAGTGGTATCGTGCCATCTCTAATATATACATATATATATATATACATATACATATATACATATACACACACACATATATGTATATATATATATATATATATATATGTATATATATATATATATATATATATATATACATATACATACATATATATATACATATGTGTGTGTATGTGTATATGTGTGTATGATTGTATGAACATAAGTCAACATACTTAAAATGTAATTTCTTTTCCTTTTCCAGCAGTCTCAGTTCCCCCAGCTTTCACTGCAATCCTCAAAGCCCCTCTGGACACATTGGGAAACCTCTTCCTTACTGCCACTGTAACAAACAAAAGTCACAGTTCTATTACTTTTATCAGAGTTAAAATAAAAATATGATTTATGTTAGCTGGCTTCATTTAGCAAACAGATATTTCTGTTTATATAGATACAGATATTAATACAGATATATTTTACGCATAATTTTACCTCTTTTTTTTTCCTAGATGGAAAGTCTATCCAGTTCACATTACAGTAATGCTAACACCCCTTTTGGTCGTCTCTCCTTACCCTCCAGCATTCATAAATCTGTTGACCTTCTTTGTCTGAGACCAACCACTACAATGCATCATCGCCTATTTGTATTGGTAACTTACTTTACAACCTATTTTAATGGTTGCAAAGTAAGTTACTTGTGCTGTATGCAATTTTAGATACACAGAAAGTCTTCACTTACTATATGTGGCTGTCATAGTGTCCTTATCAAGGGCAGTTCTTCACTCTGCGCCGATGTCCGTTTTGCTCTGTCCTCCTATAAAAAGCATGAACATTTGAGTATTTGACTAGTTTTAGATTTCCAAAAATCTGATATTTGTACAACTAAACATTTGAACTACAATGATATGCTATCGAGAGATACTTTTATGGGTACTTTTTGGTAAAGAAACTGGTGACAGAGTTGTAGGCTTTTTAGAGTACTATTAGCTAATCATTTGAACTGACTTTCAAAGCTGTTTACCTTTTAAATTGCTGTGGATCAAAACCTCCAGTGGGAAGGCGGCCATTAGAAGAACACGCACCACTGAACCTGAAAATAACAAAAACAAACAAAAAACAGAACAATATGTAAGAGTCAGGTAGGGTAATAAATCTCTTCTGAAGCAATATAGTTCATTTTGGGTGAAAAACAAAACATTCCTCTAAAATATATATACTGACATCAGCAATCAACATCATGATTGTAATTATTTCCTTTTTAGTACATCTACTGCTGTGTGCATGTGTCAAGCACTACGACTGTATCTATGCATATAAATTCACTATATATATATGTCCTGCAAAAATGTTTTGTTATAGTCAAAAAAGGCAAACAAACAAAGGCATTCAATCAGAGGTGAGAAATTAATTGGGAATATCAATTATAGGTGAACTATTCTTTACCTACTAGCAATCGAGCTTCTTTAACCAAGAAGCTTGAAATATTTGAATGTAAAATAAAATAAATAAATAAATAATAATAAAAATAACATGATGTAATTAAAATGCACAACTTACATTAAGGAAATCTGCATTTGTATCCACAGGCTAAAAGTAAAACAGTAAATGTGTTAGTAATAATCCAGGTATTTGTAAAAAAAAAAAAAAAAAAAGAGGCAGTAACTGTGACTCTTCTAGTGGGATGCTAAATGCAGAGATTTATATTTACAGTATAATACTGCATGTACAGGTAGCTGTGTTGTGAACTGTAACTGAATATTAGAGAATCTCAGAGAAATTAAATGTATTTATTTTTTGAATTTATCAATCATAAAACCGTCTGTTTTGAAGGCCTGTTACGATAACGACTTTTTGTTGGTCGGTATATTGCCCCATAAACAATTGCGACAAGTTATGTCATTGTCATTTTAAGACCATTTTATGTCTTTGAATGTATAATCATAATATAACACCATAATAATGCAAGGTCTACACACTTTCAATTGACAAACCAACATCTAATTCTTAAAGTATTTAGATCATTGAAATTAGGAATCAAAATATTAGATACCTTAAAAACTTGAATAAATAGTAAATTTTCTAACAAATAGAAAACAATGTTATTTAATGTTATTGTTTTGTTATCATTATATTTTATTTTTGTAAATATAATGGCAGATAAATTACATCATCAACAATTATTGAGGTCATGTACATGTATTGTGTGTTAAGTCGATATATCGATTATTGTGATAGGCCTACTGTTTTGGTATCATAACGAGCTTGTCAAACATGCATGACCACTAAGCAATGTCTAAGCAGTAGTATTGGTCTGAATGACAACAAACATAACTAGTGTTTTGGAAAATCTGTTAGAAAACAGTTATTTCAATAATTATGATTAGCATGTGACACAGACACTGCATAAAAAACTACAACAACAAATACTTACTTTAGGAGGATGGGGGAGGGCAGCATGAGGTTGAGACTTTGACATCTGTAAGAAACAAATTCATGTATTACAAACAAGTCACTTAAAAATACATTAATGTGGCAGACTGTTCCCTGTTCAGATGCAGTGTATAAGTACAGTCAGGGCTGTCACAACAATGGGGTGGGGCCAAGTGGCTGCAACCCTAGGTACAATGTGCAGGTATATATAATTACATATAATATATGTGAATAAAGCAAGAATCTGTTTAGGTTAGTCACTGTGCTGACTAATGCTTGCTAGGTTTATATGATTGCAAACTGCACAAAAACAACAACAGCAACAACATTAATGACAATGACAAACAAAATTACTTACATTTATGTCAATCTCACATCAGGAAGATCTGCATTCGATTTCATGGGCTGAAATAAATAGGCAGAAACATTACTGCTAAAAAAACAAAAACTCTAAAAAGCCTAAAAATGACTTAAAAAGCAAGGAAATGTGGAACATTGTAATTAGCGAACATTAATAAAGCATAACTGTGCTTTGTTTCTAACCTTGGTAAGTACTCTGTAGCCAGAAGGAGAGGTGGGATTTCTGTGAAAGCCAAATTAAATGTGAATAGGTTTTGATAGTTATTGTATATAACAAGTGTAAACAGTTTTATTTGTATTTTTTTTCCCTTTCTGAGAAGGCAGAATAATAAGAAAAGGCAAAAGTACGTCACAATATAATTCATTAAGTTACATATTTTGATTACCAAATTATGGAAGCGTGGAGCTGCCACCCAGACAAAAGCAAAATAGAGAATAGAATTAGAATAGAATAGAATTCAACTTTATTGTCATTGCACATGCACAGGTACAGGGCAACGAAATGCAGTTTGCATCCATCCAGAAGTGCTTTAGTGATATAGATATATTACAATATATATTAGCAATAATATAGATATGTAAGTATATTACAGAAATGGGTCTATTATGGTATGTTATAATGTACACGGTATGAAGTATGTTGTGAATATTCTATAACTATAGGTATGTACAGGCTGTAGTGAGTACAAGCTATGTACGGGCTATGAACAGGATATAAATATGAAAAACTATACAGAATATGAAATAAATAACTTTACAGAAATCTGAGATATACAGTTATACAGAAATGGGAACTATGCAAGTTGTAAACAGTTGTAGGGTTAAAAATGATCGTATGTACAGAATGATTATTTACAGAGCTATACAGTAGTGCAGTTAAGATAAATTAGATATGTGGATAATTTCTACAGTATCTATATAAAGTGCTAGTGGTTGTGAGTGGTGGTTCAGTCCATGTTATTATTGTGTGTTTGAGGGTACAGTTGTCCATTGTGGGTGTGTGTATGTTCAGTCCATGTGTTAACGTGGGTCAGATGTCAGGAGGCAGAGTTCAGGAGTCTGACAGCTGTGGGGAAGAAGCTGTTCCGGTACCTGGTGGTCTTAGTCCGGAGGCTCCTGTAGCGCCTCCCAGAGGGCAGGAGGGTGAAGAGTCCATGTGATGGGTGACTGGGGTCTCTGATGATTTTCCCAGCCCTTTTCAGACACCGCTTCCTGTAGATGTCTTTTATGGCAGGAAGTGGTGCTCCGGCGATGCGCTGGGCAGTTTTCACGACCCTCTGCAACGCCTTCCGGTCCGAGGCAGAGCAGTTCCCGTGCCAGACTGTTATACAGTTGGTCAGGATGCTCTCGATGGTGCAACGATAGAAGTTCACCAGGATGTCTGAGGACAGGTGGTTCTTCCTCAGAGTCCTCAAGAAGAAGAGGCGCTGGTGAGCCTTCTTGACCAGCTTGGAGCAGTTGGTCGTCCAGGTGAGATCCTCGGAGATGTGGACTCCCAGGAACTTGAAGCTGCTCACACGCTCCACAGCCGTCCCCTTAATGTGGATGGGTGGATGTGGGTCAGCATTCCTCCTGTAGTCCACGATGAGCTCCTTGGTCTTCTCGGTGTTAAGCAGCAGGTTGTTTGTGTCGCACCACTCAGCCAGACGATCCACCTCCTCCCTGTAGGCGGCCTCATCGTTGTCACTGATGAGGCCAATCACCGTGGTGTCATCTGCAAACTTAATGATGGTGTTGGAACCATCAGCAGGTCTGCAGTCGTGGGTGAAGAGGGAGTAGAGGAAGGGGCTCATCACACAGCCTTGTGGTACACCGGTGTTCATTGTGATGGTAGATGAGCAGCGGTTATCCAGCCGGACATGTTGGGGGCGGTTGGTCAGGAAGTCCAGTAACCATTTGCAGATGAGGGAACTGATGCCCAGGTCTGTCAGTTTCCTGAAGAGTTGTGAGGGGTGGATTGTATTGAACGCTGAACTGAAGTCTATAAACAGCATTCTGGCGTAGGTGTTGTTGTTGTCCAGGTGTGAGAGGACAGAGTGCAGTGCGATGGAGACTGCATCCTCTGTGCTCCTGTTCTGGCGGTATGCGAATTGGTGGGGGTCCAGGGTGGGGGGGAGACAGGATTTGAAGTGTGCTAGGACCAGCTGCTCTAAGCACTTAGTGATGATGGGGGTGAGTGCTACTGGGCGGTAGTCATTGAGGCAAGATGGGTTGGAGTTTTTGGGTATCGGGACGATGGAGGTGGATTTGAAGCAGGCCGGTACCACAGCGTGGGCCAAGGACAGGTTGAATATGTCTGTCAGCACTCCTGCAAGCTCCCCAGAACACGCTCTGAGAACACGCCCGGGTATGCCATCAGGGCCTGCAGCCTTGTGGACATTGATCCTGCTCAGCACCGCTCCTACATCGGTGGGGGAGAGAGTCAGAGGTTGGTGGTCTGGCGTCACGTCTGCTTTGGTTGTGGTTGTGGGGTTCCCTCGCTCAAAACGAGCATAAAAGTTGTTGAGCTCGTTGAGGAAGGAGACATCAGAGGATGCGGGGGAGGGTTTGGTGGTCCTGTAGTCTGTGATGGTCTCGGCTTCTATATCACGTTATAACGTGAAAGGTTTATTGTTCTAACATTATGCTTTTCATGTTTGTATAATATAATATCACGTTATTACAATATACATAATTATCACGTTCGCACAATATTGTACGGACGTGATAATTATGTACATTTTTCGTACAATGTTGTTCAAAACATGTTGTTCAAACATGAAAAGTATATTGTATAAACATGATAGTATATTGTTAGAACGATAAACTTTTCACGTTATAACGTGATATACTTATATTTCTCTTTTGCCTGGGTGGCAGCTCTACGCTTCCGTGCCAAATAAGCGAGAATAAAGTAATATTATATGAGAAAAGGCACCTGCTAGCTTGATGATGGAGGCTTCATAGACCGGCCACCCGCCTTTTGGCTTCTTGTCGCCCCTCCACCAAATAAAGGTCCGTTTCCTCCATGCCGGCTAATTATTCATCCTCATTAAAATCTCGTATATGTTCAGTTGGCAGAATTGAGAATTTTACATCTTCCAATCACTTAATTAACGCGAACATAATCGGCTTGTTTCTTCCCGCCTCCTGTATCCGGCCGTTCCTCTCACTGTCGGAATTCGCGCCTCAGAGACGTCGTTATTTTTCAAAAAAAGAAAGAAAGAAAGAAACAGCAACAACTAATAAAGAGAGTTTTTGCACGTTCATTGCACATTTGTGGGAATGTTTAAATATTTAATTTTTATTAATTACTTTTCATTATATCTTTATTTTTAAACCACCACGGCAATGCGCATGCGCATACTCTCCTGCCCGCAAAGGGCTTTGGAGTTGACGTAATGTCGCAATGCATTGTGGGAGCGCAGCACCATCTTGGCAGGCCACGAATCAAAACAAGATTGCTACCAACCATTCTGAAACGTAGCTCAAAAGAAAATGACGGTATAGAGACAGATTGTGTCCAGATGCAAAGAGACGGTACTTGATTGTTGAAATGTGGACCCGTATGAAATATAGCCGTGGAGTAGAAACCCTGAAGACCAAACCGCTATTGACTTAGCATGATCTACCCTCGTACCTTGTCTGTGGAGTCAGAGCATACACGGCGCACCAATTTCGCAATTATAAATCTCTGGAGGCGCACATCCAATTCACCAAGGACTGGGTACAAGATTTGGCTATTTTTAAGCCTCCACGTTGTGAGTACGCCGTCATTCAAGCAAAGGTAAGTCAGCTTGAGTACTGCGAGTAAAATGCGTTTGATTCCCCCCGAACATTCAGATTAGTGCTAGCAAAAATTCATTCATGAGGGGGAAATTACAGTGAGAACATGTAGAGGCTCTGTTAGAGGGATAACATAGTGAGTTCAGTGCATTGATGTGACATTGTCCTGAAGGATTTAGTTATTCTTTATGGTTAAAGAAATTGCCCTAATTAATTCATATTTATTATAAATAATCCTAATTACACATCTTGCTTCCTTGTTTGTGTCCTGTGTCACTAAAAATACATTCTGTTTTAGTTTTATACATTGATTAATGACCTGCAGAATCTCCTTATCATATTAGGTGTCCATAATTGTCACTTAAAGTCGAACATTATGTTTTCTCCCTCTTGAAAGTGATTACATCCTTGCATTACATACTTTAGGTTCATTTTTTGCTGATAGGTTTCTAAAAAGAAACAGGCAGATTTAGAATATAACATGCAGCGTTCTATAGATGGATACATAAAAACACTTTATTTGTTACATTTATGATAAATGGATTTAAAAGTAAATAAAAACACATTTGTGTCGGCCTTGGCTTATTAAAGTTCTTGTCTTTAAATGAACTTTGTCTGTGTGTGTTTCAGGTCCTGCACTCTTAAAGACTGAATTGCAGCATTGCAGCCACAGGTCATTGTGAGCATCACAGGGAAGGTTGAAGCCGCCCACTGCAGCTGTATGGCCGGAGTCATGAAGACCTGCAGCCATGTCGCTGCTCTTCTGTTTAATGTAGAAGCAACAGTGCGGATCTGTGGCACAAGGACTGCTACAGATAAAGCTGCATACTGGGTTTTGCCAGAGGTTGGCCATAAGATAGACTTCTCCTCTTCAGCTGCCCAAAAAAAGGTTCTTGATCAAAACATAAACAGACCATTCGTTGTGACAGGTAAAAGAAGCCGTCCTCAAAAAAGAAAAGTTCCACCTGCTACTGTGGAGGAGTTGGATCAACTGATGGGACAATATTTTTCCAAGCATAGTTCTGTTCTGAATAACCCATAATGTTTTAATTTAGGGGGGCATGTAAATAATTTGCATTTACTGAATATGTACTTACTAATTACCACTGTTCAAAAGTTGAATAAAGAAACAAAGAAATGTTTGCCTATTTTTAATTAAAACCACTTTGTAGAACATCACATCAGTTACAATGTAGAATCAATGTCATGTATAGTTTACAAATGACAAAATGTTTACATAAAATCATGACAGCATTTATATAATATCACCCACTACTAGCATTCTGTAATTTACTGTCTCTTTTGAAAACTTATCACTACATAAACAGCACAAGACTTAAGAGTATTTAAGAAGAGCATTTTTCCCTGGTTTTACTAACACACTGGGGCACATGTTCACCAAAACGCAGCAAACCTTTGCCATCTTATCCAGGAGGATCACCTTTTTAACCACACATGGAAGAAGTAATCTGATTGGCATGGTGGTGTGTAGCATGTAGTTTGAAACAAAGATTTTGTAGTGCCCCATGTGTAGTATTGCAACCCAGTCGGGATTTGTTTCATTCATTTCATAGGCTGGTTTGCTGCAATAATGCCAAATAATTAGCAACTCTATAAATAGAAGGTAGTTCTGCATGTTTGTTCTAAGTTTGTGCTATGATCTCAGAGCGCATTGAAAATAAAAAGAGTAATATGAACCTATTTAGAACTTACCTGAATGAAAATACTGGAGCAAACCAACAGATCTGGGGATGGTAGAGAACTGAATATCAGCTCGTCTCGCAGCTGCTATCCAGGCTAGACGCCTTCTTTTGGTAACATCCAACACATAAGCTCCCTCATGATGCTTCCAGGTGAGGAAACAATGAAAAGAGAGCCTGTTTTCAAGCTTATTCCTTTGCCAGTAGTGCAATCTAACATTACAACCGGCCACACAGCAAGCATTTGTTTGGCCTGCTAATATGGCGCCTCGACCAAAAATCCTGGCTATGCCCCATCCCGTAAGATCACGCTCCAGAGTCCTATTAACGTACGGATCTAGAAAGAAGACGCTGCATTTTTAACTCTGAGGGAGATGGAGAATGAGCCTATTTCCAAAAAAAGTGGAGTGTGTTCCTTTAAGTACTATATTGTATATATTGTCAAAAACTAAAGTGTACATAGCAGTTGTTGTATCTTGTTTACTGTATCACTGACAAATAATTTCAAAGTCAATGAACGCTACATTATAGTGAGATATTGTGTAAGTTGAAATACTGTAAGCAAATGAATAAACAACCTAATTCGTGATAGACCTTTGACTCTGTTTTGTTGGAATCCAACTGTTTTTTGCAGATGTAAATAAAACATGTTGTTACTTTTAGTATTATTATCATTATTATTATCATCATTATTGCACTAAATACATTTTAAATAAAGGATATTTTGATATACATTCTACTGTGAGGTTGGAAATGTATTTTCTTCACCCTAAAATCTGTTTTGAAATGTATTTTGGTTTGAAAGAAATATATTTTCAATTTCAAAAATATATTTTTTCAGAGCATCACAAATACAAAATATATTTACCATATATTTGAAATATATTTTGGCCAGGAAAAATGTATTTTTTTACCGCATAAACTATTATATAAATAGGGAGGTCCTATTAACATGTTTAGTTTTAAAGGACACCTTCCTGCCTTTAGTCTCCTTCATGAGCAGTATTAATTTTCTTCTAACATCCAGAAGTCTGCACGATGTGTTTCATAGTTTGTAACAAACCTTTGACAGTTAAACATAACATGACCGAAAAAGAAAAAAAAAGAAAAAAGAAAAAAATCACATTCTAACAGACAGCTGGTGCTTAGAACACAGTTGAATAACTATTAAAAAACAGATGATATAATATTACTGTCCAGGTTGCAGACTTCATGATGAACATGCTGTTGCAAACCCTGCTCCTCTCGGTGGAAATGCGCCTTCTCTTTCCTCTTTGTATAAAAACATTTTAAAAGTCAGTTTAATCTCAAAATTCACTGTTAAATCCAAAACACACCAGATAAAGAAAAGCGAATAGTTCAGTCTAACACATGTGCCAGTGAACCATTAAAGGTCTGCAAAACTATGCAGTTATGAAACGTAACTTTAACCTCAGCCAAACCGATTTGCTCAGTTGTAAATAAAACAGCGAAGTAAACGTGACCCGACAGACAGAACCTGAGTGAATGAAGTCCAGCTTTTAACCACTGAGAGCTAAAACTCAGGTGAGGTTTCAAAGCTGTGTGCCGGTGATTGGACATCAGCCGCTGATGAAGCTGGTTCGCCTATAAAGTGCTCTGTAAGGAAACAAGGTCCAGCAGCTCTGCGCTCTGGGAAAACACTATATTTACTTATCTTGTGCAGAAAAATGCGCTGACATTGCTTTATATCGAGCACCGGCTGCCCAGTTAAACTGTGACTATCACCAGGTAACGTAGGCGTGTTTCTTGAATTAGCAGCAGGTGTTAAACAGCTGACAGATGAGGAGGAGGATGCATGCAGGTAAACTGAGGGTCTGTTGAGCTGATCGCTGGTTTCGTGAGAAAAATGTCAGCTCGTTCTTTATGTTACAGAAGCACAGAGACACAAGACCAGGCGGAAAGAGACGATCGTTCGGTGAAAATGAGAATCTGCGAATGCAACATGTGAACACGGAGAGTGGAATATGTAAACAAACCGGTTAACGTGACCCCCTCGGTGCACTCTGCATGCTGACTGTTAGCAGAGCTAGTGAAATCTCTGAAAACATCTGAGCACTTTTGCAAACATGTTCTATGTTGACAACCTGACCAGGCATACGGCGCGACATTCGCGGCTAAAACACTGTTAAAAGTGTAGTTGGTGACAGAAAAACGGGGTATTTTAAAACTACACCACCACCATTGCTGCCTGTGATTTGATCTGCATTCTGGGATACCTGGCTGCCCCAAGTCTACACAAGCAATCGATTATCTAGGACCGACCTGTTTTGACTTACTTTGCACGGCAACCAATCAAATGTTAGAGAAGCTGCATGGGCAGCGTTAACCCCGCCCCCTGAGTTTGATGGGTGAGGCTGACAGATAAAATTAATTCAAGATGAGAGCCAGGCGCCAGGACTGCCAAAATGAAATAAATAAATATATCATTAAATAATTAATTAAATGTGTCAGTAATTAATTAAAATGTGTCAATGATTAATTAATTATTGCCACATTTAATTAATTATTTAATGGTGTATTTAATTAATTCATTATGGCAGTCCTGGCGTTCCATACTTAAAGGCCGGTCCGTGAAAATATTGTTGGGTATAAACCGGTCCGTGGCGCAAAAAAGGTTGGGGACCGCTGCTTTAAATAATGTTTCCTTTTATAAAGGTAGGATAATGAAAAAACATTTATCATAAAATTTATTATTGACACGTGTTTGTGGCAATTAATATGTGAATCAACTAAATGGGGCGGGGGGGGGGGGGGGGGGGTGTTAGACCAACTGGTCTTAAACTAAGAAACACTAAAGTTAAATTTGAAAACAATTAAAAAAAAACATCCCCATTCTAAAATGTCATGTGACAATCTGATTGGCTTACGGAGTGATGATGTCACAAGGACAAGGACTTTGTTGCCTTTGATCCTTTGAAGTTCTGAAGTTCTGAAGTCTATAAATAGGGATCAGCAACAGCAATTTTAAAATCAGTTTGTTCACAGCCTTCAAACGTTCGACCAGAGATACATTTGGAAATATTTCTAAGCCTTTTCAGAGTCACTGCACAGGCTCCAACATGCGTCCACGAAAACGCCAAAAAACACAACAAGATTATGCTGCCTGTCCTTTGTGTTCTGGCCGGCCAATCTCTCCAGGAGAAATGACCACGGATGGTGTCTTATCAGTCCAAAGAGCATTACAGGAAAGTCAGAAGGAAAATTCTGACCTGCATTACAAAATTAAACAAATTGAAGAAGAGAAGCTTCAACTAGAGGAAAAGTGCAGACAACTGGAAGCACAAAAAAACGACCTGGAAGAAAAACAGCAACGCCAGCCTGATATAAAAATGATCAATGAGGGCTCGGGAGAGAAGTTTGGTGAAGGACGAGAGAAGATTTTTTCTCGTTTTCTTTCATCAGGAACACAGACTGCTGAATTAAAAGAAACAGCTGCCCAGCTTCAAGGAAAGAAAGCTGCTATTGAGGAGATACAGTGGGATCTCCAAAACACTGAGAAACAGAATCAGGTGCTTCAAGGAAAGCTCAATGAAGCGGAGAAAACAATTGAAGAAATCCACCAACAGAAGACTGAACAGGAAATACAAATGCAGGACAAACTCAAAGCCATGCAGAACTTGTACAACGATCTGATAGTCAGGTTTGGTGAAACAAAGTGCAAAAATGAAGAGCTTCTTGAAGAAAAAAAGCAACAGGAAGAAGAAAAACGTATTCTCCAGGACTTTGAGAGAAGGGCTCTAGAATTGCAAGAATTTTGTAATAAAGAAAATGACGAAGCACTTAAACTGCAAAGAGAAAAGGAAATACAAATGCAGGACAAACTCAAAGCCACACAGAAATTGTACAACGATCTGAAAGTCAGGTTTGGTAAAACAATGTGCAAAAATAAAGAGCTTCTTGAAGAAAAAAAGAAACAGGAAGAAGAAAAACGTATTCTCCGGGACTTTGAGAGAAGGAATCTAGCATTGCTAGAATTCTGTAATGAAACACCTGAACTGCAAAGAGAAAAGGAAATACTGGAGAAACGATGTTCAAAGATGCAGCGTAGGATTGATGGAATGAAGAGAAAACACTCAGCGGTCATTAAAGACATGTTGTTGAAGTCCAATGACTTGAAGAGCCAAATAATTGAAATGCAGGCACAAAAGCAACAACAAGAGAGAAATACAGACATGTGCAAGGCAAATCTAATGGAGGAGGCAACATACAAAGACCTGACAGAAAAGCTTAGAAAAAAAGAAGAAACCTTAAAAGAAATGGAGCAAAGATGCCAGCGACTCGAGCAGCAGAATGCAGAAACAAACGATCAATTGAGAATCCTTCTCCTGGAGCACGAGCTCATGGAAAAATACCTGAAAAAGAAGAAAAAAGGCTGGTTCTGCTGCTTATTCAGATGATTTAGCCTCGTCCTCCTCCACCTGTCATCCATCTTACTTTTCACCTCTCCTGTCCCCCCTAACACATATTCTCCACCTTCTTCATCTTTTTTCTTTTTTCACCCTCCCCCCCAACCAGTCCCAGCAGTTGACTGTCCCCTCCTGAGCCTGGTTCTGCTGGAGGTTTCTGCCCGTCAAAAGGCAGTTTTTCCTCCCCACTGTCGCCTCGTGCTTGCTCAGAGGGGGTTGTTGGGGTTTTCTCCCCTCCTCCTTTCCCCCCTTCATTTACTTATTTGCTTGTTTTACTTTTCTTTTGTTGTTTCTGTAGTTACTTGTTTTACTTTTTTCAACTTATGTAACAAAATAATAAACCAATTGAATTTATCCTTTGAGTAGTTTTGAGTAGTTTTAGAGGCTATAAGAGTTTGATCAATGCTCCACCATTTTGAGATCTGATGCTGTCTGCGTACGGTGTCCATCTCCCACGCGTGTGATCATTAAAATCATCGTTTGACTCAACCCGGCCGGACCAGTGTTGTTATTGTGGTTTTTCCTCTTGTATCCATCCCCAATATTTGAATCCGTAACAGTTTGGGGGCTCGTCCTGCGGTATTGGGGTGGAAGTTGGAGGTTTGGACGGTCCGAGGTTGTCGAACGGACAGGCACGAGCCAGTGGTCTGACGTGAGTGGGCATAAGCCGGCTTATACAAAGGTAAGGCACTACCTGTTGAATCTATTTCCAAAGTGTGCCAAATTGGACATGAAAAAAATGAAAGTCTACTCACTGAAATTACTGGTAGATGGCCTGTTTTGATTTTGATGAAAAAATCTGATTGATTGTTCGATGATCACGCTTCAGAAGCTTTGCAATTTTGAGACTGCTGCATCCCTCTGCAAGATATCTCACTATTTTTGACTTTTCTGAGCCTGTCAAGTCCTTCTTTTGACCCATTTTGCCAAAGGAAAGGAAGTTGCCTAATAATTAGGCACACCTGATATAGGGTGTTGATGTCATTAGACCACACCCCTTCTCATTACAGAGATGCACATCACCTAATATGCTTAATTGGTAGTAGGCTTTCGAGCCTATACAGCTTGGAGTACGACAACATGCATGAAGAGGATGATGTGGACAAAATACTCATTTGCCTAATAATTCTGCACTCCCTGTATATATATATATATATATATATATATATATATATATATGAGGGAGATGGAGAATGAGCCTATTTCCAAAAAAAGTGGAGTGTGTTCCTTTAAGTACTATATTGTATATATTGTCAAAAACTAAAGTGTACATAGCAGTTGTTGTATCTTGTTTACTGTATCACTGACAAATAATTTCAAAGTCAATGAACGCTACATTATAGTGAGATATTGTGTAAGTTGAAATACTGTAAGCAAATGAATAAACAACCTAATTCGTGATAGACCTTTGACTCTGTTTTGTTGGAATCCAACTGTTTTTTGCAGATGTAAATAAAACATGTTGTTACTTTTAGTATTATTATCATTATTATTATCATTATCATCATTATTGCACTAAATACATTTTAAATAAAGGATATTTTGATATACATTCTACCGTGAGGTTGGAAATGTATTTTCTTCACCCTAAAATCTGTTTTGAAATGTATTTTGCTTTGAAAGAAATATATTTTCAATTTCAAAAATATATTTTTTCAGAGCATCACAAATACAAAATATATTTACCATATATTTGAAATATATTTTGGCCAGGAAAAATGTATTTTTTTACCGCATAAACTATTATATAAATAGGGAGGTCCTATTAACATGTTTAGTTTTAAAGGACACCTTCCTGCCTTTAGTCTCCTTCATGAGCAGTATTAGTTTTCTTCTAACATCCAGAAGTCTGCACGATGTGTTTCATAGTTTGTAACAAACCTTTGACAGTTAAACATAACATGACCGAAAAAGAAAAAAAAAGAAAAAAGAAAAAAATCACATTCTAACAGACAGCTGGTGCTTAGAACACAGTTGAATAACTATTAAAAAACAGATGATATAATATTACTGTCCAGGTTGCAGACTTCATGATGAACATGCTGTTGCAAACCCTGCTCCTCTCGGTGGAAATGCGCCTTCTCTTTCCTCTTTGTATAAAAACATTTTAAAAGTCAGTTTAATCTCAAATTAAACTGAATTAAATGTGTCAATAATTAATTAAAATGTGAAATACATAAATAATTAATTACATGTGTCATAACTATTTAGTTAATTAATTAATTCCAATTTTAATTAATTATTGCCACATGTAAATAATTATTTAATGGTGTATTTAATTAATTCATTATGGCAGTCCTGGCGTTCCATACTTAAAGGCCGGTCCGTGAAAATATTGTTGGGTATAAACCGGTCCGTGGCGCAAAAAAGGTTGGGGACCGCTGCTTTAAATAATGTTTCCTTTTATAAAGGTAGGATAATGAAAAAACATTTATCATAAAATTTATTATTGACACATGTTTGTGGCAATTAATATGTGAATCAACTAAATGGGGCGGGGGGGGGGGGGGGGGGGTGTTAGACCAACTGGTCTTAAACTAAGAAACACTAAAGTTAAATTTGAAAACAATTAAAAAAAAACATCCCCATTCTAAAATGTCATGTGACAATCTGATTGGCTTACGGAGTGATGATGTCACAAGAACAAGGACTTTGTTGCCTTTGATCCTTTGAAGTTCTGAAGTTCTGAAGTCTATAAATAGGGATCAGCAACAGCAATTTTAAAATCAGTTTGTTCACAGCCTTCAAACGTTCGACCAGAGATACATTTGGAAATATTTCTAAGCCTTTTCAGAGTCACTGCACAGGCTCCAACATGCGTCCACGAAAACGCCAAAAAACACAACAAGATTATGCTGCCTGTCCTTTGTGTTCTGGCCGGCCAATCTCTCCAGGAGAAATGACCACGGATGGTGTTTTATCATCAGTCCAAAGAGCATTACAGGAAAGTCAGAAGGAAAATTCTGACCTGCATTACAAAATTAAACAAATTGAAGAAGAAAAGCTTCAACTAGAGGAAAAGTGCAGACAACTGGAAGCACAAAAAAACGACCTGGAAGAAAAACAGCAACGCCAGCCTGATATAAAAATGATCAATGAGGGCTCGGGAGAGAAGTTTGGTGAAGGACGAGAGAAGATTTTTTCTCGTTTTCTTTCATCAGGAACACAGACTGCTGAATTAAAAGAAACATCTGCCCAGCTTCAAGGAAAGAAAGCTGCTATTGAGGAGATACAGTGGGATCTCCAAAACACTGAGAAACAGAATCAGGTGCTTCAAGGAAAGCTCAATGAAGCGGAGAAAACAATTGAAAAAATCCACCAACAGAAGACTGAACAGGAAATACAAATGCAGGACAAACTCAAAGCCATGCAGAACTTGTACAACGATCTGATAGTCAGGTTTGGTGAAACAAAGTGCAAAAATGAAGAGCTTCTTGAAGAAAAAAAGCAACAGGAAGAAGAAAAACGTATTCTCCAGGACTTTGAGAGAAGGGCTCTAGAATTGCAAGAATTTTGTAATAAAGAAAATGACGAAGCACTTAAACTGCAAAGAGAAAAGGAAATACAAATGCAGGACAAACTCAAAGCCACACAGAAATTGTACAACGATCTGAAAGTCAGGTTTGGTAAAACAATGTGCAAAAATAAAGAGCTTCTTGAAGAAAAAAAGAAACAGGAAGAAGAAAAACGTATTCTCCGGGACTTTGAGAGAAGGAATCTAGCATTGCTAGAATTTTGTAATGAAACACCTGAACTGCAAAGAGAAAAGGAAATACTGGAGAAACGATGTTCAAAGATGCAGCGTAGGATTGATGGAATGAAGAGAAAACACTCAGCGGTCATTAAAGACATGTTGTTGAAGTCCAATGACTTGAAGAGCCAAATAATTGAAATGCAGGCACAAAAGCAACAACAAGAGAGAAATACAGACATGTGCAAGGCAAATCTAATGGAGGAGGCAACATACAAAGACCTGACAGAAAAGCTTAGAAAAAAACAAGAAACCTTAAAAGAAATGGAGCAAAGATGCCAGCGACTCGAGCAGCAGAATGCAGAAACAAACGATCAATTGAGAATCCTTCTCCTGGAGCACGAGCTCATGGAAAAATACCTGAAAAAGAAGAAAAAAGGCTGGTTCTGCTGCTTATTCAGATGATTTAGCCTCGTCCTCCTCCACCTGTCATCCATCTTACTTTTCACCTCTCCTGTCCCCCCTAACACATATTCTCCACCTTCTTCATCTTTTTTCTTTTTTCACCCTCCCCCCCAACCAGTCCCAGCAGTTGACTGTCCCCTCCTGAGCCTGGTTCTGCTGGAGGTTTCTGCCCGTCAAAAGGCAGTTTTTCCTCCCCACTGTCGCCTCGTGCTTGCTCAGAGGGGGTTGTTGGGGTTTTCTCCCCTCCTCCTTTCCCCCCTTCATTTACTTATTTGCTTGTTTTACTTTTCTTTTGTTGTTTCTGTAGTTACTTGTTTTACTTTTTTCAACTTATGTAACAAAATAATAAACCAATTGAATTTATCCTTTGAGTAGTTTTCATCTAATCTTTACAGAATTAAGCTCTGTCTTTTATTTGCTTGTTAAAACCCCATCAATGGTGAAGTAAAAACCCTGGGATATGGTTTAAAACGTTGAAATAGACTAACCAACTAGTCTAAAACTAAGAAACACTTAAACACTTAATGTGTTACTGGATCGGATATCGGCGAGAAATAAAAAATGTAATCCGATCCATTAAATATCAAAAAAGCACCCCACAAAACTTGCTACACGGCGTAACTCGCTCATAACCGTAGCACGTTGCAGCAGTATGCATCACGTGATAGAGCGGCTGTGTGTATTTGTAGCCTCGCTAGCAATCCAGCATTTCATCTCCGAGGAAGTTTTCCCAGAGAGAAGTAAAGCAAGTGTGTAAGTTCATCTCTGAATGTTTGTAAAGCATTCCCACGTTAAGCTTAACAACCGATATATGGAGCGACTGCCTCTCTCTCTCTCTCTCTCTCCTGCTGCTACTTCAATCGTGAAACTGCTGAATGATCAGCTGATCGGCTTTTCTGTCGTGAGTCCGTCTGTCTTCTTTGTTTTTGGCCCACTTCTCACCAGAAAGAGGAAACCAGCGGCTGAACAACAGCAGCACTATTAAGCTTGATAAGCTGTTGTTACAATTTATTTAAGATTACTTTCTACACCAGGATCTTTTTCTACGTAGCTGACGGCTGGTAACTGTGCAGGGGCGGATCTAGCAAAGTTTAGCCAGGGGGACCGATAGGGCATGAACAGGGGGGGCACAAAGACATACTTTTCTTTCTTATTCTCATTTAAAATGTCGAGCTTTTAATAAATAATTATCTGAATCTTACACCCAAAGTTTTAATCTGATGTAAAATATATAGAAGTCCATTACTGTATATAGTAACTGTTAAGTCTAATATACCCTATAAGCTATAGTACTTTTTCCTTTGGGAAAGTAGCATCTGTGCAGTCTGCAATTCTGTTGAAGAAAGATGTTGAATCTATTTAATTATTCTTGAAAAATAATTTATTTCTGTGCATTTTTCCACACTGCATCAAATTAAAGTTGATTACATCGATTAAGCATCATGAGGTGGAGGGTGGGGGGTGGTTCCCTATTTTTTTTTGCTGGGAGCTTGCAACCCTATTAGTTAGGTTGCTTAATATTTCTGCTAAGTACTCTTTAAAATACCAGAATAGGGAGGATGGAGTAGGTTTAAGTTTATTAGATTGATCAGTGTTGCTGAACTATGAAATATTTTGGGCGCAGTGTATTTTTTACATACAGGTATAACAGAATAGCTTTAGTGTTGTTATTTATTTAAACTTGAGTATAAACTTATACAAAATGCAGCAAGATATTAAAAAAACGTTTTATTGATTAAAAACACACTACATCGGATTCATATCGGTATCGGCAGATATCCAAATTTATGATATCGGTATCGGTATCGGACATAAAAAAGTGGTATCGTGCCATCTCTAATATATACATATATATATATATACATATACATATATACATATACACACACACATATATATATATATATATATATATATATATATATATATATATATATATATATATATATATATATATATACATACATATACATATACATATGTGTGTGTATGTGTGTATGATTGTATGAACATAAGTCAACATACTTAAAATGTAATTTCTTTTCCTTTTCCAGCAGTCTCAGTTCCCCCAGCTTTCACTGCAATCCTCAAAGCCCCTCTGGACACATTGGGAAACCTCTTCCTTACTGCCACTGTAACAAACAAAAGTCACAGTTCTATTACTTTTATCAGAGTTAAAATAAAAATATGATTTATGTTAGCTGGCTTCATTTAGCAAACAGATATTTCTGTTTATATAGATACAGATATTAATACAGATATATTTTACGCATAATTTTACCTCTTTTTTTTTCCTAGATGGAAAGTCTATCCAGTTCACATTACAGTAATGCTAACACCCCTTTTGGTCGTCTCTCCTTACCCTCCAGCATTCATAAATCTGTTGACCTTCTTTGTCTGAGACCAACCACTACAATGCATCATCGCCTATTTGTATTGGTAACTTACTTTACAACCTATTTTAATGGTTGCAAAGTAAGTTACTTGTGCTGTATGCAATTTTAGATACACAGAAAGTCTTCACTTACTATATGTGGCTGTCATAGTGTCCTTATCAAGGGCAGTTCTTCACTCTGCGCCGATGTCCGTTTTGCTCTGTCCTCCTATAAAAAGCATGAACATTTGAGTATTTGACTAGTTTTAGATTTCCAAAAATCTGATATTTGTACAACTAAACATTTGAACTACAATGATATGCTATTGAGAGATACTTTTATGGGTACTTTTTGGTAAAGAAACTGGTGACAGAGTTGTAGGCTTTTTAGAGTACTATTAGCTAATCATTTGAACTGACTTTCAAAGCTGTTTACCTTTTAAATTGCTGTGGATCAAAACCTCCAGTGGGAAGGCGGCCATTAGAAGAACACGCACCATTGAACCTGAAAATAACAAAAACAAACAAAAAACAGAACAATATGTAAGAGTCAGGTAGGGTAATAAATCTCTTCTGAAGCAATATAGTTCATTTTGGGTGAAAAACAAAACATTCCTCTAAAATATATATACTGACATCAGCAATCAACATCATGATTGTAATTATTTCCTTTTTAGTACATCTACTGCTGTGTGCATGTGTCAAGCACTACGACTGTATCTATGCATATAAATTCACTATATATATATATGTCCTGCAAAAATGTTTTGTTATAGTCAAAAAAGGCAAACAAACAAAGGCATTCAATCAGAGGTGAGAAATTAATTGGGAATATCAATTATAGGTGAACTATTCTTTACCTACTAGCAATCAAGCTTCTTTAACCAAGAAGCTTGAAATATTTGAATGTAAAATAAAATAAATAAATAAATAATAATAAAAATAACATGATGTAATTAAAATGCACAACTTACATTAAGGAAATCTGCATTTGTATCCACAGGCTAAAAGTAAAACAGTAAATGTGTTAGTAATAATCCAGGTATTTGTAAAAAAAAAAAAAAGAGGCAGTAACTGTGACTCTTCTAGTGGGATGCTAAATGCAGAGATTTATATTTACAGTATAATACTGCATGTACAGGTAGCTGTGTTGTGAACTGTAACTGAATATTAGAGAATCTCAGAGAAATTAAATGTATTTATTTTTTGAATTTATCAATCATAAAACCGTCTGTTTTGAAGGCCTGTTACGATAACGACTTTTTGTTGGTCGGTATATTGCCCCATAAACAATTGCGACAAGTTATGTCATTGTCATTTTAAGACCATTTTATGTCTTTGAATGTATAATCATAATATAACACCATAATAATGCAAGGTCTACACACTTTCAATTGACAAACCAACATCTAATTCTTAAAGTATTTAGATCATTGAAATTAGGAATCAAAATATTAGATACCTTAAAAACTTGAATAAATAGTAAATTTTCTAACAAATAGAAAACAATGTTATTTAATGTTATTGTTTTGTTATCATTATATTTTATTTTTGTAAATATAATGGCAGATAAATTACATCATCAACAATTATTGAGGTCATGTACATGTATTGTGTGTTAAGTCGATATATCGATTATTGTGATAGGCCTACTGTTTTGGTATCATAACGAGCTTGTCAAACATGCATGACCACTAAGCAATGTCTAAGCAGTAGTATTGGTCTGAATGACAACAAACATAACTAGTGTTTTGGAAAATCTGTTAGAAAACAGTTATTTCAATAATTATGATTAGCATGTGACACAGACACTGCATAAAAAACTACAACAACAAATACTTACTTTAGGAGGATGGGGGAGGGCAGCATGAGGTTGAGACTTTGACATCTGTAAGAAACAAATTCATGTATTACAAACAAGTCACTTAAAAATACATTAATGTGGCAGACTGTTCCCTGTTCAGATGCAGTGTATAAGTACAATCAGGGCTGTCACAACAATGGGGTGGGGCCAAGTGGCTGCAACCCTAGGTACAATGTGCAGGTATATATAATTACATATAATATATGTGAATAAAGCAAGAATCTGTTTAGGTTAGTCACTGTGCTGACTAATGCTTGCTAGGTTTATATGATTGCAAACTGCACAAAAACAACAACAGCAACAACATTAATGACAATGACAAACAAAATTACTTACATTTATGTCAATCTCACATCAGGAAGATCTGCATTCGATTTCATGGGCTGAAATAAATAGGCAGAAACAGTACTGCTAAAAAAACAAAAACTCTAAAAAGCCTAAAAATGACTTAAAAAGCAAGGAAATGTGGAACATTGTAATTAGCGAACATTAATAAAGCATAACTGTGCTTTGTTTCTAACCTTGGTAAGTACTCTGTAGCCAGAAGGAGAGGTGGGATTTCTGTGAAAGCCAAATTAAATGTGAATAGGTTTTGATAGTTATTGTATATAACAAGTGTAAACAGTTTTATTTGTATTTTTTTTCCCTTTCTGAGAAGGCAGAATAATAAGAAAAGGCAAAAGTACGTCACAATATAATTCATTAAGTTACATATTTTGATTACCAAATTATGGAAGCGTGGAGCTGCCACCCAGACAAAAGCAAAATAGAGAATAGAATTAGAATAGAATAGAATTCAACTTTATTGTCATTGCACATGCACAGGTACAGGGCAACGAAATGCAGTTTGCATCCATCCAGAAGTGCTTTAGTGATATAGATATATTACAATATATATTAGCAATAATATAGATATGTAAGTATATTACAGAAATGGGTCTATTATGGTATGTTATAATGTACACGGTATGAAGTATGTTGTGAATATTCTATAACTATAGGTATGTACAGGCTGTAGTGAGTACAAGCTATGTACGGGCTATGAACAGGATATAAATATGAAAAACTATACAGAATATGAAATAAATAACTTTACAGAAATCTGAGATATACAGTTATACAGAAATGGGAACTATGCAAGTTGTAAACAGTTGTAGGGTTAAAAATTATCGTATGTACAGAATGATTATTTACAGAGCTATACAGTAGTGCAGTTAAGATAAATTAGATATGTGGATAATTTCTACAGTATCTATATAAAGTGCTAGTGGTTGTGAGTGGTGGTTCAGTCCATGTTATTATTGTGTGTTTGAGGGTACAGTTGTCCATTGTGGGTGTGTGTATGTCCAGTCCATGTGTTAACGTGGGTCAGATGTCAGGAGGCAGAGTTCAGGAGTCTGACAGCTGTGGGGAAGAAGCTGTTCCGGTACCTGGTGGTCTTAGTCCGGAGGCTCCTGTAGCGCCTCCCAGAGGGCAGGAGGGTGAAGAGTCCATGTGATGGGTGACTGGGGTCTCTGATGATTTTCCCAGCCCTTTTCAGACACCGCTTCCTGTAGATGTCTTTTATGGCAGGAAGTGGTGCTCCGGCGATGCGCTGGGCAGTTTTCACGACCCTCTGCAACGCCTTCCGGTCCGAGGCAGAGCAGTTCCCGTGCCAGACTGTTATACAGTTGGTCAGGATGCTCTCGATGGTGCAACGATAGAAGTTCACCAGGATGTCTGAGGACAGGTGGTTCTTCCTCAGAGTCCTCAAGAAGAAGAGGCGCTGGTGAGCCTTCTTGACCAGCTTGGAGCAGTTGGTCGTCCAGGTGAGATCCTCGGAGATGTGGACTCCCAGGAACTTGAAGCTGCTCACACGCTCCACAGCCGTCCCCTTAATGTGGATGGGTGGATGTGGGTCAGCATTCCTCCTGTAGTCCACGATGAGCTCCTTGGTCTTCTCGGTGTTAAGCAGCAGGTTGTTTGTGTCGCACCACTCAGCCAGACGATCCACCTCCTCCCTGTAGGCGGCCTCATCGTTGTCACTGATGAGGCCAATCACCGTGGTGTCATCTGCAAACTTAATGATGGTGTTGGAACCATCAGCAGGTCTGCAGTCGTGGGTGAAGAGGGAGTAGAGGAAGGGGCTCATCACACAGCCTTGTGGTACACCGGTGTTCATCGTGATTGTAGATGAGCAGCGGTTATCCAGCCGGACATGTTGGGGGCGGTTGGTCAGGAAGTCCAGTAACCATTTGCAGATGAGGGAACTGATGCCCAGGTCTGTCAGTTTCCTGAAGAGTTGTGAGGGGTGGATTGTATTGAACGCTGAACTGAAGTCTATAAACAGCATTCTGGCGTAGGTGTTGTTGTTGTCCAGGTGTGAGAGGACAGAGTGCAGTGCGATGGAGACTGCATCCTCTGTGCTCCTGTTCTGGCGGTATGCGAATTGGTGGGGGTCCAGGGTGGGGGGGAGACAGGATTTGAAGTGTGCTAGGACCAGCTGCTCTAAGCACTTAGTGTTGATGGGGGTGAGTGCTACTGGGCGGTAGTCATTGAGGCAAGATGGGTTGGAGTTCTTGGGTATCGGGACGATGGAGGTGGATTTGAAGCAGGCCGGTACCACAGCGTGGGCCAAGGACAGGTTGAATATGTCTGTCAGCACTCCTGCAAGCTCCCCAGAACACGCTCTGAGAACACGCCCGGGTATGCCATCAGGGCCTGCAGCCTTGTGGACATTGATCCTGCTCGGCACCGCTCCTACATCGGTGGGGGAGAGAGTCAGAGGTTGGTGGTCTGGCGTCACGTCTGCTTTGGTTGTGGTTGTGGGGTTCCCTCGCTTAAAACGAGCATAAAAGTTGTTGAGCTCGTTGAGGAAGGAGACATCAGAGGATGCGGGGGAGGGTTTGGTGGTCCTGTAGTCTGTGATGGTCTCGGCTTCTATATCACGTTATAACGTGAAAGGTTTATTGTTCTAACATTATGCTTTTCATGTTTGTATAATATAATATCACGTTATTACAATATACATAATTATCACGTTCGCACAATATTGTACGGACGTGATAATTATGTACATTTTTCGTACAATGTTGTTCAAAACATGTTGTTCAAACATGAAAAGTATATTGTATAAACATGATAGTATATTGTTAGAACGATAAACTTTTCACGTTATAACGTGATATACTTATATTTCTCTTTTGCCTGGGTGGCAGCTCTACGCTTCCGTGCCAAATAAGCGAGAATAAAGTAATATTATATGAGAAAAGGCACCTGCTAGCTTGATGATGGAGGCTTCATAGACCGGCCACCCGCCTTTTGGCTTCTTGTCGCCCCTCCACCAAATAAAGGTCCGTTTCCTCCATGCCGGCTAATTATTCATCCTCATTAAAATCTCGTATATGTTCAGTTGGCAGAATTGAGAATTTTACATCTTCCAATCACTTAATTAACGCGAACATAATCGGCTTGTTTCTTCCCGCCTCCTGTATCCGGCCGTTCCTCTCACTGTCGGAATTCGCACCTCAGAGACGTCGTTATTTTTCAAAAAAAGAAAGAAAGAAAGAAACAGCAACAACTAATAAAGAGAGTTTTTGCACGTTCATTGCACATTTGTGGGAATGTTTAAATATTTAATTTTTATTAATTACTTTTCATTATATCTTTATTTTTAAACCACCACGGCAATGCGCATGCGCATACTCTCCTGCCCGCAAAGGGCTTTGGAGTTGATGTAATGTCGCAATGCATTGTGGGAGCGCAGCACCATCTTGGCAGGCCACGAATCAAAACAAGATTGCTACCAACCATTCTGAAACGTAGCTCAAAAGAAAATGACGGTATAGAGACAGATTGTGTCCAGATGCAAAGAGACGGTACTTGATTGTTGAAATGTGGACCCGTATGAAATATAGCCGTGGAGTAGAAACCCTGAAGACCAAACCGCTATTGACTTAGCATGATCTACCCTCGTACCTTGTCTGTGGAGTCAGAGCATACACGGCGCACCAATTTCGCAATTATAAATCTCTGGAGGCGCACATCCAATTCACCAAGGACTGGGTACAAGATTTGGCTATTTTTAAGCCTCCACGTTGTGAGTACGCCGTCATTCAAGCAAAGGTAAGTCAGCTTGAGTACTGCGAGTAAAATGCGTTTGATTCCCCCCGAACATTCAGATTAGTGCTAGCAAAAATTCATTCATGAGGGGGAAATTACAGTGAGAACATGTAGAGGCTCTGTTAGAGGGATAACATAGTGAGTTCAGTGCATTGATGTGACATTGTCCTGAAGGATTTAGTTATTCTTTATGGTTAAAGAAATTGCCCTAATTAATTCATATTTATTATAAATAATCCTAATTACACATCTTGCTTCCTTGTTTGTGTCCTGTGTCACTAAAAATACATTCTGTTTTAGTTTTATACATTGATTAATGACCTGCAGAATCTCCTTATCATATTAGGTGTCCATAATTGTCACTTAAAGTCGAACATTATGTTTTCTCCCTCTTGAAAGTGATTACATCCTTGCATTACATACTTTAGGTTCATTTTTTGCTGATAGGTTTCTAAAAAGAAACAGGCAGATTTAGAATATAACATGCAGCGTTCTATAGATGGATACATAAAAACACTTTATTTGTTACATTTATGATAAATGGATTTAAAAGTAAATAAAAACACATTTGTGTCGGCCTTGGCTTATTAAAGTTCTTGTCTTTAAATGAACTTTGTCTGTGTGTGTTTCAGGTCCTGCACTCTTAAAGACTGAATTGCAGCATTGCAGCCACAGGTCATTGTGAGCATCACAGGGAAGGTTGAAGCCGCCCACTGCAGCTGTATGGCCGGAGTCGTGGAGACCTGCAGCCATGTCGCTGCTCTTCTGTTTAATGTAGAAGCAACAGTGCGGATCTGTGGCACAAGGACTGCTACAGATAAAGCTGCATACTGGGTTTTGCCAGAGGTTGGCCATAAGATAGACTTCTCCTCTTCAGCTGCCCAAAAAAAGGTTCTTGATCAAAACATAAACAGACCATTCGTTGTGACAGGTAAAAGAAGCCGTCCTCAAAAAAGAAAAGTTCCACCTGCTACTGTGGAGGAGTTGGATCAACTGATGGGACAATATTTTTCCAAGCATAGTTCTGTTCTGAATAACCCATAATGTTTTAATTTAGGGGGGCATGTAAATAATTTGCATTTACTGAATATGTACTTACTAATTACCACTGTTCAAAAGTTGAATAAAGAAACAAAGAAATGTTTGCCTATTTTTAATTAAAACCACTTTGTAGAACATCACATCAGTTACAATGTAGAATCAATGTCATGTATAGTTTACAAATGACAAAATGTTTACATAAAATCATGACAGCATTTATATAATATCACCCACTACTAGCATTCTGTAATTTACTGTCTCTTTTGAAAACTTATCACTACATAAACAGCACAAGACTTAAGAGTATTTAAGAAGAGCATTTTTCCCTGGTTTTACTAACACACTGGGGCACATGTTCACCAAAACGCAGCAAACCTTTGCCATCTTATCCAGGAGGATCACCTTTTTAACCACACATGGAAGAAGTAATCTGATTGGCATGGTGGTGTGTAGCATGTAGTTTGAAACAAAGATTTTGTAGTGCCCCATGTGTAGTATTGCAACCCAGTCGGGATTTGTTTCATTCATTTCATAGGCTGGTTTGCTGCAATAATGCCAAATAATTAGCAACTCTATAAATAGAAGGTAGTTCTGCATGTTTGTTCTAAGTTTGTGCTATGATCTCAGAGCGCATTGAAAATAAAAAGAGTAATATGAACCTATTTAGAACTTACCTGAATGAAAATACTGGAGCAAACCAACAGATCTGGGGATGGTAGAGAACTGAATATCAGCTCGTCTCGCAGCTGCTATCCAGGCTAGACGCCTTCTTTTGGTAACATCCAACACATAAGCTCCCTCATGATGCTTCCAGGTGAGGAAACAATGAAAAGAGAGCCTGTTTTCAAGCTTATTCCTTTGCCAGTAGTACAATCTAACATTACAACCGGCCACACAGCAAGCATTTGTTTGGCCTGCTAATATGGCGCCTCGACCAAAAATCCTGGCTATGCCCCATCCCGTAAGATCACGCTCCAGAGTCCTATTAACGTACGGATCTAGAAAGAAGACGCTGCATTTTTAACTCTGAGGGAGATGGAGAATGAGCCTATTTCCAAAAAAAGTGGAGTGTGTTCCTTTAAGTACTATATTGTATATATTGTCAAAAACTAAAGTGTACATAGCAGTTGTTGTATCTTGTTTACTGTATCACTGACAAATAATTTCAAAGTCAATGAACGCTACATTATAGTGAGATATTGTGTAAGTTGAAATACTGTAAGCAAATGAATAAACAACCTAATTCGTGATAGACCTTTGACTCTGTTTTGTTTGAATCCAACTGTTTTTTGCAGATGTAAATAAAACATGTTGTTACTTTTAGTATTATTATCATTATTATTATCATTATCATCATTATTGCACTAAATACATTTTAAATAAAGGATATTTTGATATACATTCTACCGTGAGGTTGGAAATGTATTTTCTTCACCCTAAAATCTGTTTTGAAATGTATTTTGGTTTGAAAGAAATATATTTTCAATTTCAAAAATATATCTTTTCAGAGCATCACAAATACAAAATATATTTACCATATATTTGAAATATATTTTGGCCAGGAAAAATGTATTTTTTTACCGCATAAACTATTATATAAATAGGGAGGTCCTATTAACATGTTTAGTTTTAAAGGACACCTTCCTGCCTTTAGTCTCCTTCATGAGCAGTATTAGTTTTCTTCTAACATCCAGAAGTCTGCACGATGTGTTTCATAGTTTGTAACAAACCTTTGACAGTTAAACATAACATGACCGAAAAAGAAAAAAAAAGAAAAAAGAAAAAAATCACATTCTAACAGACAGCTGGTGCTTAGAACACAGTTGAATAACTATTAAAAAACAGATGATATAATATTACTGTCCAGGTTGCAGACTTCATGATGAACATGCTGTTGCAAACCCTGCTCCTCTCGGTGGAAATGCGCCTTCTCTTTCCTCTTTGTATAAAAACATTTTAAAAGTCAGTTTAATCTCAAAATTCACTGTTAAATCCAAAACACACCAGATAAAGAAAAGCGAATAGTTCAGTCTAACACATGTGCCAGTGAACCATTAAAGGTCTGCAAAACTATGCAGTTATGAAACGTAACTTTAACCTCAGCCAAACCGATTTGCTCAGTTGTAAATAAAACAGCGAAGTAAACGTGACCCGACAGACAGAACCTGAGTGAATGAAGTCCAGCGTTTAACCACTGAGAGCTAAAACTCAGGTGAGGTTTCAAAGCTGTGTGCCGGTGATTGGACATCAGCCGCTGATGAAGCTGGTTCGCCTATAAAGTGCTCTGTAAGGAAACAAGCTCCAGCAGCTCTGCGCTCTGGGAAAACACTATATTTACTTATCTTGTGCAGAAAAATGCGCTGACATTGCTTTATATCGAGCACCGGCTGCCCAGTTAAACTGTGACTATCACCAGGTAACGTAGGCGTGTTTCTTGAATTAGCAGCAGGTGTTAAACAGCTGACAGATGAGGAGGAGGATGCATGCAGGTAAACTGAGGGTCTGTTGAGCTGATCGCTGGTTTCGTGAGAAAAATGTCAGCTCGTTCTTTATGTTACAGAAGCACAGAGACACAAGACCAGGCGGAAAGAGACGATCGTTCGGTGAAAATGAGAATCTGCGAATGCAACATGTGAACACGGAGAGTGGAATATGTAAACAAACCGGTTAACGTGACCCCCTCGGTGCACTCTGCATGCTGACTGTTAGCAGAGCTAGTGAAATCTCTGAAAACATCTGAGCACTTTTGCAAACATGTTCTATGTTGACAACCTGACCAGACATACGGCGCGACATTCGCGGCTAAAACACTGTTAAAAGTGTAGTTGGTGACAGAAAAACGGGGTATTTTAAAACTACACCACCACCATTGCTGCCTGTGATTTGATCTGCATTCTGGGATACCTGGCTGCCCCAAGTCTACACAAGCAATCGATTATCTAGGACCGACCTGTTTTGACTTACTTTGCACGGCAACCAATCAAATGTTAGAGAAGCTGCATGGGCAGCGTTAACCCCGCCCCCTGAGTTTGATGGGTGAGGCTGACAGATAAAATTAATTCAAGATGAGAGCCAGGCGCCAGGACTGCCAAAATGAAATAAATAAATATATCATTAAATAATTAATTAAATGTGTCAATAATTAATTAAATGTGTCAGTAATTAATTAAAATGTGTCAATGATTAATTAATTACATGTGTCATAACTATTTAGTTAATTAATTAATTCCAATTTTAATTAATTATTGCCACATTTAATTAATTATTTAATGGTGTATTTAATTAATTCATTATGGCAGTCCTGGCGTTCCATACTTAAAGGCCGGTCCGTGAAAATATTGTTGGGTATAAACCGGTCCGTGGCGCAAAAAAGGTTGGGGACCGCTGCTTTAAATAATGTTTCCTTTTATAAAGGTAGGATAATGAAAAAACATTTATCATAAAATTTATTATTGACACGTGTTTGTGGCAATTAATATGTGAATCAACTAAATGGGGCGGGGGGGGGGGGGGGGGGGTGTTAGACCAACTGGTCTTAAACTAAGAAACACTAAAGTTAAATTTGAAAACAATTAAAAAAAAACATCCCCATTCTAAAATGTCATGTGACAATCTGATTGGCTTACGGAGTGATGATGTCACAAGGACAAGGACTTTGTTGCCTTTGATCCTTTGAAGTTCTGAAGTTCTGAAGTCTATAAATAGGGATCAGCAACAGCAATTTTAAAATCAGTTTGTTCACAGCCTTCAAACGTTCGACCAGAGATACATTTGGAAATATTTCTAAGCCTTTTCAGAGTCACTGCACAGGCTCCAACATGCGTCCACGAAAACGCCAAAAAACACAACAAGATTATGCTGCCTGTCCTTTGTGTTCTGGCCGGCCAATCTCTCCAGGAGAAATGACCACGGATGGTGTCTTATCAGTCCAAAGAGCATTACAGGAAAGTCAGAAGGAAAATTCTGACCTGCATTACAAAATTAAACAAATTGAAGAAGAGAAGCTTCAACTAGAGGAAAAGTGCAGACAACTGGAAGCACAAAAAAAAGACCTGGAAGAAAAACAGCAACGCCAGCCTGATATAAAAATGATCAATGAGGGCTCGGGAGAGAAGTTTGGTGAAGGACGAGAGAAGATTTTTTCTCGTTTTCTTTCATCAGGAACACAGACTGCTGAATTAAAAGAAACATCTGCCCAGCTTCAAGGAAAGAAAGCTGCTATTGAGGAGATACAGTGGGATCTCCAAAACACTGAGAAACAGAATCAGGTGCTTCAAGGAAAGCTCAATGAAGCGGAGAAAACAATTGAAAAAATCCACCAACAGAAGACTGAACAGGAAATACAAATGCAGGACAAACTCAAAGCCATGCAGAACTTGTACAACGATCTGATAGTCAGGTTTGGTGAAACAAAGTGCAAAAATGAAGAGCTTCTTGAAGAAAAAAAGCAACAGGAAGAAGAAAAACGTATTCTCCAGGACTTTGAGAGAAGGGCTCTAGAATTGCAAGAATTTTGTAATAAAGAAAATGACGAAGCACTTAAACTGCAAAGAGAAAAGGAAATACAAATGCAGGACAAACTCAAAGCCACACAGAAATTGTACAACGATCTGAAAGTCAGGTTTGGTAAAACAATGTGCAAAAATAAAGAGCTTCTTGAAGAAAAAAAGAAACAGGAAGAAGAAAAACGTATTCTCCGGGACTTTGAGAGAAGGAATCTAGCATTGCTAGAATTTTGTAATGAAACACCTGAACTGCAAAGAGAAAAGGAAATACTGGAGAAACGATGTTCAAAGATGCAGCGTAGGATTGATGGAATGAAGAGAAAACACTCAGCGGTCATTAAAGACATGTTGTTGAAGTCCAATGACTTGAAGAGCCAAATAATTGAAATGCAGGCACAAAAGCAACAACAAGAGAGAAATACAGACATGTGCAAGGCAAATCTAATGGAGGAGGCAACATACAAAGACCTGACAGAAAAGCTTAGAAAAAAACAAGAAACCTTAAAAGAAATGGAGCAAAGATGCCAGCGACTCGAGCAGCAGAATGCAGAAACAAACGATCAATTGAGAATCCTTCTCCTGGAGCACGAGCTCATGGAAAAATACCTGAAAAAGAAGAAAAAAGGCTGGTTCTGCTGCTTATTCAGATGATTTAGCCTCGTCCTCCTCCACCTGTCATCCATCTTACTTTTCACCTCTCCTGTCCCCCCTAACACATATTCTCCACCTTCTTCATCTTTTTTCTTTTTTCACCCTCCCCCCCAACCAGTCCCAGCAGTTGACTGTCCCCTCCTGAGCCTGGTTCTGCTGGAGGTTTCTGCCCGTCAAAAGGCAGTTTTTCCTCCCCACTGTCGCCTCGTGCTTGCTCAGAGGGGGTTGTTGGGGTTTTCTCCCCTCCTCCTTTCCCCCCTTCATTTACTTATTTTCTTGTTTTACTTTTCTTTTGTTGTTTCTGTAGTTACTTGTTTTACTTTTTTCAACTTATGTAACAAAATAATAAACCAATTGAATTTATCCTTTGAGTAGTTTTGAGTAGTTTTAGAGGCTATAAGAGTTTGATCAATGCTCCACCATTTTGAGATCTGATGCTGTCTGCGTACGGTGTCCATCTCCCACGCGTGTGATCATTAAAATCATCGTTTGACTCAACCCGGCCGGACCAGTGTTGTTATTGTGCTTTTTCCTCTTGTATCCATCCCCAATATTTGAATCCGTAACAGTTTGGGGGCTCGTCCTGCGGTATTGGGGTGGAAGTTGGAGGTTTGGACGGTCCGAGGTTGTCGAACGGACAGGCACGAGCCAGTGGTCTGACGTGAGTGGGCATAAGCCGGCTTATACAAAGGTAAGGCACTACCTGTTGAATCTATTTCCAAAGTGTGCCAAATTGGACATGAAAAAAATTAAAGTCTACTCACTGAAATTACTGGTAGATGGCCTGTTTTGATTTTGATGAAAAAATCTGATTGATTGTTCGATGATCACGCTTCAGAAGCTTTGCAATTTTGAGACTGCTGCATCCCTCTGCAAGATATCTCACTATTTTTGACTTTTCTGAGCCTGTCAAGTCCTTCTTTTGACCCATTTTGCCAAAGGAAAGGAAGTTGCCTAATAATTAGGCACACCTGATATAGGGTGTTGATGTCATTAGACCACACCCCTTCTCATTACAGAGATGCACATCACCTAATATGCTTAATTGGTAGTAGGCTTTCGAGCCTATACAGCTTGGAGTACGACAACATGCATGAAGAGGATGATGTGGACAAAATACTCATTTGCCTAATAATTCTGCACTCCCTGTATGTATGTATACATATATATATATATATATATATATATATATATATATATATGAGGGAGATGGAGAATGAGCCTATTTCCAAAAAAAGTGGAGTGTGTTCCTTTAAGTACTATATTGTATATATTGTCAAAAACTAAAGTGTACATAGCAGTTGTTGTATCTTGTTTACTGTATCACTGACAAATAATTTCAAAGTCAATGAACGCTACATTATAGTGAGATATTGTGTAAGTTGAAATACTGTAAGCAAATGAATAAACAACCTAATTCGTGATAGACCTTTGACTCTGTTTTGTTGGAATCCAACTGTTTTTTGCAGATGTAAATAAAACATGTTGTTACTTTTAGTATTATTATCATTATTATTATCATTATCATCATTATTGCACTAAATACATTTTAAATAAAGGATATTTTGATATACATTCTACTGTGAGGTTGGAAATGTATTTTCTTCACCCTAAAATCTGTTTTGAAATGTATTTTGGTTTGAAAGAAATATATTTTCAATTTCAAAAATATATTTTTTCGAAGCATCACAAATACAAAATATATTTACCATATATTTGAAATATATTTTGGCCAGGAAAAATGTATTTTTTTACCGCATAAACTATTATATAAATAGGGAGGTCCTATTAACATGTTTAGTTTTAAAGGACACCTTCCTGCCTTTAGTCTCCTTCATGAGCAGTATTAGTTTTCTTCTAACATCCAGAAGTCTGCACGATGTGTTTCATAGTTTGTAACAAACCTTTGACAGTTAAACATAACATGACCGAAAAAGAAAAAAAAAGAAAAAAGAAAAAAATCACATTCTAACAGACAGCTGGTGCTTAGAACACAGTTGAATAACTATTAAAAAACAGATGATATAATATTACTGTCCAGGTTGCAGACTTCATGATGAACATGCTGTTGCAAACCCTGCTCCTCTCGGTGGAAATGCGCCTTCTCTTTCCTCTTTGTATAAAAACATTTTAAAAGTCAGTTTAATCTCAAATTAAACTGAATTAAATGTGTCAATAATTAATTAAAATGTGAAATACATAAATAATTAATTACATGTGTCATAACTATTTAGTTAATTAATTAATTCCAATTTTAATTAATTATTGCCACATGTAAATAATTATTTAATGGTGTATTTAATTAATTCATTATGGCAGTCCTGGCGTTCCATACTTAAAGGCCGGTCCGTGAAAATATTGTTGGGTATAAACCGGTCCGTGGTGCAAAAAAGGTTGGGGACCGCTGCTTTAAATAATGTTTCCTTTTATAAAGGTAGGATAATGAAAAAACATTTATCATAAAATTTATTATTGACACATGTTTGTGGCAATTAATATGTGAATCAACTAAATGGGGGGGGGGGGGGGGGGGGGGGGGGGTGTTAGACCAACTGGTCTTAAACTAAGAAACACTAAAGTTAAATTTGAAAACAATTAAAAAAAAACATCCCCATTCTAAAATGTCATGTGACAATCTGATTGGCTTACGGAGTGATGATGTCACAAGAACAAGGACTTTGTTGCCTTTGATCCTTTGAAGTTCTGAAGTTCTGAAGTCTATAAATAGGGATCAGCAACAGCAATTTTCAAATCAGTTTGTTCACAGCCTTCAAACGTTCGACCAGAGATACATTTGGAAATATTTCTAAGCCTTTTCAGAGTCACTGCACAGGCTCCAACATGCGTCCACGAAAACGCCAAAAAACACAACAAGATTATGCTGCCTGTCCTTTGTGTTCTGGCCGGCCAATCTCTCCAGGAGAAATGACCACGGATGGTGTCTTATCAGTCCAAAGAGCATTACAGGAAAGTCAGAAGGAAAATTCTGACCTGCATTACAAAATTAAACAAATTGAAGAAGAGAAGCTTCAACTAGAGGAAAAGTGCAGACAACTGGAAGCACAAAAAAACGACCTGGAAGAAAAACAGCAACGCCAGCCTGATATAAAAATGATCAATGAGGGCTCGGGAGAGAAGTTTGGTGAAGGACGAGAGAAGATTTTTTCTCGTTTTCTTTCATCAGGAACACAGACTGCTGAATTAAAAGAAACATCTGCCCAGCTTCAAGGAAAGAAAGCTGCTATTGAGGAGATACAGTGGGATCTCCAAAACACTGAGAAACAGAATCAGGTGCTTCAAGGAAAGCTCAATGAAGCGGAGAAAACAATTGAAGAAATCCACCAACAGAAGACTGAACAGGAAATACAAATGCAGGACAAACTCAAAGCCATGCAGAACTTGTACAACGATCTGATAGTCAGGTTTGGTGAAACAAAGTGCAAAAATGAAGAGCTTCTTGAAGAAAAAAAGCAACAGGAAGAAGAAAAACGTATTCTCCAGGACTTTGAGAGAAGGGCTCTAGAATTGCAAGAATTTTGTAATAAAGAAAATGACGAAGCACTTAAACTGCAAAGAGAAAAGGAAATACAAATGCAGGACAAACTCAAAGCCACACAGAAATTGTACAACGATCTGAAAGTCAGGTTTGGTAAAACAATGTGCAAAAATAAAGAGCTTCTTGAAGAAAAAAAGAAACAGGAAGAAGAAAAACGTATTCTCCGGGACTTTGAGAGAAGGAATCTAGCATTGCTAGAATTTTGTAATGAAACACCTGAACTGCAAAGAGAAAAGGAAATACTGGAGAAACGATGTTCAAAGATGCAGCGTAGGATTGATGGAATGAAGAGAAAACACTCAGCGGTCATTAAAGACATGTTGTTGAAGTCCAATGACTTGAAGAGCCAAATAATTGAAATGCAGGCACAAAAGCAACAACAAGAGAGAAATACAGACATGTGCAAGGCAAACCTAATGGAGGAGGCAACATACAAAGACCTGACAGAAAAGCTTAGAAAAAAAGAAGAAACCTTAAAAGAAATGGAGCAAAGATGCCAGCGACTCGAGCAGCAGAATGCAGAAACAAACGATCAATTGAGAATCCTTCTCCTGGAGCACGAGCTCATGGAAAAATACCTGAAAAAGAAGAAAAAAGGCTGGTTCTGCTGCTTATTCAGATGATTTAGCCTCGTCCTCCTCCACCTGTCATCCATCTTACTTTTCACCTCTCCTGTCCCCCCTAACACATATTCTCCACCTTCTTCATCTTTTTTCTTTTTTCACCCTCCCCCCCAACCAGTCCCAGCAGTTGACTGTCCCCTCCTGAGCCTGGTTCTGCTGGAGGTTTCTGCCCGTCAAAAGGCAGTTTTTCCTCCCCACTGTCGCCTCGTGCTTGCTCAGAGGGGGTTGTTGGGGTTTTCTCCCCTCCTCCTTTCCCCCCTTCATTTACTTATTTGCTTGTTTTACTTTTCTTTTGTTGTTTCTGTAGTTACTTGTTTTACTTTTTTCAACTTATGTAACAAAATAATAAACCAATTGAATTTATCCTTTGAGTAGTTTTCATCTAATCTTTACAGAATTAAGCTCTGTCTTTTATTTGCTTGTTAAAACCCCATCAATGGTGAAGTAAAAACCCTGGGATATGGTTTAAAACGTTGAAATAGACTAACCAACTAGTCTAAAACTAAGAAACACTTAAACACTTAATGTGTTACTGGATCGGATATCGGCGAGAAATAAAAAATGTAATCCGATCCATTAAATATCAAAAAAGCACCCCACAAAACTTGCTACACGGCGTAACTCGCTCATAACCGTAGCACGTTGCAGCAGTATGCATCACGTGATAGAGCGGCTGTGTGTATTTGTAGCCTCGCTAGCAATCCAGCATTTCATCTCCGAGGAAGTTTTCCCAGAGAGAAGTAAAGCAAGTGTGTAAGTTCATCTCTGAATGTTTGTAAAGCATTCCCACGTTAAGCTTAACAACCGATATATGGAGCGACTGCCTCTCTCTCTCTCTCTCTCTCCTGCTGCTACTTCAATCGTGAAACTGCTGAATGATCAGCTGATCGGCTTTTCTGTCGTGAGTCCGTCTCTCTTCTTTGTTTTTGGCCCACTTCTCACCAGAAAGAGGAAACCAGCGGCTGAACAACAGCAGCACTATTAAGCTTGATAAGCTGTTGTTACAATTTATTTAAGATTACTTTCTACACCAGGATCTTTTTCTACGTAGCTGACGGCTGGTAACTGTGCAGGGGCGGATCTAGCAAAGTTTAGCCAGGGGGACCGATAGGGCATGAACAGGGGGGGCACAAAGACATACTTTTCTTTCTTATTCTCATTTAAAATGTCTAGCTTTTAATAAATAATTATCTGAATCTTACACCCAAAGTTTTAATCTGATGTAAAATATATAGAAGTCCATTACTGTATATAGTAACTGTTAAGTCTAATATACCCTATAAGCTATAGTACTTTTTCCTTTGGGAAAGTAGCATCTGTGCAGTCTGCAATTCTGTTGAAGAAAGATGTTGAATCTATTTAATTATTCTTGAAAAATAATTTATTTCTGTGCATTTTTCCACACTGCATCAAATTAAAGTTGATTACATCGATTAAGCATCATGAGGTGGAGGGTGGGGGGTGGTTCCCTATTTTTTTTTGCTGGGAGCTTGCAACCCTATTAGTTAGGTTGCTTAATATTTCTGCTAAGTACTCTTTAAAATACCAGAATAGGGAGGATGGAGTAGGTTTAAGTTTATTAGATTGATCAGTGTTGCTGAACTATGAAATATTTTGGGCGCAGTGTATTTTTTACATACAGGTATAACAGAATAGCTTTAGTGTTGTTATTTATTTAAACTTGAGTATAAACGTATACAAAATGCAGCAAGATATTAAAAAAACGTTTTATTGATTAAAAACACACTACATCGGATTCATATCGGTATCGGCAGATATCCAAATTTATGATATCGGTATCGGTATCGGACATAAAAAAGTGGTATCGTGCCATCTCTAATATATACATATATATATATATACATATACATATATACATATACATATATACATATACACACACACACATATATATATATACATATACATACATATATATATACATATGTGTGTGTATGTGTATATGTGTGTATGATTGTATGAACATAAGTCAACATACTTAAAATGTAATTTCTTTTCCTTTTCCAGCAGTCTCAGTTCCCCCAGCTTTCACTGCAATCCTCAAAGCCCCTCTGGACACATTGGGAAACCTCTTCCTTACTGCCACTGTAACAAACAAAAGTCACAGTTCTATTACTTTTATCAGAGTTAAAATAAAAATATGATTTATGTTAGCTGGCTTCATTTAGCAAACAGATATTTCTGTTTATATAGATACAGATATTAATACAGATATATTTTACGCATAATTTTACCTCTTTTTTTTTCCTAGATGGAAAGTCTATCCAGTTCACATTACAGTAATGCTAACACCCCTTTTGGTCGTCTCTCCTTACCCTCCAGCATTCATAAATCTGTTGACCTTCTTTGTCTGAGACCAACCACTACAATGCATCATCGCCTATTTGTATTGGTAACTTACTTTACAACCTATTTTAATGGTTGCAAAGTAAGTTACTTGTGCTGTATGCAATTTTAGATACACAGAAAGTCTTCACTTACTATATGTGGCTGTCATAGTGTCCTTATCAAGGGCAGTTCTTCACTCTGCGCCGATGTCCGTTTTGCTCTGTCCTCCTATAAAAAGCATGAACATTTGAGTATTTGACTAGTTTTAGATTTCCAAAAATCTGATATTTGTACAACTAAACATTTGAACTACAATGATATGCTATTGAGAGATACTTTTATGGGTACTTTTTGGTAAAGAAACTGGTGACAGAGTTGTAGGCTTTTTAGAGTACTATTAGCTAATCATTTGAACTGACTTTCAAAGCTGTTTACCTTTTAAATTGCTGTGGATCAAAACCTCCAGTGGGAAGGCGGCCATTAGAAGAACACGCACCATTGAACCTGAAAATAACAAAAACAAACAAAAAACAGAACAATATGTAAGAGTCAGGTAGGGTAATAAATCTCTTCTGAAGCAATATAGTTCATTTTGGGTGAAAAACAAAACATTCCTCTAAAATATATATACTGACATCAGCAATCAACATCATGATTGTAATTATTTCCTTTTTAGTACATCTACTGCTGTGTGCATGTGTCAAGCACTACGACTGTATCTATGCATATAAATTCACTATATATATATATGTCCTGCAAAAATGTTTTGTTATAGTCAAAAAAGGCAAACAAACAAAGGCATTCAATCAGAGGTGAGAAATTAATTGGGAATATCAATTATAGGTGAACTATTCTTTACCTACTGGCAATCAAGCTTCTTTAACCAAGAAGCTTGAAATATTTGAATGTAAAATAAAATAAATAAATAAATAATAATAAAAATAACATGATGTAATTAAAATGCACAACTTACATTAAGGAAATCTGCATTTGTATCCACAGGCTAAAAGTAAAACAGTAAATGTGTTAGTAATAATCCAGGTATTTGTAAAAAAAAAAAAAAAAAAAGAGGCAGTAACTGTGACTCTTCTAGTGGGATGCTAAATGCAGAGATTTATATTTACAGTATAATACTGCATGTACAGGTAGCTGTGTTGTGAACTGTAACTGAATATTAGAGAATCTCAGAGAAATTAAATGTATTTATTTTTTGAATTTATCAATCATAAAACCGTCTGTTTTGAAGGCCTGTTACGATAACGACTTTTTGTTGGTCGGTATATTGCCCCATAAACAATTGCGACAAGTTATGTCATTGTCATTTTAAGACCATTTTATGTCTTTGAATGTATAATCATAATATAACACCATAATAATGCAAGGTCTACACACTTTCAATTGACAAACCAACATCTAATTCTTAAAGTATTTAGATCATTGAAATTAGGAATCAAAATATTAGATACCTTAAAAACTTGAATAAATAGTAAATTTTCTAACAAATAGAAAACAATGTTATTTAATGTTATTGTTTTGTTATCATTATATTTTATTTTTGTAAATATAATGGCAGATAAATTACATCATCAACAATTATTGAGGTCATGTACATGTATTGTGTGTTAAGTCGATATATCGATTATTGTGATAGGCCTACTGTTTTGGTATCATAACGAGCTTGTCAAACATGCATGACCACTAAGCAATGTCTAAGCAGTAGTATTGGTCTGAATGACAACAAACATAACTAGTGTTTTGGAAAATCTGTTAGAAAACAGTTATTTCAATAATTATGATTAGCATGTGACACAGACACTGCATAAAAAACTACAACAACAAATACTTACTTTAGGAGGATGGGGGAGGGCAGCATGAGGTTGAGACTTTGACATCTGTAAGAAACAAATTCATGTATTACAAACAAGTCACTTAAAAATACATTAATGTGGCAGACTGTTCCCTGTTCAGATGCAGTGTATAAGTACAATCAGGGCTGTCACAACAATGGGGTGGGGCCAAGTGGCTGCAACCCTAGGTACAATGTGCAGGTATATATAATTACATATAATATATGTGAATAAAGCAAGAATCTGTTTAGGTTAGTCACTGTGCTGACTAATGCTTGCTAGGTTTATATGATTGCAAACTGCACAAAAACAACAACAGCAACAACATTAATGACAATGACAAACAAAATTACTTACATTTATGTCAATCTCACATCAGGAAGATCTGCATTCGATTTCATGGGCTGAAATAAATAGGCAGAAACATTACTGCTAAAAAAACAAAAACTCTAAAAAGCCTAAAAATGACTTAAAAAGCAAGGAAATGTGGAACATTGTAATTAGCGAACATTAATAAAGCATAACTGTGCTTTGTTTCTAACCTTGGTAAGTACTCTGTAGCCAGAAGGAGAGGTGGGATTTCTGTGAAAGCCAAATTAAATGTGAATAGGTTTTGATAGTTATTGTATATAACAAGTGTAAACAGTTTTATTTGTATTTTTTTTTCCCTTTCTGAGAAGGCAGAATAATAAGAAAAGGCAAAAGTACGTCACAATATAATTCATTAAGTTACATATTTTGATTACCAAATTATGGAAGCGTGGAGCTGCCACCCAGACAAAAGCAAAATAGAGAATAGAATTAGAATAGAATAGAATTCAACTTTATTGTCATTGCACATGCACAGGTACAGGGCAACGAAATGCAGTTTGCATCCATCCAGAAGTGCTTTAGTGATATAGATATATTACAATATATATTAGCAATAATATAGATATGTAAGTATATTACAGAAATGGGTCTATTATGGTATGTTATAATGTACACGGTATGAAGTATGTTGTGAATATTCTATAACTATAGGTATGTACAGGCTGTAGTGAGTACAAGCTATGTACGGGCTATGAACAGGATATAAATATGAAAAACTATACAGAATATGAAATAAATAACTTTACAGAAATCTGAGATATACAGTTATACAGAAATGGGAACTATGCAAGTTGTAAACAGTTGTAGGGTTAAAAATTATCGTATGTACAGAATGATTATTTACAGAGCTATACAGTAGTGCAGTTAAGATAAATTAGATATGTGGATAATTTCTACAGTATCTATATAAAGTGCTAGTGGTTGTGAGTGGTGGTTCAGTCCATGTTATTATTGTGTGTTTGAGGGTACAGTTGTCCATTGTGGGTGTGTGTATGTTCAGTCCATGTGTTAACGTGGGTCAGATGTCAGGAGGCAGAGTTCAGGAGTCTGACAGCTGTGGGGAAGAAGCTGTTCCGGTACCTGGTGGTCTTAGTCCGGAGGCTCCTGTAGCGCCTCCCAGAGGGCAGGAGGGTGAAGAGTCCATGTGATGGGTGACTGGGGTCTCTGATGATTTTCCCAGCCCTTTTCAGACACCGCTTCCTGTAGATGTCTTTTATGGCAGGAAGTGGTGCTCCGGCGATGCGCTGGGCAGTTTTCACGACCCTCTGCAACGCCTTCCGGTCCGAGGCAGAGCAGTTCCCGTGCCAGACTGTTATACAGTTGGTCAGGATGCTCTCGATGGTGCAACGATAGAAGTTCACCAGGATGTCTGAGGACAGGTGGTTCTTCCTCAGAGTCCTCAAGAAGAAGAGGCGCTGGTGAGCCTTCTTGACCAGCTTGGAGCAGTTGGTCGTCCAGGTGAGATCCTCGGAGATGTGGACTCCCAGGAACTTGAAGCTGCTCACACGCTCCACAGCCGTCCCCTTAATGTGGATGGGTGGATGTGGGTCAGCATTCCTCCTGTAGTCCACGATGAGCTCCTTGGTCTTCTCGGTGTTAAGCAGCAGGTTGTTTGTGTCGCACCACTCAGCCAGACGATCCACCTCCTCCCTGTAGGCGGCCTCATCGTTGTCACTGATGAGGCCAATCACCGTGGTGTCATCTGCAAACTTAATGATGGTGTTGGAACCATCAGCAGGTCTGCAGTCGTGGGTGAAGAGGGAGTAGAGGAAGGGGCTCATCACACAGCCTTGTGGTACACCGGTGTTCATCGTGATGGTAGATGAGCAGCGGTTATCCAGCCGGACATGTTGGGGGCGGTTGGTCAGGACGTCCAGTAACCATTTGCAGATGAGGGAACTGATGCCCAGGTCTGTCAGTTTCCTGAAGAGTTGTGAGGGGTGGATTGTATTGAACGCTGAACTGAAGTCTATAAACAGCATTCTGGCGTAGGTGTTGTTGTTGTCCAGGTGTGAGAGGACAGAGTGCAGTGCGATGGAGACTGCATCCTCTGTGCTCCTGTTCTGGCGGTATGCGAATTGGTGGGGGTCCAGGGTGGGGGGGAGACAGGATTTGAAGTGTGCTAGGACCAGCTGCTCTAAGCACTTAGTGATGATGGGGGTGAGTGCTACTGGGCGGTAGTCATTGAGGCAAGATGGGTTGGAGTTTTTGGGTATCGGGACGATGGAGGTGGATTTGAAGCAGGCCGGTACCACAGCGTGGGCCAAGGACAGGTTGAATATGTCTGTCAGCACTCCTGCAAGCTCCCCAGAACACGCTCTGAGAACACGCCCGGGTATGCCATCAGGGCCTGCAGCCTTGTGGACATTGATCCTGCTCAGCACCGCTCCTACATCGGTGGGGGAGAGAGTCAGAGGTTGGTGGTCTGGCGTCACGTCTGCTTTGGTTGTGGTTGTGGGGTTCCCTCGCTCAAAACGAGCATAAAAGTTGTTGAGCTCGTTGAGGAAGGAGACATCAGAGGATGCGGGGGAGGGTTTGGTGGTCCTGTAGTCTGTGATGGTCTCGGCTTCTATATCACGTTATAACGTGAAAGGTTTATTGTTCTAACATTATGCTTTTCATGTTTGTATAATATAATATCACGTTATTACAATATACATAATTATCACGTTCGCACAATATTGTACGGACGTGATAATTATGTACATTTTTCGTACAATGTTGTTCAAAACATGTTGTTCAAACATGAAAAGTATATTGTATAAACATGATAGTATATTGTTAGAACGATAAACTTTTCACGTTATAACGTGATATACTTATATTTCTCTTTTGCCTGGGTGGCAGCTCTACGCTTCCGTGCCAAATAAGCGAGAATAAAGTAATATTATATGAGAAAAGGCACCTGCTAGCTTGATGATGGAGGCTTCATAGACCGGCCACCCGCCTTTTGGCTTCTTGTCGCCCCTCCACCAAATAAAGGTCCGTTTCCTCCATGCCGGCTAATTATTCATCCTCATTAAAATCTCGTATATGTTCAGTTGGCAGAATTGAGAATTTTACATCTTCCAATCACTTAATTAACGCGAACATAATCGGCTTGTTTCTTCCCGCCTCCTGTATCCGGCCGTTCCTCTCACTGTCGGAATTCGCGCCTCAGAGACGTCGTTATTTTTCAAAAAAAGAAAGAAAGAAAGAAACAGCAACAACTAATAAAGAGAGTTTTTGCACGTTCATTGCACATTTGTGGGAATGTTTAAATATTTAATTTTTATTAATTACTTTTCATTATATCTTTATTTTTAAACCACCACGGCAATGCGCATGCGCATACTCTCCTGCCCGCAAAGGGCTTTGGAGTTGACGTAATGTCGCAATGCATTGTGGGAGCGCAGCACCATCTTGGCAGGCCACGAATCAAAACAAGATTGCTACCAACCATTCTGAAACGTAGCTCAAAAGAAAATGACGGTATAGAGACAGATTGTGTCCAGATGCAAAGAGACGGTACTTGATTGTTGAAATGTGGACCCGTATGAAATATAGCCGTGGAGTAGAAACCCTGAAGACCAAACCGCTATTGACTTAGCATGATCTACCCTCGTACCTTGTCTGTGGAGTCAGAGCATACACGGCGCACCAATTTCGCAATTATAAATCTCTGGAGGCGCACATCCAATTCACCAAGGACTGGGTACAAGATTTGGCTATTTTTAAGCCTCCACGTTGTGAGTACGCCGTCATTCAAGCAAAGGTAAGTCAGCTTGAGTACTGCGAGTAAAATGCGTTTGATTCCCCCCCGAACATTCAGATTAGTGCTAGCAAAAATTCATTCATGAGGGGGAAATTACAGTGAGAACATGTAGAGGCTCTGTTAGAGGGATAACATAGTGAGTTCAGTGCATTGATGTGACATTGTCCTGAAGGATTTAGTTATTCTTTATGGTTAAAGAAATTGCCCTAATTAATTCATATTTATTATAAATAATCCTAATTACACATCTTGCTTCCTTGTTTGTGTCCTGTGTCACTAAAAATACATTCTGTTTTAGTTTTATACATTGATTAATGACCTGCAGAATCTCCTTATCATATTAGGTGTCCATAATTGTCACTTAAAGTCGAACATTATGTTTTCTCCCTCTTGAAAGTGATTACATCCTTGCATTACATACTTTAGGTTCATTTTTTGCTGATAGGTTTCTAAAAAGAAACAGGCAGATTTAGAATATAACATGCAGCGTTCTATAGATGGATACATAAAAACACTTTGTTACATTTATGATAAATGGATTTAAAAGTAAATAAAAACACATTTGTGTCGGCCTTGGCTTATTAAAGTTCTTGTCTTTAAATGAACTTTGTCTGTGTGTGTTTCAGGTCCTGCACTCTTAAAGACTGAATTGCAGCATTGCAGCCACAGGTCATTGTGAGCATCACAGGGAAGGTTGAAGCCGCCCACTGCAGCTGTATGGCCGGAGTCGTGGAGACCTGCAGCCATGTCGCTGCTCTTCTGTTTAATGTAGAAGCAACAGTGCGGATCTGTGGCACAAGGACTGCTACAGATAAAGCTGCATACTGGGTTTTGCCAGAGGTTGGCCATAAGATAGACTTCTCCTCTTCAGCTGCCCAAAAAAAGGTTCTTGATCAAAACATAAACAGACCATTCGTTGTGACAGGTAAAAGAAGCCGTCCTCAAAAAAGAAAAGTTCCACCTGCTACTGTGGAGGAGTTGGATCAACTGATGGGACAATATTTTTCCAAGCATAGTTCTGTTCTGAATAACCCATAATGTTTTAATTTAGGGGGGCATGTAAATAATTTGCATTTACTGAATATGTACTTACTAATTACCACTGTTCAAAAGTTGAATAAAGAAACAAAGAAATGTTTGCCTATTTTTAATTAAAACCACTTTGTAGAACATCACATCAGTTACAATGTAGAATCAATGTCATGTATAGTTTACAAATGACAAAATGTTTACATAAAATCATGACAGCATTTATATAATATCACCCACTACTAGCATTCTGTAATTTACTGTCTCTTTTGAAAACTTATCACTACATAAACAGCACAAGACTTAAGAGTATTTAAGAAGAGCATTTTTCCCTGGTTTTACTAACACACTGGGGCACATGTTCACCAAAACGCAGCAAACCTTTGCCATCTTATCCAGGAGGATCACCTTTTTACCCACACATGGAAGAAGTAATCTGATTGGCATGGTGGTGTGTAGCATGTAGTTTGAAACAAAGATTTTGTAGTGCCCCATGTGTAGTATTGCAACCCAGTCGGGATTTGTTTCATTCATTTCATAGGCTGGTTTGCTGCAATAATGCCAAATAATTAGCAACTCTATAAATAGAAGGTAGTTCTGCATGTTTGTTCTAAGTTTGTGCTATGATCTCAGAGCGCATTGAAAATAAAAAGAGTAATATGAACCTATTTAGAACTTACCTGAGTGAAAATACTGGAGCAAACCAACAGATCTGGGGATGGTAGAGAACTGAATATCAGCTCGTCTCGCAGCTGCTATCCAGGCTAGACGCCTTCTTTTGGTAACATCCAACACATAAGCTCCCTCATGATGCTTCCAGGTGAGGAAACAATGAAAAGAGAGCCTGTTTTCAAGCTTATTCCTTTGCCAGTAGTGAAATCTAACATTACAACCGGCCACACAGCAAGCATTTGTTTGGCCTGCTAATATGGCGCCTTGACCAAAAATCCTGGCTATGCCCCATCCCGTAAGATCACGCTCCAGAGTCCTATTAACGTACGGATCTAGAAAGAAGACGCTGCATTTTTAACTCTGAGGGAGATGGAGAATGAGCCTATTTCCAAAAAAAGTGGAGTGTGTTCCTTTAAGTACTATATTGTATATATTGTCAAAAACTAAAGTGTACATAGCAGTTGTTGTATCTTGTTTACTGTATCACTGACAAATAATTTCAAAGTCAATGAACGCTACATTATAGTGAGATATTGTGTAAGTTGAAATACTGTAAGCAAATGAATAAACAACCTAATTCGTGATAGACCTTTGACTCTGTTTTGTTTGAATCCAACTGTTTTTTGCAGATGTAAATAAAACATGTTGTTACTTTTAGTATTATTATCATTATTATTATCATTATCATCATTATTGCACTAAATACATTTTAAATAAAGGATATTTTGATATACATTCTACTGTGAGGTTGGAAATGTATTTTCTTCACCCTAAAATCTGTTTTGAAATGTATTTTGCTTTGAAAGAAATATATTTTCAATTTCAAAAATATATTTTTTCAGAGCATCACAAATACAAAATATATTTACCATATATTTGAAATATATTTTGGCCAGGAAAAATGTATTTTTTTACCGCATAAACTATTATATAAATAGGGAGGTCCTATTAACATGTTTAGTTTTAAAGGACACCTTCCTGCCTTTAGTCTCCTTCATGAGCAGTATTAGTTTTCTTCTAACATCCAGAAGTCTGCACGATGTGTTTCATAGTTTGTAACAAACCTTTGACAGTTAAACATAACATGACCGAAAAAGAAAAAAAAAGAAAAAAGAAAAAAATCACATTCTAACAGACAGCTGGTGCTTAGAACACAGTTGAATAACTATTAAAAAACAGATGATATAATATTACTGTCCAGGTTGCAGACTTCATGATGAACATGCTGTTGCAAACCCTGCTCCTCTCGGTGGAAATGCGCCTTCTCTTTCCTCTTTGTATAAAAACATTTTAAAAGTCAGTTTAATCTCAAATTAAACTGAATTAAATGTGTCAATAATTAATTAAAATGTGAAATACATAAATAATTAATTACATGTGTCATAACTATTTAGTTAATTAATTCCAATTTTAATTAATTATTGCCACATGTAAATAATTATTTAATGGTGTATTTAATTAATTCATTATGGCAGTCCTGGCGTTCCATACTTAAAGGCCGGTCCGTGAAAATATTGTTGGGTATAAACCGGTCCGTGGCGCAAAAAAGGTTGGGGACCGCTGCTTTAAATAATGTTTCCTTTTATAAAGGTAGGATAATGAAAAAACATTTATCATAAAATTTATTATTGACACATGTTTGTGGCAATTAATATGTGAATCAACTAAATGGGGCGGGGGGGGGGGGGGGGGGGGGGTGTTAGACCAACTGGTCTTAAACTAAGAAACACTAAAGTTACATTTGAAAACAATTAAAAAAAACCATCCCCATTCTAAAATGTCATGTGACAATCTGATTGGCTTACGGAGTGATGATGTCACAAGAACAAGGACTTTGTTGCCTTTGATCCTTTGAAGTTCTGAAGTTCTGAAGTCTATAAATAGGGATCAGCAACAGCAATTTTAAAATCAGTTTGTTCACAGCCTTCAAACGTTCGACCAGAGATACATTTGGAAATATTTCTAAGCCTTTTCAGAGTCACTGCACAGGCTCCAACATGCGTCCACGAAAACGCCAAAAAACACAACAAGATTATGCTGCCTGTCCTTTGTGTTCTGGCCGGCCAATCTCTCCAGGAGAAATGACCACGGATGGTGTCTTATCAGTCCAAAGAGCATTACAGGAAAGTCAGAAGGAAAATTCTGACCTGCATTACAAAATTAAACAAATTGAAGAAGAGAAGCTTCAACTAGAGGAAAAGTGCAGACAACTGGAAGCACAAAAAAACGACCTGGAAGAAAAACAGCAACGCCAGCCTGATATAAAAATGATCAATGAGGGCTCGGGAGAGAAGTTTGGTGAAGGACGAGAGAAGATTTTTTCTCGTTTTCTTTCATCAGGAACACAGACTGCTGAATTAAAAGAAACATCTGCCCAGCTTCAAGGAAAGAAAGCTGCTATTGAGGAGATACAGTGGGATCTCCAAAACACTGAGAAACAGAATCAGGTGCTTCAAGGAAAGCTCAATGAAGCGGAGAAAACAATTGAAAAAATCCACCAACAGAAGACTGAACAGGAAATACAAATGCAGGACAAACTCAAAGCCATGCAGAACTTGTACAACGATCTGATAGTCAGGTTTGGTGAAACAAAGTGCAAAAATGAAGAGCTTCTTGAAGAAAAAAAGCAACAGGAAGAAGAAAAACGTATTCTCCAGGACTTTGAGAGAAGGGCTCTAGAATTGCAAGAATTTTGTAATAAAGAAAATGACGAAGCACTTAAACTGCAAAGAGAAAAGGAAATACAAATGCAGGACAAACTCAAAGCCACACAGAAATTGTACAACGATCTGAAAGTCAGGTTTGGTAAAACAATGTGCAAAAATAAAGAGCTTCTTGAAGAAAAAAAGAAACAGGAAGAAGAAAAACGTATTCTCCGGGACTTTGAGAGAAGGAATCTAGCATTGCTAGAATTTTGTAATGAAACACCTGAACTGCAAAGAGAAAAGGAAATACTGGAGAAACGATGTTCAAAGATGCAGCGTAGGATTGATGGAATGAAGAGAAAACACTCAGCGGTCATTAAAGACATGTTGTTGAAGTCCAATGACTTGAAGAGCCAAATAATTGAAATGCAGGCACAAAAGCAACAACAAGAGAGAAATACAGACATGTGCAAGGCAAATCTAATGGAGGAGGCAACATACAAAGACCTGACAGAAAAGCTTAGAAAAAAACAAGAAACCTTAAAAGAAATGGAGCAAAGATGCCAGCGACTCGAGCAGCAGAATGCAGAAACAAACGATCAATTGAGAATCCTTCTCCTGGAGCACGAGCTCATGGAAAAATACCTGAAAAAGAAGAAAAAAGGCTGGTTCTGCTGCTTATTCAGATGATTTAGCCTCGTCCTCCTCCACCTGTCATCCATCTTACTTTTCACCTCTCCTGTCCCCCCTAACACATATTCTCCACCTTCTTCATCTTTTTTCTTTTTTCACCCTCCCCCCCAACCAGTCCCAGCAGTTGACTGTCCCCTCCTGAGCCTGGTTCTGCTGGAGGTTTCTGCCCGTCAAAAGGCAGTTTTTCCTCCCCACTGTCGCCTCGTGCTTGCTCAGAGGGGGTTGTTGGGGTTTTCTCCCCTCCTCCTTTCCCCCCTTCATTTACTTATTTGCTTGTTTAACTTTTCTTTTGTTGTTTCTGTAGTTACTTGTTTTACTTTTTTCAACTTATGTAACAAAATAATAAACCAATTGAATTTATCCTTTGAGTAGTTTTGAGTAGTTTTAGAGGCTATAAGAGTTTGATCAATGCTCCACCATTTTGAGATCTGATGCTGTCTGCGTACGGTGTCCATCTCCCACGCGTGTGATCATTAAAATCATCGTTTGACTCAACCCGGCCGGACCAGTGTTGTTATTGTGCTTTTTCCTCTTGTATCCATCCCCAATATTTGAATCCGTAACAGTTTGGGGGCTCGTCCTGCGGTATTGGGGTGGAAGTTGGAGGTTTGGACGGTCCGAGGTTGTCGAACGGACAGGCACGAGCCAGTGGTCTGACGTGAGTGGGCATAAGCCGGCTTATACAAAGGTAAGGCACTACCTGTTGAATCTATTTCCAAAGTGTGCCAAATTGGACATGAAAAAAATTAAAGTCTACTCACTGAAATTACTGGTAGATGGCCTGTTTTGATTTTGATGAAAAAATCTGATTGATTGTTCGATGATCACGCTTCAGAAGCTTTGCAATTTTGAGACTGCTGCATCCCTCTGCAAGATATCTCACTATTTTTGACTTTTCTGAGCCTGTCAAGTCCTTCTTTTGACCCATTTTGCCAAAGGAAAGGAAGTTGCCTAATAATTAGGCACACCTGATATAGGGTGTTGATGTCATTAGACCACACCCCTTCTCATTACAGAGATGCACATCACCTAATATGCTTAATTGGTAGTAGGCTTTCGAGCCTATACAGCTTGGAGTACGACAACATGCATGAAGAGGATGATGTGGACAAAATACTCATTTGCCTAATAATTCTGCACTCCCTGTATGTATGTATGTATGTGTATATGTGTGTATATATATATATATATATATATATATATATATATATATATATATATATATATATATGAGGGAGATGGAGAATGAGCCTACACTGAAAAAAATAATCAGTGGGATAAACGTAAAAAAATTATTGTAATCGGTTGCACGAAATTAAGTTATGTTTGGTTAACCTTGGTTTTTTATGTTATACCTGCACACATTTTTCTGGTAACATGAACATGACTTTGTTATGTTGTTGTTATGTTTTTCATTCCGGTCAAATATTTATAGAAACCACTTGTTTATCAGACATGAACTTTTTGTGTTAATTGTATTGGACTACTATGTGTTATATTGACAAGATTATTTTATGGTAAGCTTATTTTATTTTATAACAAATTTCTAATATATAATATATAATCTAATATATAATTGAGTGTTCAATAAATACAACTAAATTAAGGCTGATCTTACTGTATGTACTGCACACTTTCTCTTCAATCAAAGAAATAAGCAAAACATTTTTGAACAATGACCTGTATTTTTGAAAATACTACACAGTTGTAACAATGGACTTTCAATTCAGGCTTCCAAAATATACATGAGTCATATTTCTACAATGCATCTCTTGAAAAACATTCCACAACATTCCTCAAAGTTATCTTCTGTAAGCTGAATTCAACATTGTGGGGCCTTATGACATCGCGCTTATGTAAAAAATAGTTTTTTAAATGTAAGAGCCATAAGGTAATATGGCAACAGGGGTGTAATTATTAAAATGACACAAAGAAGAGACTTAAAATAACATTATAACCCACAGGCACAAAACCAAGAGACCTAAACTGATTAGTATTGGCTTGCTTCTATCACTAAACATCACAATCACTAATACTAGACGATGCAATCTGTTTGTAGTGGTGCACCTTGGGAAAAAAATTGCAAACTGGTGAAATTGGTGCAAGGCACCATTTCCATTGAGAAAAATGGACATTCAAAGTTTGACTTTTTTTTAAAAGAGCCATGGCTTGAAAAGTGAAAACTGCAGTAATAAAGGCCCCAAGTTGAAAAGTGCCAGAAAAATAAGTTTCACTATGTACTGCAACTTTACCAGTGCTGGCTTAAAAGAAAGGATGGTACATATTCGAAGAGGTAAACATGTTGTTCCCACATCATAACTGGAAAACTGTTCAATCGTACAGTCTGGTCCTGAAAACCTGGGCCTTCTTTGAAAGGCTGTTCCTTTTGAGCTCCATAACCAGTTTCTATAATACCTCGAAGGTATACTTTTCCAGTGGGTAGGTGAGGTTCAAAGTGTACATTAGTCCAAACAGCATTGCAGCTGCTAGGGTATAGTTATCCAAATCCTGCCAGACTCTCTGGCCTTCAAGGACTATCCCGATGTCCTCAGGGCTGCCATTGGCATCTCTTGACTTTATGATGTAAATTCCCATGGTTGTTTCCTCATTAGATCGTTGGATAATGGCTTCATCTGTGGCCTAGAAAATGCAGAATTCCAAAATTTAATTAAAGAGAACACTGGTCAAAGAACATTATACCAAATCTTATTTTAATCTGTGTCACTATTCCAAAAAATGTTAACATTAACACATTAGGTGAACAAAAATGGATTCATTACAGCATGTGATTTGAGTCCTCAGAATGCTCAAAAAGGTAATGCATTTCTGAAGTGAAATCTCCACGCAAAGAAGCAGAATACTGTCAGAGCATAGAGAGGTGTTCAACTATGAACTCCACACATAGTTCTAATGCAGGTAAAAGAAGAAAAAAAAAAAAACGCACCCATGGTAAATTGTGAAAATCCCAGGTGATTTTCAACATACTCCTGGCATAGAGTGACAAGCAGCATTTTGTTAAAATTATTATTTTCCCTAAAGTGTATACACAAATTAATTTTTTTCTTACCTGGGCCGTGGGCTCCAGAATGTTCTGAAGTCTTCTTCCTATTTGTCCTCCTCGCCTTTTTAAGACCTTTATTAGTTTGTCAGATAGCACATCTATCTGCGAGAGTAATCTGGACTGCAGTGGCATGGTGGTAATGCGCTTAAACTCTGCATTTATCTAAAAAGAGAAGTTGTCACATAAAAATGCTGTCAAAATCTCAAATCTCACAAGGTTACATCCACACAAAGTTGTTATTTTTTGTCATATTACTATTTATTAGCTATGGGTCCCATGCTGCTGAGCAGTTCCATAGTTGCCCTTACTTCCATACCACCCAAAGCCTGTTTGCAACCACAGCAGTTGCCTCCTTCTGGCCATTTTGCAGTTCTGCCAAATGACCCAGAAACTACATCTATTATTGTCATATACACATCAAGGTCTTTCATTAATACTTAGTTAAATTAGTTAATTTGACCTTTCCAGAAAATTTACCTTACAGAATGTGAGATAACATATGCAAATCTTCACTAGTAAATAAAATAATGTTATTAAAACCTTAACTGTAACACCTCTACGTAACAGCGCTAGAGAATTGTTCTGAAGCAACACCAATCTGCCCTTCAGCAGGGATAAGCACCATATATCGATACAGAAAAAATAAATTTAACATATTTCTATCGTCATTATTTTTATCTCTTTAAGCCCTCCTCTCAGTCTCTCTATAAATCAGTTAAAATAATTTGTTGGGTTTTTGTGTGTCTTTAACATGTTATCAGTACATTACATTCACTGCCCCAGAACATGAAATAAAGCCCCACGTCATGCACTTCCTCTCCTAATGAGTACTGCATAGGTGTCATGCCCTAAATAAACCGACTTTAGTGAAGACACCCCCCCCCCCCGAGACACACACACACACACACACACACACACACACACACACACAGAGCCCACCCCATGGCAAACTAGCTTATTTAACTGTTTAACTAAAACATTTTAGGTGCAACCAGTTAACTAAATGGACACAAGTTTGTTAGTCTGTATTCACTGAGAAAAAACAAGCGAATGTGACTGGGCACACACTGAAAAAAAGCTAATGCCCATAATATTGTCCCGCAGCTTAAGCTAGCATTATCGTCAGTTAACTTAAGGAATGACTTGTTTTTTCCATTATGTTGCTCAACAGCAATTCATGAGAAAAACTTCCCCATCTAATGGATTTTCTCTTCGTTTCCTCTCAAACATGTAGTTTTCAGTTTACCTCGACAAAGTAAAGCTCAGCACCAAACGTAAACTAAGCGAAGACAAAAAATGGCGGACCGCCACAGTGAATTTTCCCTCGCAGAACACACCCTGGGGGGGTGGAGTTTCAACAGAAAACATAACTATTTTCTGTTATTTTGACATGACTGGTTTTAAAAGACTGAACATCCTTCTAAAACAAGTGAAAGGCGTGAGACTTAATTATGTTTAGACCAAAAATATAAATGATTCATGTTGGATATATTTACTGTATTTTTACTAATTTAACAACCTCATCATTGCATTAGTCGCTTTATGCTATAGCATTACGCTTACATTAGCTTGACGCTCAAGGTCGTCATTTTATTTAATTTCTTTTTCTGGGCTTACAAACAGGACACACAACATTTAGATAACCGTTACACTGAATCTTGGGTCTGTGTTGAGTCTTCCAGCTGCTGACTACAGAAGCTAGATTGACCTTTCAGCATGTTTATAGCGGCTGTGGCTATGTGCTGGTAATGTTACCGTGTGTGAGCAGTCACATTGGCAGCAGACATGTTTCAACAAACTAGTCATATCCCGGCCCTACATTAGCTTGTTTAATGGTTAAGACACTGCAGGTACCACCACTTACTACAGACACCGATGCAAGTTTGTAATAGTCTGTTAATTTAGACTGAAAGAATATACAAACAATATTAACTCACATTATATATGTTAATTACTAATTTGCTTATAGCATAATTTCGGTTACCATTAGCTAACTGGAGCCTAACATTAGCCTTTCATGGTTTTCGATAAACAGCCCACATACCTGTAAAATAACAACACCCCAGTAAAAGTCCACATATATAAAGGGTCTACACTCTTTCTCACTGGTGTGTTAGCTTTAAAGTCTTATTTACCTTCAAGTGTAAAACTCCAGATGGTAGTAGATTTCCCAAAGCGAGAGACAAAAATGGCGGACAGTGCAGCCGATTTTTCCTTTCCAGGGGGCGGAGCTTGAGGATAAAACACGACTAACTTGTTTCTTTTCAACATGATTTGTTCTAAAAGAATGAATATTCTTAAAGAATATGTGAAAATTAAAAGACAAAAATATGTTTAGATGTGAAATTTAAATTAGTCATGCTGGATATATGAAGTAATTCTATGCAAATTCAACAACCACCCTATTGCATTTTTTTCAGTGTATTTCCAAAAAAAGTGGAGTGTGTTCCTTTAAGTACTATATTGTATATATTGTCAAAAACTAAAGTGTACATAGCAGTTGTTGTATCTTGTTTACTGTATCACTGACAAATAATTTCAAAGTCAATGAACGCTACATTATAGTGAGATATTGTGTAAGTTGAAATACTGTAAGCAAATGAATAAACAACCTAATTCGTGATAGACCTTTGACTCTGTTTTGTTTGAATCCAACTGTTTTTTGCAGATGTAAATAAAACATGTTGTTACTTTTAGTATTATTATCATTATTATTATCATTATCATCATTATTGCACTAAATACATTTTAAATAAAGGATATTTTGATATACATTCTACTGTGAGGTTGGAAATGTATTTTCTTCACCCTAAAATCTGTTTTGAAATGTATTTTGGTTTGAAAGAAATATATTTTCAATTTCAAAAATATATTTTTTCAGAGCATCACAAATACAAAATATATTTGCGATATATTTGAAATATATTTTGGCCAGGAAAAATGTATTTTTTTACCGCATAAACTATTATATAAATAGGGAGGTCCTATTAACATGTTTAGTTTTAAAGGACACCTTCCTGCCTTTAGTCTCCTTCATGAGCAGTATTAGTTTTCTTCTAACATCCAGAAGTCTGCACGATGTGTTTCATAGTTTGTAACAAACCTTTGACAGTTAAACATAACATGACCGAAAAAGAAAAAAAAAGAAAAAAGAAAAAAATCACATTCTAACAGACAGCTGGTGCTTAGAACACAGTTGAATAACTATTAAAAAACAGATGATATAATATTACTGTCCAGGTTGCAGACTTCATGATGAACATGCTGTTGCAAACCCTGCTCCTCTCGGTGGAAATGCGCCTTCTCTTTCCTCTTTGTATAAAAACATTTTAAAAGTCAGTTTAATCTCAAATTAAACTGAATTAAATGTGTCAATAATTAATTAAAATGTGAAATACATAAATAATTAATTACATGTGTCATAACTATTTAGTTAATTAATTAATTCCAATTTTAATTAATTATTGCCACATTTAATTAATTATTTAATGGTGTATTTAATTAATTCATTATGGCAGTCCTGGCGTTCCATACTTAAAGGCCGGTCCGTGAAAATATTGTTGGGTATAAACCGGTCCGTGGCACAAAAAAGGTTGGGGACCGCTGCTTTAAACAATGTTTCCTTTTATAAAGGTAGGATAATGAAAAAACATTTATCATAAAATTTATTATTGACACGTGTTTGTGGCAATTAATATGTGAATCAACTAAATGGGGGGGGGGGGGGGGGGGGTGTTAGACCAACTGGTCTTAAACTAAGAAACACTAAAGTTAAATTTGAAAACAATTAAAAAAAAACATCCCCATTCTAAAATGTCATGTGACAATCTGATTGGCTTACGGAGTGATGATGTCACAAGAACAAGGACTTTGTTGCCTTTGATCCTTTGAAGTTCTGAAGTTCTGAAGTCTATAAATAGGGATCAGCAACAGCAATTTTAAAATCAGTTTGTTCACAGCCTTCAAACGTTCGACCAGAGATACATTTGGAAATATTTCTAAGCCTTTTCAGAGTCACTGCACAGGCTCCAACATGCGTCCACGAAAACGCCAAAAAACACAACAAGATTATGCTGCCTGTCCTTTGTGTTCTGGCCGGCCAATCTCTCCAGGAGAAATGACCACGGATGGTGTCTTATCAGTCCAAAGAGCATTACAGGAAAGTCAGAAGGAAAATTCTGACCTGCATTACAAAATTAAACAAATTGAAGAAGAGAAGCTTCAACTAGAGGAAAAGTGCAGACAACTGGAAGCACAAAAAAAAGACCTGGAAGAAAAACAGCAACGCCAGCCTGATATAAAAATGATCAATGAGGGCTCGGGAGAGAAGTTTGGTGAAGGACGAGAGAAGATTTTTTCTCGTTTTCTTTCATCAGGAACACAGACTGCTGAATTAAAAGAAACATCTGCCCAGCTTCAAGGAAAGAAAGCTGCTATTGAGGAGATACAGTGGGATCTCCAAAACACTGAGAAACAGAATCAGGTGCTTCAAGGAAAGCTCAATGAAGCGGAGAAAACAATTGAAAAAATCCACCAACAGAAGACTGAACAGGAAATACAAATGCAGGACAAACTCAAAGCCATGCAGAACTTGTACAACGATCTGATAGTCAGGTTTGGTGAAACAAAGTGCAAAAATGAAGAGCTTCTTGAAGAAAAAAAGCAACAGGAAGAAGAAAAACGTATTCTCCAGGACTTTGAGAGAAGGGCTCTAGAATTGCAAGAATTTTGTAATAAAGAAAATGACGAAGCACTTAAACTGCAAAGAGAAAAGGAAATACAAATGCAGGACAAACTCAAAGCCACACAGAAATTGTACAACGATCTGAAAGTCAGGTTTGGTAAAACAATGTGCAAAAATAAAGAGCTTCTTGAAGAAAAAAAGAAACAGGAAGAAGAAAAACGTATTCTCCGGGACTTTGAGAGAAGGAATCTAGCATTGCTAGAATTTTGTAATGAAACACCTGAACTGCAAAGAGAAAAGGAAATACTGGAGAAACGATGTTCAAAGATGCAGCGTAGGATTGATGGAATGAAGAGAAAACACTCAGCGGTCATTAAAGACATGTTGTTGAAGTCCAATGACTTGAAGAGCCAAATAATTGAAATGCAGGCACAAAAGCAACAACAAGAGAGAAATACAGACATGTGCAAGGCAAATCTAATGGAGGAGGCAACATACAAAGACCTGACAGAAAAGCTTAGAAAAAAAGAAGAAACCTTAAAAGAAATGGAGCAAAGATGCCAGCGACTCGAGCAGCAGAATGCAGAAACAAACGATCAATTGAGAATCCTTCTCCTGGAGCACGAGCTCATGGAAAAATACCTGAAAAAGAAGAAAAAAGGCTGGTTCTGCTGCTTATTCAGATGATTTAGCCTCGTCCTCCTCCACCTGTCATCCATCTTACTTTTCACCTCTCCTGTCCCCCCTAACACATATTCTCCACCTTCTTCATCTTTTTTCTTTTTTCACCCTCCCCCCCAACCAGTCCCAGCAGTTGACTGTCCCCTCCTGAGCCTGGTTCTGCTGGAGGTTTCTGCCCGTCAAAAGGCAGTTTTTCCTCCCCACTGTCGCCTCGTGCTTGCTCAGAGGGGGTTGTTGGGGTTTTCTCCCCTCCTCCTTTCCCCCCTTCATTTACTTATTTGCTTGTTTTACTTTTCTTTTGTTGTTTCTGTAGTTACTTGTTTTACTTTTTTCAACTTATGTAACAAAATAATAAACCAATTGAATTTATCCTTTGAGTAGTTTTCATCTAATCTTTACAGAATTAAGCTCTGTCTTTTATTTGCTTGTTAAAACCCCATCAATGGTGAAGTAAAAACCCTGGGATATGGTTTAAAACGTTGAAATAGACTAACCAACTAGTCTAAAACTAAGAAACACTTAAACACTTAATGTGTTACTGGATCGGATATCGGCGAGAAATAAAAAATGTAATCCGATCCATTAAATATCAAAAAAGCACCCCACAAAACTTGCTACACGGCGTAACTCGGCTCATAACCGTAGCACGTTGCAGCAGTATGCATCACGTGATAGAGCGGCTGTGTGTATTTGTAGCCTCGCTAGCAATCCAGCATTTCATCTCCGAGGAAGTTTTCCCAGAGAGAAGTAAAGCAAGTGTGTAAGTTCATCTCTGAATGTTTGTAAAGCATTCCCACGTTAAGCTTAACAACCGATATATGGAGCGACTGCCTCTCTCTCTCTCTCTCTCTCTCCTGCTGCTACTTCAATCGTGAAACTGCTGAATGATCAGCTGATCGGCTTTTCTGTCGTGAGTCCGTCTCTCTTCTTTGTTTTTGGCCCACTTCTCACCAGAAAGAGGAAACCAGCGGCTGAACAACAGCAGCACTATTAAGCTTGATAAGCTGTTGTTACAATTTATTTAAGATTACTTTCTACACCAGGATCTTTTTCTACGTAGCTGACGGCTGGTAACTGTGCAGGGGCGGATCTAGCAAAGTTTAGCCAGGGGGACCGATAGGGCATGAACAGGGGGGGCACAAAGACATACTTTTCTTTCTTATTCTCATTTAAAATGTCTAGCTTTTAATAAATAATTATCTGAATCTTACACCCAAAGTTTTAATCTGATGTAAAATATATAGAAGTCCATTACTGTATATAGTAACTGTTAAGTCTAATATACCCTATAAGCTATAGTACTTTTTCCTTTGGGAAAGTAGCATCTGTGCAGTCTGCAATTCTGTTGAAGAAAGATGTTGAATCTATTTAATTATTCTTGAAAAATAATTTATTTCTGTGCATTTTTCCACACTGCATCAAATTAAAGTTGATTACATCGATTAAGCATCATGAGGTGGAGGGTGGGGGGTGGTTCCCTATTTTTTTTTGCTGGGAGCTTGCAACCCTATTAGTTAGGTTGCTTAATATTTCTGCTAAGTACTCTTTAAAATACCAGAATAGGGAGGATGGAGTAGGTTTAAGTTTATTAGATTGATCAGTGTTGCTGAACTATGAAATATTTTGGGCGCAGTGTATTTTTTACATACAGGTATAACAGAATAGCTTTAGTGTTGTTATTTATTTAAACTTGAGTATAAACGTATACAAAATGCAGCAAGATATTAAAAAAACGTTTTATTGATTAAAAAACACACTATATCGGATTCATATCGGTATCGGCAGATATCCAAATTTATGATATCGGTATCGGTATCGGACATAAAAAAGTGGTATGGTGCCATCTCTAATATATATATATATATATATATATATATATATATATATATATATACATACATATATATATACATATGTGTGTGTATGTGTATATGTGTGTATGATTATATGAACATAAGTCAACATACTTAAAATGTAATTTCTTTTCCTTTTCCAGCAGTCTCAGTTCCCCCAGCTTTCACTGCAATCCTCAAAGCCCCTCTGGACACATTGGGAAACCTCTTCCTTACTGCCACTGTAACAAACAAAAGTCACAGTTCTATTACTTTTATCAGAGTTAAAATAAAAATATGATTTATGTTAGCTGGCTTCATTTAGCAAACAGATATTTCTGTTTATATAGATACAGATATTAATACAGATATATTTTACGCATAATTTTACCTCTTTTTTTTTTTCCTAGATGGAAAGTCTATCCAGTTCACATTACAGTAATGCTAACACCCCTTTTGGTCGTCTCTCCTTACCCTCCAGCATTCATAAATCTGTTGACCTTCTTTGTCTGAGACCAACCACTACAATGCATCATCGCCTATTTGTATTGGTAACTTACTTTACAACCTATTTTAATGGTTGCAAAGTAAGTTACTTGTGCTGTATGCAATTTTAGATACACAGAAAGTCTTCACTTACTATATGTGGCTGTCATAGTGTCCTTATCAAGGGCAGTTCTTCACTCTGCGCCGATGTCCGTTTTGCTCTGTCCTCCTATAAAAAGCATGAACATTTGAGTATTTGACTAGTTTTAGATTTCCAAAAATCTGATATTTGTACAACTAAACATTTGAACTACAATGATATGCTATTGAGAGATACTTTTATGGGTACTTTTTGGTAAAGAAACTGGTGACAGAGTTGTAGGCTTTTTAGAGTACTATTAGCTAATCATTTGAACTGACTTTCAAAGCTGTTTACCTTTTAAATTGCTGTGGATCAAAACCTCCAGTGGGAAGGCGGCCATTAGAAGAACACGCACCACTGAACCTGAAAATAACAAAAACAAACAAAAAACAGAACAATATGTAAGAGTCAGGTAGGGTAATAAATCTCTTCTGAAGCAATATAGTTCATTTTGGGTGAAAAACAAAACATTCCTCTAAAATATATATACTGACATCAGCAATCAACATCATGATTGTAATTATTTCCTTTTTAGTACATCTACTGCTGTGTGCATGTGTCAAGCACTACGACTGTATCTATGCATATAAATTCACTATATATATATGTCCTGCAAAAATGTTTTGTTATAGTCAAAAAAGGCAAACAAACAAAGGCATTCAATCAGAGGTGAGAAATTAATTGGGAATATCAATTATAGGTGAACTATTCTTTACCTACTAGCAATCAAGCTTCTTTAACCAAGAAGCTTGAAATATTTGAATGTAAAATAAAATAAATAAATAAATAATAATAAAAATAACATGATGTAATTAAAATGCACAACTTACATTAAGGAAATCTGCATTTGTATCCACAGGCTAAAAGTAAAACAGTAAATGTGTTAGTAATAATCCAGGTATTTGTAAAAAAAAAAAAAAAAAAAGAGGCAGTAACTGTGACTCTTCTAGTGGGATGCTAAATGCAGAGATTTATATTTACAGTATAATACTGCATGTACAGGTAGCTGTGTTGTGAACTGTAACTGAATATTAGAGAATCTCAGAGAAATTAAATGTATTTATTTTTTGAATTTATCAATCATAAAACCGTCTGTTTTGAAGGCCTGTTACGATAACGACTTTTTGTTGGTCGGTATATTGCCCCATAAACAATTGCGACAAGTTATGTCATTGTCATTTTAAGACCATTTTATGTCTTTGAATGTATAATCATAATATAACACCATAATAATGCAAGGTCTACACACTTTCAATTGACAAACCAACATCTAATTCTTAAAGTATTTAGATCATTGAAATTAGGAATCAAAATATTAGATACCTTAAAAACTTGAATAAATAGTAAATTTTCTAACAAATAGAAAACAATGTTATTTAATGTTATTGTTTTGTTATCATTATATTTTATTTTTGTAAATATAATGGCAGATAAATTACATCATCAACAATTATTGAGGTCATGTACATGTATTGTGTGTTAAGTCGATATATCGATTATTGTGATAGGCCTACTGTTTTGGTATCATAACGAGCTTGTCAAACATGCATGACCACTAAGCAATGTCTAAGCAGTAGTATTGGTCTGAATGACAACAAACATAACTAGTGTTTTGGAAAATCTGTTAGAAAACAGTTATTTCAATAATTATGATTAGCATGTGACACAGACACTGCATAAAAAACTACAACAACAAATACTTACTTTAGGAGGATGGGGGAGGGCAGCATGAGGTTGAGACTTTGACATCTGTAAGAAACAAATTCATGTATTACAAACAAGTCACTTAAAAATACATTAATGTGGCAGACTGTTCCCTGTTCAGATGCAGTGTATAAGTACAATCAGGGCTGTCACAACAATGGGGTGGGGCCAAGTGGCTGCAACCCTAGGTACAATGTGCAGGTATATATAATTACATATAATATATGTGAATAAAGCAAGAATCTGTTTAGGTTAGTCACTGTGCTGACTAATGCTTGCTAGGTTTATATGATTGCAAACTGCACAAAAACAACAACAGCAACAACATTAATGACAATGACAAACAAAATTACTTACATTTATGTCAATCTCACATCAGGAAGATCTGCATTCGATTTCATGGGCTGAAATAAATAGGCAGAAACATTACTGCTAAAAAAACAAAAACTCTAAAAAGCCTAAAAATGACTTAAAAAGCAAGGAAATGTGGAACATTGTAATTAGCGAACATTAATAAAGCATAACTGTGCTTTGTTTCTAACCTTGGTAAGTACTCTGTAGCCAGAAGGAGAGGTGGGATTTCTGTGAAAGCCAAATTAAATGTGAATAGGTTTTGATAGTTATTGTATATAACAAGTGTAAACAGTTTTATTTGTATTTTTTTTCCCTTCCTGAGAAGGCAGAATAATAAGAAAAGGCAAAAGTACGTCACAATATAATTCATTAAGTTACATATTTTGATTACCAAATTATGGAAGCGTGGAGCTGCCACCCAGACAAAAGCAAAATAGAGAATAGAATTAGAATAGAATAGAATTCAACTTTATTGTCATTGCACATGCACAGGTACAGGGCAACGAAATGCAGTTTGCATCCATCCAGAAGTGCTTTAGTGATATAGATATATTACAATATATATTAGCAATAATATAGATATGTAAGTATATTACAGAAATGGGTCTATTATGGTATGTTATAATGTACACGGTATGAAGTATGTTGTGAATATTCTATAACTATAGGTATGTACAGGCTGTAGTGAGTACAAGCTATGTACGGGCTATGAACAGGATATAAATATGAAAAACTATACAGAATATGAAATAAATAACTTTACAGAAATCTGAGATATACAGTTATACAGAAATGGGAACTATGCAAGTTGTAAACAGTTGTAGGGTTAAAAATTATCGTATGTACAGAATGACTATTTACAGAGCTATACAGTAGTGCAGTTAAGATAAATTAGATATGTGGATAATTTCTACAGTATCTATATAAAGTGCTAGTGGTTGTGAGTGGTGGTTCAGTCCATGTTATTATTGTGTGTTTGAGGGTACAGTTGTCCATTGTGGGTGTGTGTATGTTCAGTCCATGTGTTAACGTGGGTCAGATGTCAGGAGGCAGAGTTCAGGAGTCTGACAGCTGTGGGGAAGAAGCTGTTCCGGTACCTGGTGGTCTTAGTCCGGAGGCTCCTGTAGCGCCTCCCAGAGGGCAGGAGGGTGAAGAGTCCATGTGATGGGTGACTGGGGTCTCTGATGATTTTCCCAGCCCTTTTCAGACACCGCTTCCTGTAGATGTCTTTTATGGCAGGAAGTGGTGCTCCGGCGATGCGCTGGGCAGTTTTCACGACCCTCTGCAACGCCTTCCGGTCCGAGGCAGAGCAGTTCCCGTGCCAGACTGTTATACAGTTGGTCAGGATGCTCTCGATGGTGCAACGATAGAAGTTCACCAGGATGTCTGAGGACAGGTGGTTCTTCCTCAGAGTCCTCAAGAAGAAGAGGCGCTGGTGAGCCTTCTTGACCAGCTTGGAGCAGTTGGTCGTCCAGGTGAGATCCTCGGAGATGTGGACTCCCAGGAACTTGAAGCTGCTCACACGCTCCACAGCCGTCCCCTTAATGTGGAGGGGTGGATGTGGGTCAGCATTCCTCCTGTAGTCCACGATGAGCTCCTTGGTCTTCTCGGTGTTAAGCAGCAGGTTGTTTGTGTCGCACCACTCAGCCAGACGATCCACCTCCTCCCTGTAGGCGGCCTCATCGTTGTCACTGATGAGGCCAATCACCGTGGTGTCATCTGCAAACTTAATGATGGTGTTGGAACCATCAGCAGGTCTGCAGTCGTGGGTGAAGAGGGAGTAGAGGAAGGGGCTCATCACACAGCCTTGTGGTACACCGGTGTTCATCGTGATTGTAGATGAGCAGCGGTTATCCAGCCGGACATGTTGGGGGCGGTTGGTCAGGAAGTCCAGTAACCATTTGCAGATGAGGGAACTGATGCCCAGGTCTGTCAGTTTCCTGAAGAGTTGTGAGGGGTGGATTGTATTGAACGCTGAACTGAAGTCTATAAACAGCATTCTGGCGTAGGTGTTGTTGTTGTCCAGGTGTGAGAGGACAGAGTGCAGTGCGATGGAGACTGCATCCTCTGTGCTCCTGTTCTGGCGGTATGCGAATTGGTGGGGGTCCAGGGTGGGGGGGAGACAGGATTTGAAGTGTGCTAGGACCAGCTGCTCTAAGCACTTAGTGTTGATGGGGGTGAGTGCTACTGGGCGGTAGTCATTGAGGCAAGATGGGTTGGAGTTTTTGGGTATCGGGACGATGGAGGTGGATTTGAAGCAGGCCGGTACCACAGCGTGGGCCAAGGACAGGTTGAATATGTCTGTCAGCACTCCTGCAAGCTCCCCAGAACACGCTCTGAGAACACGCCCGGGTATGCCATCAGGGCCTGCAGCCTTGTGGACATTGATCCTGCTCAGCACCGCTCCTACATCGGTGGGGGAGAGAGTCAGAGGTTGGTGGTCTGGCGTCACGTCTGCTTTGGTTGTGGTTGTGGGGTTCCCTCGCTCAAAACGAGCATAAAAGTTGTTGAGCTCGTTGAGGAAGGAGACATCAGAGGATGCGGGGGAGGGTTTGGTGGTCCTGTAGTCTGTGATGGTCTCGGCTTCTATATCACGTTATAACGTGAAAGGTTTATTGTTCTAACATTATGCTTTTCATGTTTGTATAATATAATATCACGTTATTACAATATACATAATTATCACGTTCGCACAATATTGTACGGACGTGATAATTATGTACATTTTTCGTACAATGTTGTTCAAAACATGTTGTTCAAACATGAAAAGTATATTGTATAAACATGATAGTATATTGTTAGAACGATAAACTTTTCACGTTATAACGTGATATACTTATATTTCTCTTTTGCCTGGGTGGCAGCTCTACGCTTCCGTGCCAAATAAGCGAGAATAAAGTAATATTATATGAGAAAAGGCACCTGCTAGCTTGATGATGGAGGCTTCATAGACCGGCCACCCGCCTTTTGGCTTCTTGTCGCCCCTCCACCAAATAAAGGTCCGTTTCCTCCATGCCGGCTAATTATTCATCCTCATTAAAATCTCGTATATGTTCAGTTGGCAGAATTGAGAATTTTACATCTTCCAATCACTTAATTAACGCGAACATAATCGGCTTGTTTCTTCCCGCCTCCTGTATCCGGCCGTTCCTCTCACTGTCGGAATTCGCGCCTCAGAGACGTCGTTATTTTTCAAAAAAAGAAAGAAAGAAAGAAACAGCAACAACTAATAAAGAGAGTTTTTGCACGTTCATTGCACATTTGTGGGAATGTTTAAATATTTAATTTTTATTAATTACTTTTCATTATATCTTTATTTTTAAACCACCACGGCAATGCGCATGCGCATACTCTCCTGCCCGCAAAGGGCTTTGGAGTTGACGTAATGTCGCAATGCATTGTGGGAGCGCAGCACCATCTTGGCAGGCCACGAATCAAAACAAGATTGCTACCAACCATTCTGAAACGTAGCTCAAAAGAAAATGACGGTATAGAGACAGATTGTGTCCAGATGCAAAGAGACGGTACTTGATTGTTGAAATGTGGACCCGTATGAAATATAGCCGTGGAGTAGAAACCCTGAAGACCAAACCGCTATTGACTTAGCATGATCTACCCTCGTACCTTGTCTGTGGAGTCAGAGCATACACGGCGCACCAATTTCGCAATTATAAATCTCTGGAGGCGCACATCCAATTCACCAAGGACTGGGTACAAGATTTGGCTATTTTTAAGCCTCCACGTTGTGAGTACGCCGTCATTCAAGCAAAGGTAAGTCAGCTTGAGTACTGCGAGTAAAATGCGTTTGATTCCCCCCGAACATTCAGATTAGTGCTAGCAAAAATTCATTCATGAGGGGGAAATTACAGTGAGAACATGTAGAGGCTCTGTTAGAGGGATAACATAGTGAGTTCAGTGCATTGATGTGACATTGTCCTGAAGGATTTAGTTATTCTTTATGGTTAAAGAAATTGCCCTAATTAATTCATATTTATTATAAATAATCCTAATTACACATCTTGCTTCCTTGTTTGTGTCCTGTGTCACTAAAAATACATTCTGTTTTAGTTTTATACATTGATTAATGACCTGCAGAATCTCCTTATCATATTAGGTGTCCATAATTGTCACTTAAAGTCGAACATTATGTTTTCTCCCTCTTGAAAGTGATTACATCCTTGCATTACATACTTTAGGTTCATTTTTTGCTGATAGGTTTCTAAAAAGAAACAGGCAGATTTAGAATATAACATGCAGCGTTCTATAGATGGATACATAAAAACACTTTATTTGTTACATTTATGATAAATGGATTTAAAAGTAAATAAAAACACATTTGTGTCGGCCTTGGCTTATTAAAGTTCTTGTCTTTAAATGAACTTTGTCTGTGTGTGTTTCAGGTCCTGCACTCTTAAAGACTGAATTGCAGCATTGCAGCCACAGGTCATTGTGAGCATCACAGGGAAGGTTGAAGCCGCCCACTGCAGCTGTATGGCCGGAGTCGTGGAGACCTGCAGCCATGTCGCTGCTCTTCTGTTTAATGTAGAAGCAACAGTGCGGATCTGTGGCACAAGGACTGCTACAGATAAAGCTGCATACTGGGTTTTGCCAGAGGTTGGCCATAAGATAGACTTCTCCTCTTCAGCTGCCCAAAAAAAGGTTCTTGATCAAAACATAAACAGACCATTCGTTGTGACAGGTAAAAGAAGCCGTCCTCAAAAAAGAAAAGTTCCACCTGCTACTGTGGAGGAGTTGGATCAACTGATGGGACAATATTTTTCCAAGCATAGTTCTGTTCTGAATAACCCATAATGTTTTAATTTAGGGGGGCATGTAAATAATTTGCATTTACTGAATATGTACTTACTAATTACCACTGTTCAAAAGTTGAATAAAGAAACAAAGAAATGTTTGCCTATTTTTAATTAAAACCACTTTGTAGAACATCACATCAGTTACAATGTAGAATCAATGTCATGTATAGTTTACAAATGACAAAATGTTTACATAAAATCATGACAGCATTTATATAATATCACCCACTACTAGCATTCTGTAATTTACTGTCTCTTTTGAAAACTTATCACTACATAAACAGCACAAGACTTAAGAGTATTTAAGAAGAGCATTTTTCCCTGGTTTTACTAACACACTGGGGCACATGTTCACCAAAACGCAGCAAACCTTTGCCATCTTATCCAGGAGGATCACCTTTTTAACCACACATGGAAGAAGTAATCTGATTGGCATGGTGGTGTGTAGCATGTAGTTTGAAACAAAGATTTTGTAGTGCCCCATGTGTAGTATTGCAACCCAGTCGGGATTTGTTTCATTCATTTCATAGCCTGGTTTGCTGCAATAATGCCAAATAATTAGCAACTCTATAAATAGAAGGTAGTTCTGCATGTTTGTTCTAAGTTTGTGCTATGATCTCAGAGCGCATTGAAAATAAAAAGAGTAATATGAACCTATTTAGAACTTACCTGAATGAAAATACTGGAGCAAACCAACAGATCTGGGGATGGTAGAGAACTGAATATCAGCTCGTCTCACAGCTGCTATCCAGGCTAGACGCCTTCTTTTGGTAACATCCAACACATAAGCTCCCTCATGATGCTTCCAGGTGAGGAAACAATGAAAAGAGAGCCTGTTTTCAAGCTTATTCCTTTGCCAGTAGTGAAATCTAACATTACAACCGGCCACACAGCAAGCATTTGTTTGGCCTGCTAATATGGCGCCTCGACCAAAAATCCTGGCTATGCCCCATCCCGTAAGATCACGCTCCAGAGTCCTATTAACGTACGGATCTAGAAAGAAGACGCTGCATTTTTAACTCTGAGGGAGATGGAGAATGAGCCTATTTCCAAAAAAAGTGGAGTGTGTTCCTTTAAGTACTATATTGTATATATTGTCAAAAACTAAAGTGTACATAGCAGTTGTTGTATCTTGTTTACTGTATCACTGACAAATAATTTCAAAGTCAATGAACGCTACATTATAGTGAGATATTGTGTAAGTTGAAATACTGTAAGCAAATGAATAAACAACCTAATTCGTGATAGACCTTTGACTCTGTTTTGTTGGAATCCAACTGTTTTTTGCAGATGTAAATAAAACATGTTGTTACTTTTAGTATTATTATCATTATTATTATCATTATCATCATTATTGCACTAAATACATTTTAAATAAAGGATATTTTGATATACATTCTACTGTGAGGTTGGAAATGTATTTTCTTCACCCTAAAATCTGTTTTGAAATGTATTTTGGTTTGAAAGAAATATATTTTCAATTTCAAAAATATATTTTTTCGGAGCATCACAAATACAAAATATATTTACCATATATTTGAAATATATTTTGGCCAGGAAAAATGTATTTTTTTACCGCATAAACTATTATATAAATAGGGAGGTCCTATTAACATGTTTAGTTTTAAAGGACACCTTCCTGCCTTTAGTCTCCTTCATGAGCAGTATTAGTTTTCTTCTAACATCCAGAAGTCTGCACGATGTGTTTCATAGTTTGTAACAAACCTTTGACAGTTAAACATAACATGACCGAAAAAGAAAAAAAAAGAAAAAAGAAAAAAATCACATTCTAACAGACAGCTGGTGCTTAGAACACAGTTGAATAACTATTAAAAAACAGATGATATAATATTACTGTCCAGGTTGCAGACTTCATGATGAACATGCTGTTGCAAACCCTGCTCCTCTCGGTGGAAATGCGCCTTCTCTTTCCTCTTTGTATAAAAACATTTTAAAAGTCAGTTTAATTTCAAATTAAACTGAATTAAATGTGTCAATAATTAATTAAAATGTGAAATACATAAATAATTAATTACATGTGTCATAACTATTTAGTTAATTAATTAATTCCAATTTTAATTAATTATTGCCACATGTAAATAATTATTTAATGGTGTATTTAATTAATTCATTATGGCAGTCCTGGCGTTCCATACTTAAAGGCCGGTCCGTGAAAATATTGTTGGGTATAAACCGGTCCGTGGCGCAAAAAAGGTTGGGGACCGCTGCTTTAAATAATGTTTCCTTTTATAAAGGTAGGATAATGAAAAAACACTTATCATAAAATTTATTATTGACACGTGTTTGTGGCAATTAATACGTGAATCAACTAAATGGGGGGGGGGGGGGGGGGGGGTGTTAGACCAACTGGTCTTAAACTAAGAAACACTAAAGTTAAATTTGAAAACAATTAAAAAAAAACATCCCCATTCTAAAATGTCATGTGACAATCTGATTGGCTTACGGAGTGATGATGTCACAAGAACAAGGACTTTGTTGCCTTTGATCCTTTGAAGTTCTGAAGTTCTGAAGTCTATAAATAGGGATCAGCAACAGCAATTTTAAAATCAGTTTGTTCACAGCCTTCAAACGTTCGACCAGAGATACATTTGGAAATATTTCTAAGCCTTTTCAGAGTCACTGCACAGGCTCCAACATGCGTCCACGAAAACGCCAAAAAACACAACAAGATTATGCTGCCTGTCCTTTGTGTTCTGGCCGGCCAATCTCTCCAGGAGAAATGACCACGGATGGTGTCTTATCAGTCCAAAGAGCATTACAGGAAAGTCAGAAGGAAAATTCTGACCTGCATTACAAAATTAAACAAATTGAAGAAGAGAAGCTTCAACTAGAGGAAAAGTGCAGACAACTGGAAGCACAAAAAAAAGACCTGGAAGAAAAACAGCAACGCCAGCCTGATATAAAAATGATCAATGAGGGCTCGGGAGAGAAGTTTGGTGAAGGACGAGAGAAGATTTTTTCTCGTTTTCTTTCATCAGGAACACAGACTGCTGAATTAAAAGAAACATCTGCCCAGCTTCAAGGAAAGAAAGCTGCTATTGAGGAGATACAGTGGGATCTCCAAAACACTGAGAAACAGAATCAGGTGCTTCAAGGAAAGCTCAATGAAGCGGAGAAAACAATTGAAAAAATCCACCAACAGAAGACTGAACAGGAAATACAAATGCAGGACAAACTCAAAGCCATGCAGAACTTGTACAACGATCTGATAGTCAGGTTTGGTGAAACAAAGTGCAAAAATGAAGAGCTTCTTGAAGAAAAAAAGCAACAGGAAGAAGAAAAACGTATTCTCCAGGACTTTGAGAGAAGGGCTCTAGAATTGCAAGAATTTTGTAATAAAGAAAATGACGAAGCACTTAAACTGCAAAGAGAAAAGGAAATACAAATGCAGGACAAACTCAAAGCCACACAGAAATTGTACAACGATCTGAAAGTCAGGTTTGGTAAAACAATGTGCAAAAATAAAGAGCTTCTTGAAGAAAAAAAGAAACAGGAAGAAGAAAAACGTATTCTCCGGGACTTTGAGAGAAGGAATCTAGCATTGCTAGAATTTTGTAATGAAACACCTGAACTGCAAAGAGAAAAGGAAATACTGGAGAAACGATGTTCAAAGATGCAGCGTAGGATTGATGGAATGAAGAGAAAACACTCAGCGGTCATTAAAGACATGTTGTTGAAGTCCAATGACTTGAAGAGCCAAATAATTGAAATGCAGGCACAAAAGCAACAACAAGAGAGAAATACAGACATGTGCAAGGCAAATCTAATGGAGGAGGCAACATACAAAGACCTGACAGAAAAGCTTAGAAAAAAAGAAGAAACCTTAAAAGAAATGGAGCAAAGATGCCAGCGACTCGAGCAGCAGAATGCAGAAACAAACGATCAATTGAGAATCCTTCTCCTGGAGCACGAGCTCATGGAAAAATACCTGAAAAAGAAGAAAAAAGGCTGGTTCTGCTGCTTATTCAGATGATTTAGCCTCGTCCTCCTCCACCTGTCATCCATCTTACTTTTCACCTCTCCTGTCCCCCCTAACACATATTCTCCACCTTCTTCATCTTTTTTCTTTTTTCACCCTCCCCCCCAACCAGTCCCAGCAGTTGACTGTCCCCTCCTGAGCCTGGTTCTGCTGGAGGTTTCTGCCCGTCAAAAGGCAGTTTTTCCTCCCCACTGTCGCCTCGTGCTTGCTCAGAGGGGGTTGTTGGGGTTTTCTCCCCTCCTCCTTTCCCCCCTTCATTTACTTATTTGCTTGTTTTACTTTTCTTTTGTTGTTTCTGTAGTTACTTGTTTTACTTTTTTCAACTTATGTAACAAAATAATAAACCAATTGAATTTATCCTTTGAGTAGTTTTCATCTAATCTTTACAGAATTAAGCTCTGTCTTTTATTTGCTTGTTAAAACCCCATCAATGGTGAAGTAAAAACCCTGGGATATGGTTTAAAACGTTGAAATAGACTAACCAACTAGTCTAAAACTAAGAAACACTTAAACACTTAATGTGTTACTGGATCGGATATCGGCGAGAAATAAAAAATGTAATCCGATCCATTAAATATCAAAAAAGCACCCCACAAAACTTGCTACACGGCGTAACTCGGCTCATAACCGTAGCACGTTGCAGCAGTATGCATCACGTGATAGAGCGGCTGTGTGTATTTGTAGCCTCGCTAGCAATCCAGCATTTCATCTCCGAGGAAGTTTTCCCAGAGAGAAGTAAAGCAAGTGTGTAAGTTCATCTCTGAATGTTTGTAAAGCATTCCCACGTTAAGCTTAACAACCGATATATGGAGCGACTGCCTCTCTCTCTCTCTCTCTCCCCTACTGCTACTTCAATCGTGAAACTGCTGAATGATCAGCTGATCGGCTTTTCTGTCGTGAGTCCGTCTCTCTTCTTTGTTTTTGGCCCACTTCTCACCAGAAAGAGGAAACCAGCGGCTGAACAACAGCAGCACTATTAAGCTTGATAAGCTGTTGTTACAATTTATTTAAGATTACTTTCTACACCAGGATCTTTTTCTACGTAGCTGACGGCTGGTAACTGTGCAGGGGCGGATCTAGCAAAGTTTAGCCAGGGGGACCGATAGGGCATGAACAGGGGGGGGCACAAAGACATACTTTTCTTTCTTATTCTCATTTAAAATGTCTAGCTTTTAATAAATAATTATCTGAATCTTACACCCAAAGTTTTAATCTGATGTAAAATATATAGAAGTCCATTACTGTATATAGTAACTGTTAAGTCTAATATACCCTATAAGCTATAGTACTTTTTCCTTTGGGAAAGTAGCATCTGTGCAGTCTGCAATTCTGTTGAAGAAAGATGTTGAATCTATTTAATTATTCTTGAAAAATAATTTATTTCTGTGCATTTTTCCACACTGCATCAAATTAAAGTTGATTACATCGATTAAGCATCATGAGGTGGAGGGTGGGGGGTGGTTCCCTATTTTTTTTTGCTGGGAGCTTGCAACCCTATTAGTTAGGTTGCTTAATATTTCTGCTAAGTACTCTTTAAAATACCAGAATAGGGAGGATGGAGTAGGTTTAAGTTTATTAGATTGATCAGTGTTGCTGAACTATGAAATATTTTGGGCGCAGTGTATTTTTTACATACAGGTATAACAGAATAGCTTTAGTGTTGTTATTTATTTAAACTTGAGTATAAACTTATACAAAATGCAGCAAGATATTAAAAAAACGTTTTATTGATTAAAAACACACTACATCGGATTCATATCGGTATCGGCAGATATCCAAATTTATGATATCGGTATCGGTATCGGACATAAAAAAGTGGTATCGTGCCATCTCTAATATATACATATATATATATATACATATACATATATACATATACACACACACACACATATATATATATATATATATATATATATATATATATATACATATACATACATATATATATACATATGTGTGTGTATGTGTATATGTGTGTATGATTGTATGAACATAAGTCAACATACTTAAAATGTAATTTCTTTTCCTTTTCCAGCAGTCTCAGTTCCCCCAGCTTTCACTGCAATCCTCAAAGCCCCTCTGGACACATTGGGAAACCTCTTCCTTACTGCCACTGTAACAAACAAAAGTCACAGTTCTATTACTTTTATCAGAGTTAAAATAAAAATATGATTTATGTTAGCTGGCTTCATTTAGCAAACAGATATTTCTGTTTATATAGATACAGATATTAATACAGATATATTTTACGCATAATTTTACCTCTTTTTTTTTCCTAGATGGAAAGTCTATCCAGTTCACATTACAGTAATGCTAACACCCCTTTTGGTCGTCTCTCCTTACCCTCCAGCATTCATAAATCTGTTGACCTTCTTTGTCTGAGACCAACCACTACAATGCATCATCGCCTATTTGTATTGGTAACTTACTTTACAACCTATTTTAATGGTTGCAAAGTAAGTTACTTGTGCTGTATGCAATTTTAGATACACAGAAAGTCTTCACTTACTATATGTAGCTGTCATAGTGTCCTTATCAAGGGCAGTTCTTCACTCTGCGCTGATGTCCGTTTTGCTCTGTCCTCCTATAAAAAGCATGAACATTTGAGTATTTGACTAGTTTTAGATTTCCAAAAATCTGATATTTGTACAACTAAACATTTGAACTACAATGATATGCTATTGAGAGATACTTTTATGGGTACTTTTTGGTAAAGAAACTGGTGACAGAGTTGTAGGCTTTTTAGAGTACTATTAGCTAATCATTTGAACTGACTTTCAAAGCTGTTTACCTTTTAAATTGCTGTGGATCAAAACCTCCAGTGGGAAGGCGGCCATTAGAAGAACACGCACCATTGAACCTGAAAATAACAAAAACAAACAAAAAACAGAACAATATGTAAGAGTCAGGTAGGGTAATAAATCTCTTCTGAAGCAATATAGTTCATTTTGGGTGAAAAACAAAACATTCCTCTAAAATATATATACTGACATCAGCAATCAACATCATGATTGTAATTATTTCCTTTTTAGTACATCTACTGCTGTGTGCATGTGTCAAGCACTACGACTGTATCTATGCATATAAATTCACTATATATATATGTCCTGCAAAAATGTTTTGTTATAGTCAAAAAAGGCAAACAAACAAAGGCATTCAATCAGAGGTGAGAAATTAATTGGGAATATCAATTATAGGTGAACTATTCTTTACCTACTAGCAATCAAGCTTCTTTAACCAAGAAGCTTGAAATATTTGAATGTAAAATAAAATAAATAAATAAATAATAATAAAAATAACATGATGTAATTAAAATGCACAACTTACATTAAGGAAATCTGCATTTGTATCCACAGGCTAAAAGTAAAACAGTAAATGTTAGTAATAATCCAGGTATTTGTAAAAAAAAAAAAAAAAAAAAAGAGGCAGTAACTGTGACTCTTCTAGTGGGATGCTAAATGCAGAGATTTATATTTACAGTATAATACTGCATGTACAGGTAGCTGTGTTGTGAACTGTAACTGAATATTAGAGAATCTCAGAGAAATTAAATGTATTTATTTTTTGAATTTATCAATCATAAAACCGTCTGTTTTGAAGGCCTGTTACGATAACGACTTTTTGTTGGTCGGTATATTGCCCCATAAACAATTGCGACAAGTTATGTCATTGTCATTTTAAGACCATTTTATGTCTTTGAATGTATAATCATAATATAACACCATAATAATGCAAGGTCTACACACTTTCAATTGACAAACCAACATCTAATTCTTAAAGTATTTAGATCATTGAAATTAGGAATCAAAATATTAGATACCTTAAAAACTTGAATAAATAGTAAATTTTCTAACAAATAGAAAACAATGTTATTTAATGTTATTGTTTTGTTATCATTATATTTTATTTTTGTAAATATAATGGCAGATAAATTACATCATCAACAATTATTGAGGTCATGTACATGTATTGTGTGTTAAGTCGATATATCGATTATTGTGATAGGCCTACTGTTTTGGTATCATAACGAGCTTGTCAAACATGCATGACCACTAAGCAATGTCTAAGCAGTAGTATTGGTCTGAATGACAACAAACATAACTAGTGTTTTGGAAAATCTGTTAGAAAACAGTTATTTCAATAATTATGATTAGCATGTGACACAGACACTGCATAAAAAACTACAACAACAAATACTTACTTTAGGAGGATGGGGGAGGGCAGCATGAGGTTGAGACTTTGACATCTGTAAGAAACAAATTCATGTATTACAAACAAGTCACTTAAAAATACATTAATGTGGCAGACTGTTCCCTGTTCAGATGCAGTGTATAAGTACAATCAGGGCTGTCACAACAATGGGGTGGGGCCAAGTGGCTGCAACCCTAGGTACAATGTGCAGGTATATATAATTACATATAATATATGTGAATAAAGCAAGAATCTGTTTAGGTTAGTCACTGTGCTGACTAATGCTTGCTAGGTTTATATGATTGCAAACTGCACAAAAACAACAACAGCAACAACATTAATGACAATGACAAACAAAATTACTTACATTTATGTCAATCTCACATCAGGAAGATCTGCATTCGATTTCATGGGCTGAAATAAATAGGCAGAAACATTACTGCTAAAAAAACAAAAACTCTAAAAAGCCTAAAAATGACTTAAAAAGCAAGGAAATGTGGAACATTGTAATTAGCGAACATTAATAAAGCATAACTGTGCTTCGTTTCTAACCTTGGTAAGTACTCTGTAGCCAGAAGGAGAGGTGGGATTTCTGTGAAAGCCAAATTAAATGTGAATAGGTTTTGATAGTTATTGTATATAACAAGTGTAAACAGTTTTATTTGTATTTTTTTTCCCTTTCTGAGAAGGCAGAATAATAAGAAAAGGCAAAAGTACGTCACAATATAATTCATTAAGTTACATATTTTGATTACCAAATTATGGAAGCGTGGAGCTGCCACCCAGACAAAAGCAAAATAGAGAATAGAATTAGAATAGAATAGAATTCAACTTTATTGTCATTGCACATGCACAGGTACAGGGCAACGAAATGCAGTTTGCATCCATCCAGAAGTGCTTTAGTGATATAGATATATTACAATATATATTAGCAATAATATAGATATGTAAGTATATTACAGAAATGGGTCTATTATGGTATGTTATAATGTACACGGTATGAAGTATGTTGTGAATATTCTATAACTATAGGTATGTACAGGCTGTAGTGAGTACAAGCTATGTACGGGCTATGAACAGGATATAAATATGAAAAACTATACAGAATATGAAATAAATAACTTTACAGAAATCTGAGATATACAGTTATACAGAAATGGGAACTATGCAAGTTGTAAACAGTTGTAGGGTTAAAAATTATCGTATGTACAGAATGATTATTTACAGAGCTATACAGTAGTGCAGTTAAGATAAATTAGATATGTGGATAATTTCTACAGTATCTATATAAAGTGCTAGTGGTTGTGAGTGGTGGTTCAGTCCATGTTATTATTGTGTGTTTGAGGGTACAGTTGTCCATTGTGGGTGTGTGTATGTTCAGTCCATGTGTTAACGTGGGTCAGATGTCAGGAGGCAGAGTTCAGGAGTCTGACAGCTGTGGGGAAGAAGCTGTTCCGGTACCTGGTGGTCTTAGTCCGGCGGCTCCTGTAGCGCCTCCCAGAGGGCAGGAGGGTGAAGAGTCCATGTGATGGGTGACTGGGGTCTCTGATGATTTTCCCAGCCCTTTTCAGACACCGCTTCCTGTAGATGTCTTTTATGGCAGGAAGTGGTGCTCCGGCGATGCGCTGGGCAGTTTTCACGACCCTCTGCAACGCCTTCCGGTCCGAGGCAGAGCAGTTCCCGTGCCAGACTGTTATACAGTTGGTCAGGATGCTCTCGATGGTGCAACGATAGAAGTTCACCAGGATGTCTGAGGACAGGTGGTTCTTCCTCAGAGTCCTCAAGAAGAAGAGGCGCTGGTGAGCCTTCTTGACCAGCTTGGAGCAGTTGGTCGTCCAGGTGAGATCCTCGGAGATGTGGACTCCCAGGAACTTGAAGCTGCTCACACGCTCCACAGCCGTCCCCTTAATGTGGATGGGTGGATGTGGGTCAGCATTCCTCCTGTAGTCCACGATGAGCTCCTTGGTCTTCTCGGTGTTAAGCAGCAGGTTGTTTCCGTCGCACCACTCAGCCAGACGATCCACCTCCTCCCTGTAGGCGGCCTCATCGTTGTCACTGATGAGGCCAATCACCGCGGTGTCATCTGCAAACTTAATGATGGTGTTGGAACCATCAGCAGGTCTGCAGTCGTGGGTGAAGAGGGAGTAGAGGAAGGGGCTCATCACACAGCCTTGTGGTACACCGGTGTTCATTGTGATGGTAGATGAGCAGCGGTTATCCAGCCGGACATGTTGGGGGCGGTTGGTCAGGAAGTCCAGTAACCATTTGCAGATGAGGGAACTGATGCCCAGGTCTGTCAGTTTCCTGAAGAGTTGTGAGGGGTGGATTGTATTGAACGCTGAACTGAAGTCTATAAACAGCATTCTGGCGTAGGTGTTGTTGTTGTCCAGGTGTGAGAGGACAGAGTGCAGTGCGATGGAGACTGCATCCTCTGTGCTCCTGTTCTGGCGCTATGCGAATTGGTGGGGGTCCAGGGTGGGGGGGAGACAGGATTTGAAGTGTGCTAGGACCAGCTGCTCTAAGCACTTAGTGATGATGGGGGTGAGTGCTACTGGGCGGTAGTCATTGAGGCAAGATGGGTTGGAGTTTTTGGGTATCGGGACGATGGAGGTGGATTTGAAGCAGGCCGGTACCACAGCGTGGGCCAAGGACAGGTTGAATATGTCTGTCAGCACTCCTGCAAGCTCCCCAGAACACGCTCTGAGAACACGCCCGGGTATGCCATCAGGGCCTGCAGCCTTGTGGACATTGATCCTGCTCAGCACCGCTCCTACATCGGTGGGGGAGAGAGTCAGAGGTTGGTGGTCTGGCGTCACGTCTGCTTTGGTTGTGGTTGTGGGGTTCCCTCGCTCAAAACGAGCATAAAAGTTGTTGAGCTCGTTGAGGAAGGAGACATCAGAGGATGCGGGGGAGGGTTTGGTGGTCCTGTAGTCTGTGATGGTCTCGGCTTCTATATCACGTTATAACGTGAAAGGTTTATTGTTCTAACATTATGCTTTTCATGTTTGTATAATATAATATCACGTTATTACAATATACATAATTATCACGTTCGCACAATATTGTACGGACGTGATAATTATGTACATTTTTCGTACAATGTTGTTCAAAACATGTTGTTCAAACATGAAAAGTATATTGTATAAACATGATAGTATATTGTTAGAACGATAAACTTTTCACGTTATAACGTGATATACTTATATTTCTCTTTTGCCTGGGTGGCAGCTCTACGCTTCCGTGCCAAATAAGCGAGAATAAAGTAATATTATATGAGAAAAGGCACCTGCTAGCTTGATGATGGAGGCTTCATAGACCGGCCACCCGCCTTTTGGCTTCTTGTCGCCCCTCCACCAAATAAAGGTCCGTTTCCTCCATGCCGGCTAATTATTCATCCTCATTAAAATCTCGTATATGTTCAGTTGGCAGAATTGAGAATTTTACATCTTCCAATCACTTAATTAACGCGAACATAATCGGCTTGTTTCTTCCCGCCTCCTGTATCCGGCCGTTCCTCTCACTGTCGGAATTCGCGCCTCAGAGACGTCGTTATTTTTCAAAAAAAGAAAGAAAGAAAGAAACAGCAACAACTAATAAAGAGAGTTTTTGCACGTTCATTGCACATTTGTGGGAATGTTTAAATATTTAATTTTTATTAATTACTTTTCATTATATCTTTATTTTTAAACCACCACGGCAATGCGCATGCGCATACTCTCCTGCCCGCAAAGGGCTTTGGAGTTGACGTAATGTCGCAATGCATTGTGGGAGCGCAGCACCATCTTGGCAGGCCACGAATCAAAACAAGATTGCTACCAACCATTCTGAAACGTAGCTCAAAAGAAAATGACGGTATAGAGACAGATTGTGTCCAGATGCAAAGAGACGGTACTTGATTGTTGAAATGTGGACCCGTATGAAATATAGCCGTGGAGTAGAAACCCTGAAGACCAAACCGCTATTGACTTAGCATGATCTACCCTCGTACCTTGTCTGTGGAGTCAGAGCATACACGGCGCACCAATTTCGCAATTATAAATCTCTGGAGGCGCACATCCAATTCACCAAGGACTGGGTACAAGATTTGGCTATTTTTAAGCCTCCACGTTGTGAGTACGCCGTCATTCAAGCAAAGGTAAGTCAGCTTGAGTACTGCGAGTAAAATGCGTTTGATTCCCCCCGAACATTCAGATTAGTGCTAGCAAAAATTCATTCATGAGGGGGAAATTACAGTGAGAACATGTAGAGGCTCTGTTAGAGGGATAACATAGTGAGTTCAGTGCATTGATGTGACATTGTCCTGAAGGATTTAGTTATTCTTTATGGTTAAAGAAATTGCCCTAATTAATTCATATTTATTATAAATAATCCTAATTACACATCTTGCTTCCTTGTTTGTGTCCTGTGTCACTAAAAATACATTTTGTTTTAGTTTTATACATTGATTAATGACCTGCAGAATCTCCTTATCATATTAGGTGTCCATAATTGTCACTTAAAGTCGAACATTATGTTTTCTCCCTCTTGAAAGTGATTACATCCTTGCATTACATACTTTAGGTTCATTTTTTGCTGATAGGTTTCTAAAAAGAAACAGGCAGATTTAGAATATAACATGCAGCGTTCTATAGATGGATACATAAAAACACTTTATTTGTTACATTTATGATAAATGGATTTAAAAGTAAATAAAAACACATTTGTGTCGGCCTTGGCTTATTAAAGTTCTTGTCTTTAAATGAACTTTGTCTGTGTGTGTTTCAGGTCCTGCACTCTTAAAGACTGAATTGCAGCATTGCAGCCACAGGTCATTGTGAGCATCACAGGGAAGGTTGAAGCCGCCCACTGCAGCTGTATGGCCGGAGTCGTGGAGACCTGCAGCCATGTCGCTGCTCTTCTGTTTAATGTAGAAGCAACAGTGCGGATCTGTGGCACAAGGACTGCTACAGATAAAGCTGCATACTGGGTTTTGCCAGAGGTTGGCCATAAGATAGACTTCTCCTCTTCAGCTGCCCAAAAAAAGGTTCTTGATCAAAACATAAACATACCATTCGTTGTGACAGGTAAAAGAAGCCGTCCTCAAAAAAGAAAAGTTCCACCTGCTACTGTGGAGGAGTTGGATCAACTGATGGGACAATATATTTCCAAGCATAGTTCTGTTCTGAATAACCCATAATGTTTTAATTTAGGGGGGCATGTAAATAATTTGCATTTACTGAATATGTACTTACTAATTACCACTGTTCAAAAGTTGAATAAAGAAACAAAGAAATGTTTGCCTATTTTTAATTAAAACCACTTTGTAGAACATCACATCAGTTACAATGTAGAATCAATGTCATGTATAGTTTACAAATGACAAAATGTTTACATAAAATCATGACAGCATTTATATAATATCACCCACTACTAGCATTCTGTAATTTACTGTCTCTTTTGAAAACTTATCACTACATAAACAGCACAAGACTTAAGAGTATTTAAGAAGAGCATTTTTCCCTGGTTTTACTAACACACTGGGGCACATGTTCACCAAAACGCAGCAAACCTTTGCCATCTTATCCAGGAGGATCACCTTTTTACCCACACATGGAAGAAGTAATCTGATTGGCATGGTGGTGTGTAGCATGTAGTTTGAAACAAAGATTTTGTAGTGCCCCATGTGTAGTATTGCAACCCAGTCGGGATTTGTTTCATTCATTTCATAGGCTGGTTTGCTGCAATAATGCCAAATAATTAGCAACTCTATAAATAGAAGGTAGTTCTGCATGTTTGTTCTAAGTTTGTGCTATGATCTCAGAGCGCATTGAAAATAAAAAGAGTAATATGAACCTATTTAGAACTTACCTGAATGAAAATACTGGAGCAAACCAACAGATCTGGGGATGGTAGAGAACTGAATATCAGCTCGTCTCACAGCTGCTATCCAGGCTAGACGCCTTCTTTTGGTAACATCCAACACATAAGCTCCCTCATGATGCTTCCAGGTGAGGAAACAATGAAAAGAGAGCCTGTTTTCAAGCTTATTCCTTTGCCAGTAGTGAAATCTAACATTACAACCGGCCACACAGCAAGCATTTGTTTGGCCTGCTAATATGGCGCCTCGACCAAAAATCCTGGCTATGCCCCATCCCGTAAGATCACGCTCCAGAGTCCTATTAACGTACGGATCTAGAAAGAAGACGCTGCATTTTTAACTCTGAGGGAGATGGAGAATGAGCCTATTTCCAAAAAAAGTGGAGTGTGTTCCTTTAAGTACTATATTGTATATATTGTCAAAAACTAAAGTGTACATAGCAGTTGTTGTATCTTGTTTACTGTATCACTGACAAATAATTTCAAAGTCAATGAACGCTACATTATAGTGAGATATTGTGTAAGTTGAAATACTGTAAGCGAATGAATAAACAACCTAATTCGTGATAGACCTTTGACTCTGTTTTGTTTGAATCCAACTGTTTTTTGCAGATGTAAATAAAACATGTTGTTACTTTTAGTATTATTATCATTATTATTATCATTATCATCATTATTGCACTAAATACATTTTAAATAAAGGATATTTTGATATACATTCTACTGTGAGGTTGGAAATGTATTTTCTTCACCCTAAAATCTGTTTTGAAATGTATTTTGGTTTGAAAGAAATATATTTTCAATTTCAAAAATATATTTTTTCGGAGCATCACAAATACAAAATATATTTACCATATATTTGAAATATATTTTGGCCAGGAAAAATGTATTTTTTTACCGCATAAACTATTATATAAATAGGGAGGTCCTATTAACATGTTTAGTTTTAAAGGACACCTTCCTGCCTTTAGTCTCCTTCATGAGCAGTATTAGTTTTCTTCTAACATCCAGAAGTCTGCACGATGTGTTTCATAGTTTGTAACAAACCTTTGACAGTTAAACATAACATGACCGAAAAAGAAAAAAAAAGAAAAAAGAAAAAAATCACATTCTAACAGACAGCTGGTGCTTAGAACACAGTTGAATAACTATTAAAAAACAGATGATATAATATTACTGTCCAGGTTGCAGACTTCATGATGAACATGCTGTTGCAAACCCTGCTCCTCTCGGTGGAAATGCGCCTTCTCTTTCCTCTTTGTATAAAAACATTTTAAAAGTCAGTTTAATCTCAAAATTCACTGTTAAATCCAAAACACACCAGATAAAGAAAAGCGAATAGTTCAGTCTGACACATGTGCCAGTGAACCATTAAAGGTCTGCAAAACTATGCAGTTATGAAACGTAACTTTAACCTCAGCCAAACCGATTTGCTCAGTTGTAAATAAAACAGCGAAGTAAACGTGACCCGACAGACAGAACCTGAGTGAATGAAGTCCAGCGTTTAACCACTGAGAGCTAAAACTCAGGTGAGGTTTCAAAGCTGTGTGCCGGTGATTGGACATCAGCCGCTGATGAAGCTGGTTCGCCTATAAAGTGCTCTGTAAGGAAACAAGCTCCAGCAGCTCTGCGCTCTGGGAAAACACTATATTTACTTATCTTGTGCAGAAAAATGCGCTGACATTGCTTTATAGCGAGCACCGGCTGCCCAGTTAAACTGTGACTATCACCAGGTAACGTAGGCGTGTTTCTTGAATTAGCAGCAGGTGTTAAACAGCTGACAGATGAGGAGGAGGATGCATGCAGGTAAACTGAGGGTCTGTTGAGCTGATCGCTGGTTTCGTGAGAAAAATGTCAGCTCGTTCTTTATGTTACAGAAGCACAGAGACACAAGACCAGGCGGAAAGAGACGATCGTTCGGTGAAAATGAGAATCTGCGAATGCAACATGTGAACACGGAGAGTGGAATATGTAAACAAACCGGTTAACGTGACCCCCTCGGTGCACTCTGCATGCTGACTGTTAGCAGAGCTAGTGAAATCTCTGAAAACATCTGAGCACTTTTGCAAACATGTTCTATGTTGACAACCTGACCAGACATACGGCGCGACATTCGCGGCTAAAACACTGTTAAAAGTGTAGTTGGTGACAGAAAAACGGGGTATTTTAAAACTACACCACCACCATTGCTGCCTGTGATTTGATCTGCATTCTGGGATACCTGGCTGCCCCAAGTCTACACAAGCAATCGATTATCTAGGACCGACCTGTTTTGACTTACTTTGCACGGCAACCAATCAAATGTTAGAGAAGCTGCATGGGCAGCGTTAACCCCGCCCCCTGAGTTTGATGGGTGAGGCTGACAGATAAAATTAATTCAAGATGAGAGCCAGGCGCCAGGACTGCCAAAATGAAATAAATAAATATATCATTAAATAATTAATTAAATGTGTCAATAATTAATTAAATGTGTCAGTAATTAATTAAAATGTGAAATACATAAATAATTAATTAAATGTGTCAATGATTAATTAATTACATGTGTCATAACTATTTAGTTAATTAATTAATTCCAATTTTAATTAATTATTGCCACATTTAATTAATTATTTAATGGTGTATTTAATTAATTCATTATGGCAGTCCTGGCGTTCCATACTTAAAGGCCGGTCCGTGAAAATATTGTTGGGTATAAACCGGTCCGTGGCGCAAAAAAGGTTGGGGACCGCTGCTTTAAATAATGTTTCCTTTTATAAAGGTAGGATAATGAAAAAACATTTATCATAAAATTTATTATTGACACATGTTTGTGGCAATTAATATGTGAATCAACTAAATGGGGCGGGGGGGGGGGGGGGGTGTTAGACCAACTGGTCTTAAACTAAGAAACACTAAAGTTAAATTTGAAAACAATTAAAAAAAAACATCCCCATTCTAAAATGTCATGTGACAATCTGATTGGCTTACGGAGTGATGATGTCACAAGGACAAGGACTTTGTTGCCTTTGATCCTTTGAAGTTCTGAAGTTCTGAAGTCTATAAATAGGGATCAGCAACAGCAATTTTAAAATCAGTTTGTTCACAGCCTTCAAACGTTCGACCAGAGATACATTTGGAAATATTTCTAAGCCTTTTCAGAGTCACTGCACAGGCTCCAACATGCGTCCACGAAAACGCCAAAAAACACAACAAGATTATGCTGCCTGTCCTTTGTGTTCTGGCCGGCCAATCTCTCCAGGAGAAATGACCACGGATGGTGTCTTATCAGTCCAAAGAGCATTACAGGAAAGTCAGAAGGAAAATTCTGACCTGCATTACAAAATTAAACAAATTGAAGAAGAGAAGCTTCAACTAGAGGAAAAGTGCAGACAACTGGAAGCACAAAAAAAAGACCTGGAAGAAAAACAGCAACGCCAGCCTGATATAAAAATGATCAATGAGGGCTCGGGAGAGAAGTTTGGTGAAGGACGAGAGAAGATTTTTTCTCGTTTTCTTTCATCAGGAACACAGACTGCTGAATTAAAAGAAACATCTGCCCAGCTTCAAGGAAAGAAAGCTGCTATTGAGGAGATACAGTGGGATCTCCAAAACACTGAGAAACAGAATCAGGTGCTTCAAGGAAAGCTCAATGAAGCGGAGAAAACAATTGAAAAAATCCACCAACAGAAGACTGAACAGGAAATACAAATGCAGGACAAACTCAAAGCCATGCAGAACTTGTACAACGATCTGATAGTCAGGTTTGGTGAAACAAAGTGCAAAAATGAAGAGCTTCTTGAAGAAAAAAAGCAACAGGAAGAAGAAAAACGTATTCTCCAGGACTTTGAGAGAAGGGCTCTAGAATTGCAAGAATTTTGTAATAAAGAAAATGACGAAGCACTTAAACTGCAAAGAGAAAAGGAAATACAAATGCAGGACAAACTCAAAGCCACACAGAAATTGTACAACGATCTGAAAGTCAGGTTTGGTAAAACAATGTGCAAAAATAAAGAGCTTCTTGAAGAAAAAAAGAAACAGGAAGAAGAAAAACGTATTCTCCGGGACTTTGAGAGAAGGAATCTAGCATTGCTAGAATTTTGTAATGAAACACCTGAACTGCAAAGAGAAAAGGAAATACTGGAGAAACGATGTTCAAAGATGCAGCGTAGGATTGATGGAATGAAGAGAAAACACTCAGCGGTCATTAAAGACATGTTGTTGAAGTCCAATGACTTGAAGAGCCAAATAATTGAAATGCAGGCACAAAAGCAACAACAAGAGAGAAATACAGACATGTGCAAGGCAAATCTAATGGAGGAGGCAACATACAAAGACCTGACAGAAAAGCTTAGAAAAAAAGAAGAAACCTTAAAAGAAATGGAGCAAAGATGCCAGCGACTCGAGCAGCAGAATGCAGAAACAAACGATCAATTGAGAATCCTTCTCCTGGAGCACGAGCTCATGGAAAAATACCTGAAAAAGAAGAAAAAAGGCTGGTTCTGCTGCTTATTCAGATGATTTAGCCTCGTCCTCCTCCACCTGTCATCCATCTTACTTTTCACCTCTCCTGTCCCCCCTAACACATATTCTCCACCTTCTTCATCTTTTTTCTTTTTTCACCCTCCCCCCCAACCAGTCCCAGCAGTTGACTGTCCCCTCCTGAGCCTGGTTCTGCTGGAGGTTTCTGCCCGTCAAAAGGCAGTTTTTCCTCCCCACTGTCGCCTCGTGCTTGCTCAGAGGGGGTTGTTGGGGTTTTCTCCCCTCCTCCTTTCCCCCCTTCATTTACTTATTTTCTTGTTTTACTTTTCTTTTGTTGTTTCTGTAGTTACTTGTTTTACTTTTTTCAACTTATGTAACAAAATAATAAACCAATTGAATTTATCCTTTGAGTAGTTTTCATCTAATCTTTACAGAATTAAGCTCTGTCTTTTATTTGCTTGTTAAAACCCCATCAATGGTGAAGTAAAAACCCTGGGATATGGTTTAAAACGTTGAAATAGACTAACCAACTAGTCTAAAACTAAGAAACACTTAAACACTTAATGTGTTACTGGATCGGATATCGGCGAGAAATAAAAAATGTAATCCGATCCATTAAATATCAAAAAAGCACCCCACAAAACTTGCTACACGGCGTAACTCGGCTCATAACCGTAGCACGTTGCAGCAGTATGCATCACGTGATAGAGCGGCTGTGTGTATTTGTAGCCTCGCTAGCAATCCAGCATTTCATCTCCGAGGAAGTTTTCCCAGAGAGAAGTAAAGCAAGTGTGTAAGTTCATCTCTGAATGTTTGTAAAGCATTCCCACTTTAAGCTTAACAACCGATATATGGAGCGACTGCCTCTCTCTCTCTCTCTCTCTCCCCTACTGCTACTTCAATCGTGAAACTGCTGAATGATCAGCTGATCGGCTTTTCTGTCGTGAGTCCGTCTCTCTTCTTTGTTTTTGGCCCACTTCTCACCAGAAAGAGGAAACCAGCGGCTGAACAACAGCAGCACTATTAAGCTTGATAAGCTGTTGTTACAATTTATTTAAGATTACTTTCTACACCAGGATCTTTTTCTACGTAGCTGACGGCTGGTAACTGTGCAGGGGCGGATCTAGCAAAGTTTAGCCAGGGGGACCGATAGGGCATGAACAGGGGGGGCACAAAGACATACTTTTCTTTCTTATTCTCATTTAAAATGTCTAGCTTTTAATAAATAATTATCTGAATCTTACACCCAAAGTTTTAATCTGATGTAAAATATATAGAAGTCCATTACTGTATATAGTAACTGTTAAGTCTAATATACCCTATAAGCTATAGTACTTTTTCCTTTGGGAAAGTAGCATCTGTGCAGTCTGCAATTCTGTTGAAGAAAGATGTTGAATCTATTTAATTATTCTTGAAAAATAATTTATTTCTGTGCATTTTTCCACACTGCATCAAATTAAAGTTGATTACATCGATTAAGCATCATGAGGTGGAGGGTGGGGGGTGGTTCCCTATTTTTTTTTGCTGGGAGCTTGCAACCCTATTAGTTAGGTTGCTTAATATTTCTGCTAAGTACTCTTTAAAATACCAGAATAGGGAGGATGGAGTAGGTTTAAGTTTATTAGATTGATCAGTGTTGCTGAACTATGAAATATTTTGGGCGCAGTGTATTTTTTACATACAGGTATAACAGAATAGCTTTAGTGTTGTTATTTATTTAAACTTGAGTATAAACTTATACAAAATGCAGCAAGATATTAAAAAAACGTTTTATTGATTAAAAACACACTATATCGGATTCATATCGGTATCGGCAGATATCCAAATTTATGATATCGGTATCGGTATCGGACATAATATAGTGGTATCGTGCCATCTCTAATATATATATATATATATATATATATGTATATATATACACATACATATATATATACATATGTGTGTGTATGTGTATATGTGTGTATGATTGTATGAACATAAGTCAACATACTTAAAATGTAATTTCTTTTCCTTTTCCAGCAGTCTCAGTTCCCCCAGCTTTCACTGCAATCCTCAAAGCCCCTCTGGACACATTGGGAAACCTCTTCCTTACTGCCACTGTAACAAACAAAAGTCACAGTTCTATTACTTTTATCAGAGTTAAAATAAAAATATGATTTATGTTAGCTGGCTTCATTTAGCAAACAGATATTTCTGTTTATATAGATACAGATATTAATACAGATATATTTTACGCATAATTTTACCTCTTTTTTTTTTCCTAGATGGAAAGTCTATCCAGTTCACATTACAGTAATGCTAACACCCCTTTTGGTCGTCTCTCCTTACCCTCCAGCATTCATAAATCTGTTGACCTTCTTTGTCTGAGACCAACCACTACAATGCATCATCGCCTATTTGTATTGGTAACTTACTTTACAACCTATTTTAATGGTTGCAAAGTAAGTTACTTGTGCTGTATGCAATTTTAGATACACAGAAAGTCTTCACTTACTATATGTGGCTGTCATAGTGTCCTTATCAAGGGCAGTTCTTCACTCTGCGCCGATGTCCGTTTTGCTCTGTCCTCCTATAAAAAGCATGAACATTTGAGTATTTGACTAGTTTTAGATTTCCAAAAATCTGATATTTGTACAACTAAACATTTGAACTACAATGATATGCTATTGAGAGATACTTTTATGGGTACTTTTTGGTAAAGAAACTGGTGACAGAGTTGTAGGCTTTTTAGAGTACTATTAGCTAATCATTTGAACTGACTTTCAAAGCTGTTTACCTTTTAAATTGCTGTGGATCAAAACCTCCAGTGGGAAGGCGGCCATTAGAAGAACACGCACCATTGAACCTGAAAATAACAAAAACAAACAAAAAACAGAACAATATGTAAGAGTCAGGTAGGGTAATAAATCTCTTCTGAAGCAATATAGTTCATTTTGGGTGAAAAACAAAACATTCCTCTAAAATATATATACTGACATCAGCAATCAACATCATGATTGTAATTATTTCCTTTTTAGTACATCTACTGCTGTGTGCATGTGTCAAGCACTACGACTGTATCTATGCATATAAATTCACTATATATATATGTCCTGCAAAAATGTTTTGTTATAGTCAAAAAAGGCAAACAAACAAAGGCATTCAATCAGAGGTGAGAAATTAATTGGGAATATCAATTATAGGTGAACTATTCTTTACCTACTAGCAATCAAGCTTCTTTAACCAAGAAGCTTGAAATATTTGAATGTAAAATAAAATAAATAAATAAATAATAATAAAAATAACATGATGTAATTAAAATGCACAACTTACATTAAGGAAATCTGCATTTGTATCCACAGGCTAAAAGTAAAACAGTAAATGTTAGTAATAATCCAGGTATTTGTAAAAAAAAAAAAAAAAGAGGCAGTAACTGTGACTCTTCTAGTGGGATGCTAAATGCAGAGATTTATATTTACAGTATAATACTGCATGTACAGGTAGCTGTGTTGTGAACTGTAACTGAATATTAGAGAATCTCAGAGAAATTAAATGTATTTATTTTTTGAATTTATCAATCATAAAACCGTCTGTTTTGAAGGCCTGTTACGATAACGACTTTTTGTTGGTCGGTATATTGCCCCATAAACAATTGCGACAAGTTATGTCATTGTCATTTTAAGACCATTTTATGTCTTTGAATGTATAATCATAATATAACACCATAATAATGCAAGGTCTACACACTTTCAATTGACAAACCAACATCTAATTCTTAAAGTATTTAGATCATTGAAATTAGGAATCAAAATATTAGATACCTTAAAAACTTGAATAAATAGTAAATTTTCTAACAAATAGAAAACAATGTTATTTAATGTTATTGTTTTGTTATCATTATATTTTATTTTTGTAAATATAATGGCAGATAAATTACATCATCAACAATTATTGAGGTCATGTACATGTATTGTGTGTTAAGTCGATATATCGATTATTGTGATAGGCCTACTGTTTTGGTATCATAACGAGCTTGTCAAACATGCATGACCACTAAGCAATGTCTAAGCAGTAGTATTGGTCTGAATGACAACAAACATAACTAGTGTTTTGGAAAATCTGTTAGAAAACAGTTATTTCAATAATTATGATTAGCATGTGACACAGACACTGCATAAAAAACTACAACAACAAATACTTACTTTAGGAGGATGGGGGAGGGCAGCATGAGGTTGAGACTTTGACATCTGTAAGAAACAAATTCATGTATTACAAACAAGTCACTTAAAAATACATTAATGTGGCAGACTGTTCCCTGTTCAGATGCAGTGTATAAGTACAATCAGGGCTGTCACAACAATGGGGTGGGGCCAAGTGGCTGCAACCCTAGGTACAATGTGCAGGTATATATAATTACATATAATATATGTGAATAAAGCAAGAATCTGTTTAGGTTAGTCACTGTGCTGACTAATGCTTGCTAGGTTTATATGATTGCAAACTGCACAAAAACAACAACAGCAACAACATTAATGACAATGACAAACAAAATTACTTACATTTATGTCAATCTCACATCAGGAAGATCTGCATTCGATTTCATGGGCTGAAATAAATAGGCAGAAACATTACTGCTAAAAAAACAAAAACTCTAAAAAGCCTAAAAATGACTTAAAAAGCAAGGAAATGTGGAACATTGTAATTAGCGAACATTAATAAAGCATAACTGTGCTTTGTTTCTAACCTTGGTAAGTACTCTGTAGCCAGAAGGAGAGGTGGGATTTCTGTGAAAGCCAAATTAAATGTGAATAGGTTTTGATAGTTATTGTATATAACAAGTGTAAACAGTTTTATTTGTATTTTTTTTCCCTTTCTGAGAAGGCAGAATAATAAGAAAAGGCAAAAGTACGTCACAATATAATTCATTAAGTTACATATTTTGATTACCAAATTATGGAAGCGTGGAGCTGCCACCCAGACAAAAGCAAAATAGAGAATAGAATTAGAATAGAATAGAATTCAACTTTATTGTCATTGCACATGCACAGGTACAGGGCAACGAAATGCAGTTTGCATCCATCCAGAAGTGCTTTAGTGATATAGATATATTACAATATATATTAGCAATAATATAGATATGTAAGTATATTACAGAAATGGGTCTATTATGGTATGTTATAATGTACACGGTATGAAGTATGTTGTGAATATTCTATAACTATAGGTATGTACAGGCTGTAGTGAGTACAAGCTATGTACGGGCTATGAACAGGATATAAATATGAAAAACTATGCAGAATATGAAATAAATAACTTTACAGAAATCTGAGATATACAGTTATACAGAAATGGGAACTATGCAAGTTGTAAACAGTTGTAGGGTTAAAAATTATCGTATGTACAGAATGATTATTTACAGAGCTATACAGTAGTGCAGTTAAGATAAATTAGATATGTGGATAATTTCTACAGTATCTATATAAAGTGCTAGTGGTTGTGAGTGGTGGTTCAGTCCATGTTATTATTGTGTGTTTGAGGGTACAGTTGTCCATTGTGGGTGTGTGTATGTTCAGTCCATGTGTTAACGTGGGTCAGATGTCAGGAGGCAGAGTTCAGGAGTCTGACAGCTGTGGGGAAGAAGCTGTTCCGGTACCTGGTGGTCTTAGTCCGGAGGCTCCTGTAGCGCCTCCCAGAGGGCAGGAGGGTGAAGAGTCCATGTGATGGGTGACTGGGGTCTCTGATGATTTTCCCAGCCCTTTTCAGACACCGCTTCCTGTAGATGTCTTTTATGGCAGGAAGTGGTGCTCCGGCGATGCGCTGGGCAGTTTTCACGACCCTCTGCAACGCCTTCCGGTCCGAGGCAGAGCAGTTCCCGTGCCAGACTGTTATACAGTTGGTCAGGATGCTCTCGATGGTGCAACGATAGAAGTTCACCAGGATGTCTGAGGACAGGTGGTTCTTCCTCAGAGTCCTCAAGAAGAAGAGGCGCTGGTGAGCCTTCTTGACCAGCTTGGAGCAGTTGGTCGTCCAGGTGAGATCCTCGGAGATGTGGACTCCCAGGAACTTGAAGCTGCTCACACGCTCCACAGCCGTCCCCTTAATGTGGATGGGTGGATGTGGGTCAGCATTCCTCCTGTAGTCCACGATGAGCTCCTTGGTCTTCTCGGTGTTAAGCAGCAGGTTGTTTGTGTCGCACCACTCAGCCAGACGATCCACCTCCTCCCTGTAGGCGGCCTCATCGTTGTCACTGATGAGGCCAATCACCGTGGTGTCATCTGCAAACTTAATGATGGTGTTGGAACCATCAGCAGGTCTGCAGTCGTGGGTGAAGAGGGAGTAGAGGAAGGGGCTTGTGAAGAGAAAAGTTATTAGAAAGGCAAATGAAGTCACACTCAGATATCTAATTTTTTACATGCGCATGGGCGGCCAGTCCGATCTGCTCTGCTGTCAAAGTGCGCACAACAGATGTGACAGAAAAACCGCCCAGGGCTCTCAGAGCATTCTTTATTTATACCAAACAAGCTTACAAAGAAGTAGGAGTGTCATTTTTAGGATACGAAAACATTTCCTTAAAAGGAGAGTGAGAGAGGGGGGTGACCGTTAACTCAGGATGTAGTATGTATGTCACCGCATTCCTCTACACATCTGGTTCCAACTCACGAGCTCTCCTATCTTAAATGAAGCTACAACTAAACAATAATCACAAAACTAAAAAATCTCTTATCATTCCCTCCTGTTTGTAGCGATTTTAAGCAAATACATCAATGTGTTTCAGACACAGACCCTACATTGTGAGTGCTTTCGGTCTGGTCGTCATAAAATGTGTATCATTCAAACATAATCATTCATCACATTTGTTTCATACTCATCGTCTTCTCCTTCTTCCTCGTCTGGCACAGTGACATATGCAACAAGAGATTGAGATATCATTCTTGATACCATTCCTCTTACACAGGGGATAATGCATGTAGTAAAGATACAAAACATGATAAGTATTAGGCCAATAAACATTAAAACCTTAAACATCAGTGTTCTCCATGAGCCGCTCATAAACCAATTCCACCAATTACTTTGTGAATTTGCCCAATCGGTTACCTGTGCCTGTTGAACGTTTCTAAGTAATTGTAGAGCATTTGTCATATTATCAGAATGCACATTGTCTGGAATATATGTACAACAAGTTATATTAAACAAAACACAGTCCGCGTTTTTCTGCCATGGTCATGTCCAGGGCAACTCGGTGTTGCATAACAGTTATTCTTATGGCATCAATTTCCTGATTTTGCTCTTTGTTGATGCTGGTCGATGCATTTAAAAACAGTCCAAAACTATAGTCCAATAGTCAGGAGGTCGCTGTGGTTTAGGACAATTCCTAAATATTGATAACCTAGACTGGCAAAGCTTGCTGCGCATGTCACTTGAATCATGTTCATAAGTCTGCCATATAATGTAGCATGCTGTGTTGTAGCAGGCATGCGTGAGCATATATAACAATCTTTGTCTTCTTTGCGATTATATATGTATCTATACCAGGCACTGTTCATCCAGGGATGGATGTGGTCCTGTGTCACTTCAGCCAGGTGTGAGTTGTCATATGTCCATGCTCTTCTATGCATGTTGGCTTCTTGATCCTTTAAGTGCATCAGGGTCCATGCTGTAAGCAGCAGGGCCAAGGTGGTAAGCAGAATAATCTTCATGATGACCAGACACACCGATTTACTCTGGTGAGTAGACTACAGGCGAGAAGTAGAAGGCGGGATATACCCAATCAGCCCTCCCTTCACTTGTAGATCACCAAAGAGTCGGGATGGTGGTGTCTTTAGGTTGTGCTGTCACTCACTTCCATTTTTGCAATGGCTCTGGTGGATCCAAGAGGGCCTCTCAGCGATTTTGCAAGCTGTTGGCGTCGTTAGGAGTACTTGGTATGGACCTTCCCACCGGGATGGGTTCCAATTCTTTCTCTGGAGTACTCATATAAGGACCCAATCGCCTGGTTTTAATCTGCAAGAGACTTGAGAAGCGTCGCACGGCAGTTCAAAACAATATCCCTATTTTCTACTAGTTTTGCCATTCATTCTACTAAAGTTGTCTTTCTAACAGATTTATCTATTGGTTCACTTTCATCAATTCATGCATCTTTTCACTGAGGTCTGATTCAAACTATCTTACTTCTGATTCTTTCCAAAAATAATTTCACATGTAACAATTTATATATGTGTGTTTTCTATTTTTGTTTACCTCTTTATTGTGATCTGGTGGACATCTCTAAACACCATCATAAGTTCAGGCTTCAATTTCAACCCAATTATACTCCTCTGGGCTTCACCTTCCCACTGGCCCCTGTACCCTTCTCAAAGTGTCCTTTGTTGTCTTAAATCTCCAGCAAACACAATCTGTTTCTTCTCTGTTTCTTCCTTTTAGATTAAGTCCCAGCCAGGCAAAATATCACATTCAGTGCCTTTAAACAGTCATGTCACACTGTTCTTACCAGCCTGCTGTTAATTCTTCAAGTCCACGATATTCTGTTGGTCTTCATCAGGAGATTGACTGTCCTTTGAGCTTCTTCTCAGGATCGGGACAAGTGGGAGGTCAAGCTATAAAATTTTAAGCCAAACTTTGGCTTGTTTTCTCCCAATTATGTTAATCTATGGTTTTGCTGCTATGCTCAAAATTCTAGGTTGAGAAAAGTCCACCTTTATTTATTTATGACCTATATTGACACACTAAACCATACCATTAATATCATTTTCATTTCTTTTCTTAAAGCCTCCATTTGCTTCATCTGGCTAGAGTCTGTCTCTTCTGTTTTTCTCTCTGGGTGCTCACTCCTTATATGGGCATGTAAAGTTCCTGTCACACACACACTTCCTGTTACTCTCTTTTGTGTTTCTTCAGGCTAATCAAACTCATTTTGTATTTACAGTCTACAAACCCTCTGTAATTCTACTAACTTCTAATCTAAAATGTAACGTCATTCACACAATAATTTCATAATCCTCTCACACACACTGCCTTTTAAATAAACTAAACTCTTTGCATTTTTATCTATTTCAGACATTTTCTGAGTCTCTGTTTTATGGTGCCGTTAGTTCTCTCTACTAACCCTGCACTCCATAGATGATAAGCACAGTGATTTCTTATGCTGAATCCTAGTGCTTCAGAGACCTTACTGATCACATCATTGACAAAATGTGTCCCATTGTCTGATCTTATCAGAGAAGGGATACCATATGTTGGAATAAAATGATTACATAAACATTTTGCAATGAAGATTGCCTCTGCTTTCACTGGATATATCTCTGGTCAGTTTGAAAACACATCTATGATCACTAAGGCATATTTTAATCCTTGACATTCATTCAATTCAATAAAATCCATGTGGATGGTGTGGAGAACTGGCCTCTCTTAGGTCTTAAGTTTCCTTGTGAGTTGTGTTTTTGACAGAATAGGCATGTTCTTACAAATTTTTCGCTGAAGTTTCAAAATTTATAGTGTAAAAGTATTATTTATCTATACTATATTTCCCTCCTGTTGACACATGTATTACTTCATGTGTCACTACAGCCACTGTCCTGTGTAACGACTCTGGTAATATTGGTTTTCCATCACAGACCATTAAGTCATCTTTCAGTTGTGCTCCACATTTCAGCCACTTGTTCTGTTCAGTGATTGTTGCAGCTTTTTGTTCGGTTTTTAGTACATCAAGTGGTATTTGTGTACAATGTTCGGATGTTAGAAGCGTTATCGTTTGTTGTGCAGCCCGCTTTGCTGTTTGATCTGCAAAATTATTTCCTTTTGTGACAATAAAATTGTCTTTTTGATGTGCTGCACATTTACAAAGTGCCAATTGTTTTGGCAAGGTGATCACTTCCAATAAGATTTTTAATAAGCTGCCGTGTTGCACGGGGTTATCCGTAGAGGTGACCATACCTCTGTTATGCCAAATTTTGGCAAAGTGGTGCACTGCTGAAAAAACAAACTGGCTGTCAGTGTATATATTTATATTTTGGCCTGCGTGCAATTCATATGCACATATGACTGCATACGTGCAGCCGACTCTTTTACTGCCTCTGCTGCGGCTGCATAGACTTGCATATGCAGGCAGGCCTGACGCTACAGAGTCTAATTTACACGAGTCTAAATTTCACCAGGAATGTTAACGAGCGTTGTTTTTCTCCAAATGCCTGTGTTTATCATAGCTGTCATATAACCTGCTCCTCTATCTACACGTAAGTAGAAAGGCTTATCATAGGCAGGCAGTGCTAAAACTGTATCTGTCTGTAATGCCTATTTTTAAATAACTGAATGCTTCTTCTGTCTTCTCTATAGATGCAACATTACATTTTCACTTAATGCATTTTTAGATACTTTCTAGTTTTTCAAAGAATCCACACATCTTACACATTTCAAACTTTGAAGTTAGGGTTTTTTTTTTTTTTGTTTGTTTTTTTTTTTATATATATATATATATATATATATATATTTTAAACTTTGAATTGCTCACAGTTCTAAAACTAGGCATTTGTAAATCATATGCCTAATCACTATGTGTCACTGTGATCCACAAGTATGGTCACAAATTCGCTTCCAAATCAACAAAATAAAATAATCAAACAAAACAGGAAACATACATGAGTCAGGACACAAAGAGAAAAATGCTGCTACTGAAACAGAGCAGAAGTGTGAGGGAAAAACTGAGCTCACAGACAGCTGCGTGTGTTGGCTTTTAATGCAGCTTCTGCTCTAAAAACAAATAAATAAAAATAAAAGAAAATGTGTAACATGCTCATCAACTTAGCGGTGTTCACTTATTTAATTCAACTTCTCAATCCTGTAGCTTTAGCTGTTGTCTACAGGGTTTGGCTTATTAGTTGTTATTATAGGTGTGCTCTATATCTCAGTAATATTTTATCCAGGATAAATGACAGATGTTTAAGCAGGTTAAGTGCCTCTATGCACGTAATTAGTTTAGATAGTTTCTTTATTTTCTTCATCTCATATGTCATTATACTGAGTTTGAGCAAACCTTAAGCTTGATGCAGATTACTTCATAACAATCATCCACCTCACATCATAACTGACTAGGTTGCTTCTCATTATTAATATTATGTCATTATTAATATTATCATCTTTGTCTTTCTATATTATGACAATAGTATACTACAATATTTTATTAGTGTATACCACTATACTACTACTGAGCCAATTTAATAGTTAGGATCATCTTACTCAGCAAACAGATAATTTAGAATTCATCCAATCTGTACAAATTTGCTTTTTCTCTGAACAGGTTTGCACCTACTTCTTAGACTGGTCTTCTGTTTGTCTCATCTCAGATCCAACCTTCAGTCACATTCATTCTCTCTGTTGTGTAGCGAACCAAGCAATTTATTATTATATATTTTATATTTTATTTTGTATCCATCAAGGGCTTCGGGTGATCTGCAGTTTCACCCTTTCCCAAGCTGGAGACATTCACCTTTTCACACACTTTCCTTGGCTGAACAATGACACAGCCCTAATGTACCTTATGCATCTCTCTATTTTATTTAAAAGGTTTTCGTGTGAATTATTTCCTTTTATTGATTTTATACATTCTGGGCATGATTGTCATGCCAACTATGTTTCATTGTTAATATCAGCTTACAGGTTGTTATCCTTCCTATTATTAGTTTCAATACGGTAAAAATAAGTTCTAATATAATTTTGTCTTTATTTATTTTATTTTTGTACTTCTTATATTTATATCTATTCGGTGGGGTCTGTTTCCAACCTTTTTAAACTACTTTAAACTATTTTGATCTCTAGTTTTCACTTAATAAGGGTTTTATTAGTCACTGCACTGTAGTGTGACCTGATGCTGATTTTACTATTAGAGTATCTTCTGAGAATTGTACTTCCTGTGGTCTTCTGTTCAAAACGGTTTTACATACTCCTGTATCACATAACATCTGCACTGGTTTGCTATTAACATATACTGTCAGTGTAGGTTTGCCTTTTACTTCAGACACTAATTGATAGACAGTAAATACTTCTGCGTCACTTTTATCATTTTCATTTGGCTTTTTCTCATTTAGTCATTCATTTGAATATTGCCGTTTGTCTGTTTTATGTCTGCAATCTCTGGCGAAATGCCCTTCCTTGCCACAATTCCAGCACGTATTATCTCTTTCTTCACTTCTTTCGCGTAAGTCTGTCTGTCCTACATATCTCTGGCCCTTTCCTCTAAATCCTCCTCTGTCCCTGTCTGTTACCTCTCCACCTTCTCCACCTTCCCCTGCGGGATGGCTGTATCTGGGGTTTAGTACTGCTATCATGGGAAAAATGCCGGGAGGACCAGGTGGATCAACATCACCTCCCATATCTCCTCCGTAGCGATCTTTTCCTATTTTTTTTTTTTTTTTTTTTTCTGTGGATTTTCACCTAGTGCTATTTTATCTAACATGTTTTGTGCCTCTGCATAAGGACCAGGTTGAGGTCTGAACGGATCACAGGATTGTTTAAGGGGGGTCGCAGCAGCGGAAGTGGGGGCTGGTTTCACAGCAGCAAAAGTGGGGGTCGGCCTCGCAGCAGCGAGTGGAGCATATGGTGGGGGGTCTAATACCTCTGCCTTTTCTTTCTTCTTTTCTTGTTTCTTTTGTTTATTCTCACATCGTCTATCTGCCTCTCGCTTCCATGCTTGGAAATATTCAAATTCTTACGTGCGTTTTCCTTCTTTCTTTCTTTATTTTGTCTCTCCTATTTCTTTCAGTAATGCTTGTTTAAGTTGTAACAATGCAGATGGGCTACATTTTCCTTCCCACGTGGGATATTTGGTTTTTTTAGGATTTCTCCATCTTTGCACACTAATTTGTCCGGCGCCTGGACATTGTTTCTCTAGCCACTGTTCGTCAACAGTAAACTTAGTGGGCTGATTACCCATTAAAACAGAACTGCAGAGCCTTCTCTGGTATTAGACTGAAAGAGTGGTTACTGACTACGCCCTTCTACTCCACTCTAATTAGTGGAGCGGTGTCAGTTTTATGAGGCGGAACTCAACCGTTCTCTTTTGTCACCAGTACGTCAGCTACTGACAGGAAATAAAATGACAATAACAATGAGAGTGATTCAGCAGCGTATTTGTGCTGTTTAAATCAATTCACTCTCAACACACAGAAAACACAAACATTTAAACAGACATTTCACACAATCGCGCAGACCTTTTCGGAAGGCCAGTCCTAAAGCTTTTATTTTGAAAATCCTTTCGGCGGATCAGTCCAACGCTTTTATTTTGAAAATCCGTTCGGTGGATTACCCCAACGCTTTTATTTTGAAAATCCGTTCGGTGGATTACCCCAACGCTTTTATTTTGAAAATCCGTTCGGTGGATTACCCCAGCGCTTTTACAAATCCGTTCGGTGGATCACCCCAGCGCTTTTACAAATCCGTTCGGTGGATTACCCCAGCGCTTTTACAAATCCGTTCGGTGGATTACCCCAGCGCTTTTACAAATCCGTGCAGTGGATTAGACTAATTACACCCTTTCGGCGGGTGAGACCAAAGTTCGTTTTACGCGAGTGTAAATGAGTCTCTTCCTTTACCTTCCCAAGATTCTCTGGCTATGTTGAAAGTCAGCCACTGGATCCCAGCGTCGTGGACCACTTGATAAAACACTGGCCAGGAATCGAATTTTAGCGTCCCTGGACTTTTTCACTCCTACCTAGAGGACAGATTTCAGTGCAGCTTTCCACGACGGCAGGACACAGCGGCCGATGCTTCGAATCCGGCTCGGAGGACCAAGAAAATGTGAAGAGAAAAGTTATTAGAAAGGCAAATGAAGTCACACTCAGATATCTAATTTTTTACATGCGCATGGGCGGCCAGTCCGATCTGCTCTGCTGTCAAAGTGCGCACAACAGATGTGACAGAAAAACCGCCCAGGGCTCTCAGAGCATTCTTTATTTATACCAAACAAGCTTACAAAGAAGTAGGAGTGTCATTTTTAGGATACGAAAACATTTCCTTAAAAGGAGAGTGAGAGAGGGGGGTGACCGTTAACTCAGGATGTAGTATGTATGTCACCGCATTCCTCTACACATCTGGTTCCAACTCACGAGCTCTCCTATCTTAAATGAAGCTACAACTAAACAATAATCACAAAACTAAAAAATCTCTTATCAGGGCTCATCACACAGCCTTGTGGTACACCGGTGTTCATTGTGATGGTAGATGAGCAGCGGTTATCCAGCCGGACATGTTGGGGGCGGTTGGTCAGGAAGTCCAGTAACCATTTGCAGATGAGGGAACTGATGCCCAGGTCTGTCAGTTTCCTGAAGAGTTGTGAGGGGTGGATTGTATTGAACGCTGAACTGAAGTCTATAAACAGCATTCTGGCGTAGGTGTTGTTGTTGTCCAGGTGTGAGAGGACAGAGTGCAGTGCGATGGAGACTGCATCCTCTGTGCTCCTGTTCTGGCGGTATGCGAATTGGTGGGGGTCCAGGGTGGGGGGGAGACAGGATTTGAAGTGTGCTAGGACCAGCTGCTCTAAGCACTTAGTGATGATGGGGGTGAGTGCTACTGGGCGGTAGTCATTGAGGCAAGATGGGTTGGAGTTTTTGGGTATCGGGACGATGGAGGTGGATTTGAAGCAGGCCGGTACCACAGCGTGGGCCAAGGACAGGTTGAATATGTCTGTCAGCACTCCTGCAAGCTCCCCAGAACACGCTCTGAGAACACGCCCGGGTATGCCATCAGGGCCTGCAGCCTTGTGGACATTGATCCTGCTCAGCACCGCTCCTACATCGGTGGGGGAGAGAGTCAGAGGTTGGTGGTCTGGCGTCACGTCTGCTTTGGTTGTGGTTGTGGGGTTCCCTCGCTCAAAACGAGCATAAAAGTTGTTGAGCTCGTTGAGGAAGGAGACATCAGAGGATGCGGGGGAGGGTTTGGTGGTCCTGTAGTCTGTGATGGTCTCGGCTTCTATATCACGTTATAACGTGAAAGGTTTATTGTTCTAACATTATGCTTTTCATGTTTGTATAATATAATATCACGTTATTACAATATACATAATTATCACGTTCGCACAATATTGTACGGACGTGATAATTATGTACATTTGTCGTACAATGTTGTTCAAAACATGTTGTTCAAACATGAAAAGTATATTGTATAAACATGATAGTATATTGTTAGAACGATAAACTTTTCACGTTATAACGTGATATACTTATATTTCTCTTTTGCCTGGGTGGCAGCTCTACGCTTCCGTGCCAAATAAGCGAGAATAAAGTAATATTATATGAGAAAAGGCACCTGCTAGCTTGATGATGGAGGCTTCATAGACCGGCCACCCGCCTTTTGGCTTCTTGTCGCCCCTCCACCAAATAAAGGTCCGTTTCCTCCATGCCGGCTAATTATTCATCCTCATTAAAATCTCGTATATGTTCAGTTGGCAGAATTGAGAATTTTACATCTTCCAATCACTTAATTAACGCGAACATAATCGGCTTGTTTCTTCCCGCCTCCTGTATCCGGCCGTTCCTCTCACTGTCGGAATTCGCGCCTCAGAGACGTCGTTATTTTTCAAAAAAAGAAAGAAAGAAAGAAACAGCAACAACTAATAAAGAGAGTTTTTGCACGTTCATTGCACATTTGTGGGAATGTTTAAATATTTAATTTTTATTAATTACTTTTCATTATATCTTTATTTTTAAACCACCACGGCAATGCGCATGCGCATACTCTCCTGCCCGCAAAGGGCTTTGGAGTTGACGTAATGTCGCAATGCATTGTGGGAGCGCAGCACCATCTTGGCAGGCCACGAATCAAAACAAGATTGCTACCAACCATTCTGAAACGTAGCTCAAAAGAAAATGACGGTATAGAGACAGATTGTGTCCAGATGCAAAGAGACGGTACTTGATTGTTGAAATGTGGACCCGTATGAAATATAGCCGTGGAGTAGAAACCCTGAAGACCAAACCGCTATTGACTTAGCATGATCTACCCTCGTACCTTGTCTGTGGAGTCAGAGCATACACGGCGCACCAATTTCGCAATTATAAATCTCTGGAGGCGCACATCCAATTCACCAAGGACTGGGTACAAGATTTGGCTATTTTTAAGCCTCCACGTTGTGAGTACGCCGTCATTCAAGCAAAGGTAAGTCAGCTTGAGTACTGCGAGTAAAATGCGTTTGATTCCCCCCGAACATTCAGATTAGTGCTAGCAAAAATTCATTCATGAGGGGGAAATTACAGTGAGAACATGTAGAGGCTCTGTTAGAGGGATAACATAGGGAGTTCAGTGCATTGATGTGACATTGTCCTGAAGGATTTAGTTATTCTTTATGGTTAAAGAAATTGCCCTAATTAATTCATATTTATTATAAATAATCCTAATTACACATCTTGCTTCCTTGTTTGTGTCCTGTGTCACTAAAAATACATTCTGTTTTAGTTTTATACATTGATTAATGACCTGCAGAATCTCCTTATCATATTAGGTGTCCATAATTGTCACTTAAAGTCGAACATTATGTTTTCTCCCTCTTGAAAGTGATTACATCCTTGCATTACATACTTTAGGTTCATTTTTTGCTGATAGGTTTCTAAAAAGAAACAGGCAGATTTAGAATATAACATGCAGCGTTCTATAGATGGATACATAAAAACACTTTGTTACATTTATGATAAATGGATTTAAAAGTAAATAAAAACACATTTGTGTCGGCCTTGGCTTATTAAAGTTCTTGTCTTTAAATGAACTTTGTCTGTGTGTGTTTCAGGTCCTGCACTCTTAAAGACTGAATTGCAGCATTGCAGCCACAGGTCATTGTGAGCATCACAGGGAAGGTTGAAGCCGCCCACTGCAGCTGTATGGCCGGAGTCGTGGAGACCTGCAGCCATGTCGCTGCTCTTCTGTTTAATGTAGAAGCAACAGTGCGGATCTGTGGCACAAGGACTGCTACAGATAAAGCTGCATACTGGGTTTTGCCAGAGGTTGGCCATAAGATAGACTTCTCCTCTTCAGCTGCCCAAAAAAAGGTTCTTGATCAAAACATAAACAGACCATTCGTTGTGACAGGTAAAAGAAGCCGTCCTCAAAAAAGAAAAGTTCCACCTGCTACTGTGGAGGAGTTGGATCAACTGATGGGACAATATTTTTCCAAGCATAGTTCTGTTCTGAATAACCCATAATGTTTTAATTTAGGGGGGCATGTAAATAATTTGCATTTACTGAATATGTACTTACTAATTACCACTGTTCAAAAGTTGAATAAAGAAACAAAGAAATGTTTGCCTATTTTTAATTAAAACCACTTTGTAGAACATCACATCAGTTACAATGTAGAATCAATGTCATGTATAGTTTACAAATGACAAAATGTTTACATAAAATCATGACAGCATTTATATAATATCACCCACTACTAGCATTCTGTAATTTACTGTCTCTTTTGAAAACTTATCACTACATAAACAGCGCAAGACTTAAGAGTATTTAAGAAGAGCATTTTTCCCTGGTTTTACTAACACACTGGGGCACATGTTCACCAAAACGCAGCAAACCTTTGCCATCTTATCCAGGAGGATCACCTTTTTACCCACACATGGAAGAAGTAATCTGATTGGCATGGTGGTGTGTAGCATGTAGTTTGAAACAAAGATTTTGTAGTGCCCCATGTGTAGTATTGCAACCCAGTCGGGATTTGTTTCATTCATTTCATAGGCTGGTTTGCTGCAATAATGCCAAATAATTAGCAACTCTATAAATAGAAGGTAGTTCTGCATGTTTGTTCTAAGTTTGTGCTATGATCTCAGAGCGCATTGAAAATAAAAAGAGTAATATGAACGTATTTAGAACTTACCTGAATGAAAATACTGGAGCAAACCAACAGATCTGGGGATGGTAGAGAACTGAATATCAGCTCGTCTCGCAGCTGCTATCCAGGCTAGACGCCTTCTTTTGGTAACATCCAACACATAAGCTCCCTCATGATGCTTCCAGGTGAGGAAACAATGAAAAGAGAGCCTGTTTTCAAGCTTATTCCTTTGCCAGTAGTGCAATCTAACATTACAACCGGCCACACAGCAAGCATTTGTTTGGCCTGCTAATATGGCGCCTCGACCAAAAATCCTGGCTATGCCCCATCCCGTAAGATCACGCTCCAGAGTCCTATTAACGTACGGATCTAGAAAGAAGACGCTGCATTTTTAACTCTGAGGGAGATGGAGAATGAGCCTATTTCCAAAAAAAGTGGAGTGTGTTCCTTTAAGTACTATATTGTATATATTGTCAAAAACTAAAGTGTACATAGCAGTTGTTGTATCTTGTTTACTGTATCACTGACAAATAATTTCAAAGTCAATGAACGCTACATTATAGTGAGATATTGTGTAAGTTGAAATACTGTAAGCAAATGAATAAACAACCTAATTCGTGATAGACCTTTGACTCTGTTTTGTTTGAATCCAACTGTTTTTTGCAGATGTAAATAAAACATGTTGTTACTTTTAGTATTATTATCATTATTATTATCATTATCATCATTATTGCACTAAATACATTTTAAATAAAGGATATTTTGATATACATTCTACTGTGAGGTTGGAAATGTATTTTCTTCACCCTAAAATCTGTTTTGAAATGTATTTTGGTTTCAAAGAAATATATTTTCAATTTCAAAAATATATTTTTTCGGAGCATCACAAATACAAAATATATTTACCATATATTTGAAATATATTTTGGCCAGGAAAAATGTATTTTTTTACCGCATAAACTATTATATAAATAGGGAGGTCCTATTAACATGTTTAGTTTTAAAGGACACCTTCCTGCCTTTAGTCTCCTTCATGAGCAGTATTAGTTTTCTTCTAACATCCAGAAGTCTGCACGATGTGTTTCATAGTTTGTAACAAACCTTTGACAGTTAAACATAACATGACCGAAAAAGAAAAAAAAAGAAAAAAGAAAAAAATCACATTCTAACAGACAGCTGGTGCTTAGAACACAGTTGAATAACTATTAAAAAACAGATGATATAATATTACTGTCCAGGTTGCAGACTTCATGATGAACATGCTGTTGCAAACCCTGCTCCTCTCGGTGGAAATGCGCCTTCTCTTTCCTCTTTGTATAAAAACATTTTAAAAGTCAGTTTAATCTCAAAATTCACTGTTAAATCCAAAACACACCAGATAAAGAAAAGCGAATAGTTCAGTCTGACACATGTGCCAGTGAACCATTAAAGGTCTGCAAAACTATGCAGTTATGAAACGTAACTTTAACCTCAGCCAAACCGATTTGCTCAGTTGTAAATAAAACAGCGAAGTAAACGTGACCCGACAGACAGAACCTGAGTGAATGAAGTCCAGCGTTTAACCACTGAGAGCTAAAACTCAGGTGAGGTTTCAAAGCTGTGTGCCGGTGATTGGACATCAGCCGCTGATGAAGCTGGTTCGCCTATAAAGTGCTCTGTAAGGAAACAAGCTCCAGCAGCTCTGCGCTCTGGGAAAACACTATATTTACTTATCTTGTGCAGAAAAATGCGCTGACATTGCTTTATATCGAGCACCGGCTGCCCAGTTAAACTGTGACTATCACCAGGTAACGTAGGCGTGTTTCTTGAATTAGCAGCAGGTGTTAAACAGCTGACAGATGAGGAGGAGGATGCATGCAGGTAAACTGAGGGTCTGTTGAGCTGATCGCTGGTTTCGTGAGAAAAATGTCAGCTCGTTCTTTATGTTACAGAAGCACAGAGACACAGGACCAGGCGGAAAGAGACGATCGTTCGGTGAAAATGAGAATCTGCGAATGCAACATGTGAACACGGAGAGTGGAATATGTAAACAAACCGGTTAACGTGACCCCCTCGGTGCACTCTGCATGCTGACTGTTAGCAGAGCTAGTGAAATCTCTGAAAACATCTGAGCACTTTTGCAAACATGTTCTATGTTGACAACCTGACCAGACATACGGCGCGACATTCGCGGCTAAAACACTGTTAAAAGTGTAGTTGGTGACAGAAAAACGGGGTATTTTAAAACTACACCACTACCATTGCTGCCTGTGATTTGATCTGCATTCTGGGATACCTGGCTGCCCCAAGTCTACACAAGCAATCGATTATCTAGGACCGACCTGTTTTGACTTACTTTGCACGGCAACCAATCAAATGTTAGAGAAGCTGCATGGGCAGCGTTAACCCCGCCCCCTGAGTTTGATGGGTGAGGCTGACAGATAAAATTAATTCAAGATGAGAGCCAGGCGCCAGGACTGCCAAAATGAAATAAATAAATATATCATTAAATAATTAATTAAATGTGTCAATAATTAATTAATGTTTACATAAAATCATGACAGCATTTATATAATATCACCCACTACTAGCATTCTGTAATTTACTGTCTCTTTTGAAAACTTATCACTACATAAACAGCACAAGACTTAAGAGTATTTAAGAAGAGCATTTTTCCCTGGTTTTACTAACACACTGGGGCACATGTTCACCAAAACGCAGCAAACCTTTGCCATCTTATCCAGGAGGATCACCTTTTTACCCACACATGGAAGAAGTAATCTGATTGGCATGGTGGTGTGTAGCATGTAGTTTGAAACAAAGATTTTGTAGTGCCCCATGTGTAGTATTGCAACCCAGTCGGGATTTGTTTCATTCATTTCATAGGCTGGTTTGCTGCAATAATGCCAAATAATTAGCAACTCTATAAATAGAAGGTAGTTCTGCATGTTTGTTCTAAGTTTGTGCTATGATCTCAGAGCGCATTGAAAATAAAAAGAGTAATATGAACCTATTTAGAACTTACCTGAATGAAAATACTGGAGCAAACCAACAGATCTGGGGATGGTAGAGAACTGAATATCAGCTCGTCTCGCAGCTGCTATCCAGGCTAGACGCCTTCTTTTGGTAACATCCAACACATAAGCTCCCTCATGATGCTTCCAGGTGAGGAAACAATGAAAAGAGAGCCTGTTTTCAAGCTTATTCCTTTGCCAGTAGTGCAATCTAACATTACAACCGGCCACACAGCAAGCATTTGTTTGGCCTGCTAATATGGCGCCTCGACCAAAAATCCTGGCTATGCCCCATCCCGTAAGATCACGCTCCAGAGTCCTATTAACGTACGGATCTAGAAAGAAGACGCTGCATTTTTAACTCTGAGGGAGATGGAGAATGAGCCTATTTCCAAAAAAAGTGGAGTGTGTTCCTTTAAGTACTATATTGTATATATTGTCAAAAACTAAAGTGTACATAGCAGTTGTTGTATCTTGTTTACTGTATCACTGACAAATAATTTCAAAGTCAATGAACGCTACATTATAGTGAGATATTGTGTAAGTTGAAATACTGTAAGCAAATGAATAAACAACCTAATTCGTGATAGACCTTTGACTCTGTTTTGTTTGAATCCAACTGTTTTTTGCAGATGTAAATAAAACATGTTGTTACTTTTAGTATTATTATCATTATTATTATCATTATCATCATTATTGCACTAAATACATTTTAAATAAAGGATATTTTGATATACATTCTACTGTGAGGTTGGAAATGTATTTTCTTCACCCTAAAATCTGTTTTGAAATGTATTTTGGTTTGAAAGAAATATATTTTCAATTTCAAAAATATATTTTTTCGGAGCGTCACAAATACAAAATATATTTACCATATATTTGAAATATATTTTGGCCAGGAAAAATGTATTTTTTTACCGCATAAACTATTATATAAATAGGGAGGTCCTATTAACATGTTTAGTTTTAAAGGACACCTTCCTGCCTTTAGTCTCCTTCATGAGCAGTATTAGTTTTCTTCTAACATCCAGAAGTCTGCACGATGTGTTTCATAGTTTGTAACAAACCTTTGACAGTTAAACATAACATGACCGAAAAAGAAAAAAAAAGAAAAAAGAAAAAAATCACATTCTAACAGACAGCTGGTGCTTAGAACACAGTTGAATAACTATTAAAAAACAGATGATATAATATTACTGTCCAGGTTGCAGACTTCATGATGAACATGCTGTTGCAAACCCTGCTCCTCTCGGTGGAAATGCGCCTTCTCTTTCCTCTTTGTATAAAAACATTTTAAAAGTCAGTTTAATCTCAAATTAAACTGAATTAAATGTGTCAATAATTAATTAAAATGTGAAATACATAAATAATTAATTACATGTGTCATAACTATTTAGTTAATTAATTAATTCCAATTTTAATTAATTATTGCCACATTTAATTAATTATTTAATGGTGTATTTAATTAATTCATTATGGCAGTGCTGGCGTTCCATACTTAAAGGCCGGTCCGTGAAAATATTGTTGGGTATAAACCGGTCCATGGCGCAAAAAAGGTTGGGGACCGCTGCTTTAAATAATGTTTCCTTTTATAAAGGTAGGATAATGAAAAAACATTTATCATAAAATTTATTATTGACACATGTTTGTGGCAATTAATATGTGAATCAACTAAATGGGGGGGGGGGGGGTGTTAGACCAACTGGTCTTAAACTAAGAAACACTAAAGTTAAATTTGAAAACAATTTAAAAAAAACATCCCCATTCTAAAATGTCATGTGACAATCTGATTGGCTTACGGAGTGATGATGTCACAAGAACAAGGACTTTGTTGCCTTTGATCCTTTGAAGTTCTGAAGTTCTGAAGTCTATAAATAGGGATCAGCAACAGCAATTTTAAAATCAGTTTGTTCACAGCCTTCAAACGTTCGACCAGAGATACATTTGGAAATATTTCTAAGCCTTTTCAGAGTCACTGCACAGGCTCCAACATGCGTCCACGAAAACGCCAAAAAACACAACAAGATTATGCTGCCTGTCCTTTGTGTTCTGGCCGGCCAATCTCTCCAGGAGAAATGACCACGGATGGTGTCTTATCAGTCCAAAGAGCATTACAGGAAAGTCAGAAGGAAAATTCTGACCTGCATTACAAAATTAAACAAATTGAAGAAGAGAAGCTTCAACTAGAGGAAAAGTGCAGACAACTGGAAGCACAAAAAAAAGACCTGGAAGAAAAACAGCAACGCCAGCCTGATATAAAAATGATCAATGAGGGCTCGGGAGAGAAGTTTGGTGAAGGACGAGAGAAGATTTTTTCTCGTTTTCTTTCATCAGGAACACAGACTGCTGAATTAAAAGAAACATCTGCCCAGCTTCAAGGAAAGAAAGCTGCTATTGAGGAGATACAGTGGGATCTCCAAAACACTGAGAAACAGAATCAGGTGCTTCAAGGAAAGCTCAATGAAGCGGAGAAAACAATTGAAAAAATCCACCAACAGAAGACTGAACAGGAAATACAAATGCAGGACAAACTCAAAGCCATGCAGAACTTGTACAACGATCTGAAAGTCAGGTTTGGTGAAACAAAGTGCAAAAATGAAGAGCTTCTTGAAGAAAAAAAGCAACAGGAAGAAGAAAAACGTATTCTCCAGGACTTTGAGAGAAGGGCTCTAGAATTGCAAGAATTTTGTAATAAAGAAAATGACGAAGCACTTAAACTGCAAAGAGAAAAGGAAATACAAATGCAGGACAAACTCAAAGCCACACAGAAATTGTACAACGATCTGAAAGTCAGGTTTGGTAAAACAATGTGCAAAAATAAAGAGCTTCTTGAAGAAAAAAAGAAACAGGAAGAAGAAAAACGTATTCTCCGGGACTTTGAGAGAAGGAATCTAGCATTGCTAGAATTTTGTAATGAAACACCTGAACTGCAAAGAGAAAAGGAAATACTGGAGAAACGATGTTCAAAGATGCAGCGTAGGATTGATGGAATGAAGAGAAAACACTCAGCGGTCATTAAAGACATGTTGTTGAAGTCCAATGACTTGAAGAGCCAAATAATTGAAATGCAGGCACAAAAGCAACAACAAGAGAGAAATACAGACATGTGCAAGGCAAATCTAATGGAGGAGGCAACATACAAAGACCTGACAGAAAAGCTTAGAAAAAAAGAAGAAACCTTAAAAGAAATGGAGCAAAGATGCCAGCGACTCGAGCAGCAGAATGCAGAAACAAACGATCAATTGAGAATCCTTCTCCTGGAGCACGAGCTCATGGAAAAATACCTGAAAAAGAAGAAAAAAGGCTGGTTCTGCTGCTTATTCAGATGATTTAGCCTCGTCCTCCTCCACCTGTCATCCATCTTACTTTTCACCTCTCCTGTCCCCCCTAACACATATTCTCCACCTTCTTCATCTTTTTTCTTTTTTCACCCTCCCCCCCAACCAGTCCCAGCAGTTGACTGTCCCCTCCTGAGCCTGGTTCTGCTGGAGGTTTCTGCCCGTCAAAAGGCAGTTTTTCCTCCCCACTGTCGCCTCGTGCTTGCTCAGAGGGGGTTGTTGGGGTTTTCTCCCCTCCTCCTTTCCCCCCTTCATTTACTTATTTTCTTGTTTTACTTTTCTTTTGTTGTTTCTGTAGTTACTTGTTTTACTTTTTTCAACTTATGTAACAAAATAATAAACCAATTGAATTTATCCTTTGAGTAGTTTTCATCTAATCTTTACAGAATTAAGCTCTGTCTTTTATTTGCTTGTTAAAACCCCATCAATGGTGAAGTAAAAACCCTGGGATATGGTTTAAAACGTTGAAATAGACTAACCAACTAGTCTAAAACTAAGAAACACTTAAACACTTAATGTGTTACTGGATCGGATATCGGCGAGAAATAAAAAATGTAATCCGATCCATTAAATATCAAAAAAGCACCCCACAAAACTTGCTACACGGCGTAACTCGGCTCATAACCGTAGCACGTTGCAGCAGTATGCATCACGTGATAGAGCGGCTGTGTGTATTTGTAGCCTCGCTAGCAATCCAGCATTTCATCTCCGAGGAAGTTTTCCCAGAGAGAAGTAAAGCAAGTGTGTAAGTTCATCTCTGAATGTTTGTAAAGCATTCCCACGTTAAGCTTAACAACCGATATATGGAGCGACTGCCTCTCTCTCCCTCTCTCTCTCTCCTGCTGCTACTTCAATCGTGAAACTGCTGAATGATCAGCTGATCGGCTTTTCTGTCGTGAGTCCGTCTCTCTTCTTTGTTTTTGGCCCACTTCTCACCAGAAAGAGGAAACCAGCGGCTGAACAACAGCAGCACTATTAAGCTTGATAAGCTGTTGTTACAATTTATTTAAGATTACTTTCTACACCAGGATCTTTTTCTACGTAGCTGACGGCTGGTAACTGTGCAGGGGCGGATCTAGCAAAGTTTAGCCAGGGGGACCGATAGGGCATGAACAGGGGGGGCACAAAGACATACTTTTCTTTCTTATTCTCATTTAAAATGTCTAGCTTTTAATAAATAATTATCTGAATCTTACACCCAAAGTTTTAATCTGATGTAAAATATATAGAAGTCCATTACTGTATATAGTAACTGTTAAGTCTAATATACCCTATAAGCTATAGTACTTTTTCCTTTGGGAAAGTAGCATCTGTGCAGTCTGCAATTCTGTTGAAGAAAGATGTTGAATCTATTTAATTATTCTTGAAAAATAATTTATTTCTGTGCATTTTTCCACACTGCATCAAATTAAAGTTGATTACATCGATTAAGCATCATGAGGTGGAGGGTGGGGGGTGGTTCCCTATTTTTTTTGCTGGGAGCTTGCAACCCTATTAGTTAGGTTGCTTAATATTTCTGCTAAGTACTCTTTAAAATACCAGAATAGGGAGGATGGGGTAGGTTTAAGTTTATTAGATTGATCAGTGTTGCTGAACTATGAAATATTTTGGGCGCAGTGTATTTTTTACATACAGGTATAACAGAATAGCTTTAGTGTTGTTATTTATTTAAACTTGAGTATAAACATATACAAAATGCAGCAAGATATTAAAAAAACGTTTTATTGATTAAAAACACACTACATCGGATTCATATCGGTATCGGCAGATATCCAAATTTATGATATCGGTATCGGTATCGGACATAAAAAAGTGGTATCGTGCCATCTCTAATATATACATATATATATATATATACATATACATATACATATATACATATACACACACACATATATGTATATATATATATATATATATATATATATATATATATATATATATATATATATATACATATGTGTGTGTATGTGTATATGTGTGTATGATTGTATGAACATAAGTCAACATACTTAAAATGTAATTTCTTTTCCTTTTCCAGCAGTCTCAGTTCCCCCAGCTTTCACTGCAATCCTCAAAGCCCCTCTGGACACATTGGGAAACCTCTTCCTTACTGCCACTGTAACAAACAAAAGTCACAGTTCTATTACTTTTATCAGAGTTAAAATAAAAATATGATTTATGTTAGCTGGCTTCATTTAGCAAACAGATATTTCTGTTTATATAGATACAGATATTAATACAGATATATTTTACGCATAATTTTACCTCTTTTTTTTTCCTAGATGGAAAGTCTATCCAGTTCACATTACAGTAATGCTAACACCCCTTTTGGTCGTCTCTCCTTACCCTCCAGCATTCATAAATCTGTTGACCTTCTTTGTCTGAGACCAACCACTACAATGCATCATCGCCTATTTGTATTGGTAACTTACTTTACAACCTATTTTAATGGTTGCAAAGTAAGTTACTTGTGCTGTATGCAATTTTAGATACACAGAAAGTCTTCACTTACTATATGTGGCTGTCATAGTGTCCTTATCAAGGGCAGTTCTTCACTCTGCGCCGATGTCCGTTTTGCTCTGTCCTCCTATAAAAAGCATGAACATTTGAGTATTTGACTAGTTTTAGATTTCCAAAAATCTGATATTTGTACAACTAAACATTTGAACTACAATGATATGCTATTGAGAGATACTTTTATGGGTACTTTTTGGTAAAGAAACTGGTGACAGAGTTGTAGGCTTTTTAGAGTACTATTAGCTAATCATTTGAACTGACTTTCAAAGCTGTTTACCTTTTAAATTGCTGTGGATCAAAACCTCCAGTGGGAAGGCGGCCATTAGAAGAACACGCACCACTGAACCTGAAAATAACAAAAACAAACAAAAAACAGAACAATATGTAAGAGTCAGGTAGGGTAATAAATCTCTTCTGAAGCAATATAGTTCATTTTGGGTGAAAAACAAAACATTCCTCTAAAATATATATACTGACATCAGCAATCAACATCATGATTGTAATTATTTCCTTTTTAGTACATCTACTGCTGTGTGCATGTGTCAAGCACTACGACTGTATCTATGCATATAAATTCACTATATATATATGTCCTGCAAAAATGTTTTGTTATAGTCAAAAAAGGCAAACAAACAAAGGCATTCAATCAGAGGTGAGAAATTAATTGGGAATATCAATTATAGGTGAACTATTCTTTACCTACTAGCAATCAAGCTTCTTTAACCAAGAAGCTTGAAATATTTGAATGTAAAATAAAATAAATAAATAAATAATAATAAAAATAACATGATGTAATTAAAATGCACAACTTACATTAAGGAAATCTGCATTTGTATCCACAGGCTAAAAGTAAAACAGTAAATGTGTTAGTAATAATCCAGGTATTTGTAAAAAAAAAAAAAAAAAAAGAGGCAGTAACTGTGACTCTTCTAGTGGGATGCTAAATGCAGAGATTTATATTTACAGTATAATACTGCATGTACAGGTAGCTGTGTTGTGAACTGTAACTGAATATTAGAGAATCTCAGAGAAATTAAATGTATTTATTTTTTGAATTTATCAATCATAAAACCGTCTGTTTTGAAGGCCTGTTACGATAACGACTTTTTGTTGGTCGGTATATTGCCCCATAAACAATTGCGACAAGTTATGTCATTGTCATTTTAAGACCATTTTATGTCTTTGAATGTATAATCATAATATAACACCATAATAATGCAAGGTCTACACACTTTCAATTGACAAACCAACATCTAATTCTTAAAGTATTTAGATCATTGAAATTAGGAATCAAAATATTAGATACCTTAAAAACTTGAATAAATAGCAAATTTTCTAACAAACAGAAAACAATGTTATTTAATGTTATTGTTTTGTTATCATTATATTTTATTTTTGTAAATATAATGGCAGATAAATTACATCATCAACAATTATTGAGGTCATGTACATGTATTGTGTGTTAAGTCGATATATCGATTATTGTGATAGGCCTACTGTTTTGGTATCATAACGAGCTTGTCAAACATGCATGACCACTAAGCAATGTCTAAGCAGTAGTATTGGTCTGAATGACAACAAACATAACTAGTGTTTTGGAAAATCTGTTAGAAAACAGTTATTTCAATAATTATGATTAGCATGTGACACAGACACTGCATAAAAAACTACAACAACAAATACTTACTTTAGGAGGATGGGGGAGGGCAGCATGAGGTTGAGACTTTGACATCTGTAAGAAACAAATTCATGTATTACAAACAAGTCACTTAAAAATACATTAATGTGGCAGACTGTTCCCTGTTCAGATGCAGTGTATAAGTACAATCAGGGCTGTCACAACAATGGGGTGGGGCCAAGTGGCTGCAACCCTAGGTACAATGTGCAGGTATATATAATTACATATAATATATGTGAATAAAGCAAGAATCTGTTTAGGTTAGTCACTGTGCTGACTAATGCTTGCTAGGTTTATATGATTGCAAACTGCACAAAAACAACAACAGCAACAACATTAATGACAATGACAAACAAAATTACTTACATTTATGTCAATCTCACATCAGGAAGATCTGCATTCGATTTCATGGGCTGAAATAAATAGGCAGAAACATTACTGCTAAAAAAACAAAAACTCTAAAAAGCCTAAAAATGACTTAAAAAGCAAGGAAATGTGGAACATTGTAATTAGCGAACATTAATAAAGCATAACTGTGCTTTGTTTCTAACCTTGGTAAGTACTCTGTAGCCAGAAGGAGAGGTGGGATTTCTGTGAAAGCCAAATTAAATGTGAATAGGTTTTGATAGTTATTGTATATAACAAGTGTAAACAGTTTTATTTGTATTTTTTTTCCCTTTCTGAGAAGGCAGAATAATAAGAAAAGGCAAAAGTACGTCACAATATAATTCATTAAGTTACATATTTTGATTACCAAATTATGGAAGCGTGGAGCTGCCACCCAGACAAAAGCAAAATAGAGAATAGAATTAGAATAGAATAGAATTCAACTTTATTGTCATTGCACATGCACAGGTACAGGGCAACGAAATGCAGTTTGCATCCATCCAGAAGTGCTTTAGTGATATAGATATATTACAATATATATTAGCAATAATATAGATATGTAAGTATATTACAGAAATGGGTCTATTATGGTATGTTATAATGTACACGGTATGAAGTATGTTGTGAATATTCTATAACTATAGGTATGTACAGGCTGTAGTGAGTACAAGCTATGTACGGGCTATGAACAGGATATAAATATGAAAAACTATACAGAATATGAAATAAATAACTTTACAGAAATCTGAGATATACAGTTATACAGAAATGGGAACTATGCAAGTTGTAAACAGTTGTAGGGTTAAAAATTATCGTATGTACAGAATGATTATTTACAGAGCTATACAGTAGTGCAGTTAAGATAAATTAGATATGTGGATCATTTCTACAGTATCTATATAAAGTGCTAGTGGTTGTGAGTGGTGGTTCAGTCCATGTTATTATTGTGTGTTTGAGGGTACAGTTGTCCATTGTGGGTGTGTGTATGTTCAGTCCATGTGTTAACGTGGGTCAGATGTCAGGAGGCAGAGTTCAGGAGTCTGACAGCTGTGGGGAAGAAGCTGTTCCGGTACCTGGTGGTCTTAGTCCGGAGGCTCCTGTAGCGCCTCCCAGAGGGCAGGAGGGTGAAGAGTCCATGTGATGGGTGACTGGGGTCTCTGATGATTTTCCCAGCCCTTTTCAGACACCGCTTCCTGTAGATGTCTTTTATGGCAGGAAGTGGTGCTCCGGCGATGCGCTGGGCAGTTTTCACGACCCTCTGCAACGCCTTCCGGTCCGAGGCAGAGCAGTTCCCGTGCCAGACTGTTATACAGTTGGTCAGGATGCTCTCGATGGTGCAACGATAGAAGTTCACCAGGATGTCTGAGGACAGGTGGTTCTTCCTCAGAGTCCTCAAGAAGAAGAGGCGCTGGTGAGCCTTCTTGACCAGCTTGGAGCAGTTGGTCGTCCAGGTGAGATCCTCGGAGATGTGGACTCCCAGGAACTTGAAGCTGCTCACACGCTCCACAGCCGTCCCCTTAATGTGGATGGGTGGATGTGGGTCAGCATTCCTCCTGTAGTCCACGATGAGCTCCTTGGTCTTCTCGGTGTTAAGCAGCAGGTTGTTTCCGTCGCACCACTCAGCCAGACGATCCACCTCCTCCCTGTAGGCGGCCTCATCGTTGTCACTGATGAGGCCAATCACCGTGGTGTCATCTGCAAACTTAATGATGGTGTTGGAACCATCAGCAGGTCTGCAGTCGTGGGTGAAGAGGGAGTAGAGGAAGGGGCTCATCACACAGCCTTGTGGTACACCGGTGTTCATTGTGATGGTAGATGAGCAGCGGTTATCCAGCCGGACATGTTGGGGGCGGTTGGTCAGGAAGTCCAGTAACCTTTTGCAGGTGAGGGAACTGATGCCCAGGTCTGTCAGTTTCCTGAAGAGTTGTGAGGGGTGGATTGTATTGAACGCTGAACTGAAGTCTATAAACAGCATTCTGGCGTAGGTGTTGTTGTTGTCCAGGTGTGGGAGGACAGAGTGTAGTGCGATGGAGACTGCATCCTCTGTGCTCCTGTTCTGGCAGTATGCGAATTGGTGGGGGTCCAGGGTGGGGGGGAGACAGGATTTGAAGTGTGCTAGGACCAGCTGCTCTAAGCACTTAGTGATGATGGGGGTGAGTGCTACTGGGCGGTAGTCATTGAGGCAAGATGGGTTGGAGTTTTTGGGTATCGGGACGATGGAGGTGGATTTGAAGCAGGCCGGTACCACAGCGTGGGCCAAGGACAGGTTGAATATGTCTGTCAGCACTCCTGCAAGCTCCCCAGAACACGCTCTGAGAACACGCCCGGGTATGCCATCAGGGCCTGCAGCCTTGTGGACATTGATCCTGCTCAGCACCGCTCCTACATCGGTGGGGGAGAGAGTCAGAGGTTGGTGGTCTGGCGTCACGTCTGCTTTGGTTGTGGTTGTGGGGTTCCCTCGCTCAAAACGAGCATAAAAGTTGTTGAGCTCGTTGAGGAAGGAGACATCAGAGGATGCGGGGGAGGGTTTGGTGGTCCTGTAGTCTGTGATGGTCTCGGCTTCTATATCACGTTATAACGTGAAAGGTTTATTGTTCTAACATTATGCTTTTCATGTTTGTATAATATAATATCACGTTATTACAATATACATAATTATCACGTTCGCACAATATTGTACGGACGTGATAATTATGTACATTTGTCGTACAATGTTGTTCAAAACATGTTGTTCAAACATGAAAAGTATATTGTATAAACATGATAGTATATTGTTAGAACGATAAACTTTTCACGTTATAACGTGATATACTTATATTTCTCTTTTGCCTGGGTGGCAGCTCTACGCTTCCGTGCCAAATAAGCGAGAATAAAGTAATATTATATGAGAAAAGGCACCTGCTAGCTTGATGATGGAGGCTTCATAGACCGGCCACCCGCCTTTTGGCTTCTTGTCACCCCTCCACCAAATAAAGGTCCGTTTCCTCCATGCCGGCTAATTATTCATCCTCATTAAAATCTCGTATATGTTCAGTTGGCAGAATTGAGAATTTTACATCTTCCAATCACTTAATTAACGCGAACATAATCGGCTTGTTTCTTCCCGCCTCCTGTATCCGGCCGTTCCTCTCACTGTCGGAATTCGCGCCTCAGAGACGTCGTTATTTTTCAAAAAAAGAAAGAAAGAAAGAAAGAAACAGCAACAACTAATAAAGAGAGTTTTTGCACGTTCATTGCACATTTGTGGGAATGTTTAAATATTTAATTTTTATTAATTACTTTTCATTATATCTTTATTTTTAAACCACCACGGCAATGCGCATGCGCATACTCTCCTGCCCGCAAAGGGCGTTGGAGATGACGTAATGTCGCAATGCATTGTGGGAGCGCAGCACCATCTTGGCAGGCCACGAATCAAAACAAGATTGCTACCAACCATTCTGAAACGTAGCTCAAAAGAAAATGACGGTATAGAGACAGATTGTGTCCAGATGCAAAGAGACGGTACTTGATTGTTGAAATGTGGACCCGTATGAAATATAGCCGTGGAGTAGAAACCCTGAAGACCAAACCGCTATTGACTTAGCATGATCTACCCTCGTACCTTGTCTGTGGAGTCAGAGCATACACGGCGCACCAATTTCGCAATTATAAATCTCTGGAGGCGCACATCCAATTCACCAAGGACTGGGTACAAGATTTGGCTATTTTTAAGCCTCCACGTTGTGAGTACGCCGTCATTCAAGCAAAGGTAAGTCAGCTTGAGTACTGCGAGTAAAATGCGTTTGATTCCCCCCGAACATTCAGATTAGTGCTAGCAAAAATTCATTCATGAGGGGGAAATTACAGTGAGAACATGTAGAGGCTCTGTTAGAGGGATAACATAGTGAGTTCAGTGCATTGATGTGACATTGTCCTGAAGGATTTAGTTATTCTTTATGGTTAAAGAAATTGCCCTAATTAATTCATATTTATTATAAATAATCCTAATTACACATCTTGCTTCCTTGTTTGTGTCCTGTGTCACTAAAAATACATTCTGTTTTAGTTTTATACATTGATTAATGACCTGCAGAATCTCCTTATCATATTAGGTGTCCATAATTGTCACTTAAAGTCGAACATTATGTTTTCTCCCTCTTGAAAGTGATTACATCCTTGCATTACATACTTTAGGTTCATTTTTTGCTGATAGGTTTCTAAAAAGAAACAGGCAGATTTAGAATATAACATGCAGCGTTCTATAGATGGATACATAAAAACACTTTGTTACATTTATGATAAATGGATTTAAAAGTAAATAAAAACACATTTGTGTCGGCCTTGGCTTATTAAAGTTCTTGTCTTTAAATGAACTTTGTCTGTGTGTGTTTCAGGTCCTGCACTCTTAAAGACTGAATTGCAGCATTGCAGCCACAGGTCATTGTGAGCATCACAGGGAAGGTTGAAGCCGCCCACTGCAGCTGTATGGCCGGAGTCGTGGAGACCTGCAGCCATGTCGCTGCTCTTCTGTTTAATGTAGAAGCAACAGTGCGGATCTGTGGCACAAGGACTGCTACAGATAAAGCTGCATACTGGGTTTTGCCAGAGGTTGGCCATAAGATAGACTTCTCCTCTTCAGCTGCCCAAAAAAAGGTTCTTGATCAAAACATAAACAGACCATTCGTTGTGACAGGTAAAAGAAGCCGTCCTCAAAAAAGAAAAGTTCCACCTGCTACTGTGGAGGAGTTGGATCAACTGATGGGACAATATATTTCCAAGCATAGTTCTGTTCTGAATAACCCATAATGTTTTAATTTAGGGGGGCATGTAAATAATTTGCATTTACTGAATATGTACTTACTAATTACCACTGTTCAAAAGTTGAATAAAGAAACAAAGAAATGTTTGCCTATTTTTAATTAAAACCACTTTGTAGAACATCACATCAGTTACAATGTAGAATCAATGTCATGTATAGTTTACAAATGACAAAATGTTTACATAAAATCATGACAGCATTTATATAATATCACCCACTACTAGCATTCTGTAATTTACTGTCTCTTTTGAAAACTTATCACTACATAAACAGCACAAGACTTAAGAGTATTTAAGAAGAGCATTTTTCCCTGGTTTTACTAACACACTGGGGCACATGTTCACCAAAACGCAGCAAACCTTTGCCATCTTATCCAGGAGGATCACCTTTTTAACCACACATGGAAGAAGTAATCTGATTGGCATGGTGGTGTGTAGCATGTAGTTTGAAACAAAGATTTTGTAGTGCCCCATGTGTAGTATTGCAACCCAGTCGGGATTTGTTTCATTCATTTCATAGGCTGGTTTGCTGCAATAATGCCAAATAATTAGCAACTCTATAAATAGAAGGTAGTTCTGCATGTTTGTTCTAAGTTTGTGCTATGATCTCAGAGCGCATTGAAAATAAAAAGAGTAATATGAACCTATTTAGAACTTACCTGAATGAAAATACTGGAGCAAACCAACAGATCTGGGGATGGTAGAGAACTGAATATCAGCTCGTCTCGCAGCTGCTATCCAGGCTAGACGCCTTCTTTTGGTAACATCCAACACATAAGCTCCCTCATGATGCTTCCAGGTGAGGAAACAATGAAAAGAGAGCCTGTTTTCAAGCTTATTCCTTTGCCAGTAGTGAAATCTAACATTACAACCGGCCACACAGCAAGCATTTGTTTGGCCTGCTAATATGGCGCCTCGACCAAAAATCCTGGCTATGCCCCATCCCGTAAGATCACGCTCCAGAGTCCTATTAACGTACGGATCTAGAAAGAAGACGCTGCATTTTTAACTCTGAGGGAGATGGAGAATGAGCCTATTTCCAAAAAAAGTGGAGTGTGTTCCTTTAAGTACTATATTGTATATATTGTCAAAAACTAAAGTGTACATAGCAGTTGTTGTATCTTGTTTACTGTATCACTGACAAATAATTTCAAAGTCAATGAACGCTACATTATAGTGAGATATTGTGTAAGTTGAAATACTGTAAGCAAATGAATAAACAACCTAATTCGTGATAGACCTTTGACTCTGTTTTGTTTGAATCCAACTGTTTTTTGCAGATGTAAATAAAACATGTTGTTACTTTTAGTATTATTATCATTATTATTATCATTATCATCATTATTGCACTAAATACATTTTAAATAAAGGATATTTTGATATACATTCTACTGTGAGGTTGGAAATGTATTTTCTTCACCCTAAAATCTGTTTTGAAATGTATTTTGGTTTGAAAGAAATATATTTTCAATTTCAAAAATATATTTTTTCGGAGCGTCACAAATACAAAATATATTTACCATATATTTGAAATATATTTTGGCCAGGAAAAATGTATTTTTTTACCGCATAAACTATTATATAAATAGGGAGGTCCTATTAACATGTTTAGTTTTAAAGGACACCTTCCTGCCTTTAGTCTCCTTCATGAGCAGTATTAGTTTTCTTCTAACATCCAGAAGTCTGCACGATGTGTTTCATAGTTTGTAACAAACCTTTGACAGTTAAACATAACATGACCGAAAAAGAAAAAAAAAGAAAAAAGAAAAAAATCACATTCTAACAGACAGCTGGTGCTTAGAACACAGTTGAATAACTATTAAAAAACAGATGATATAATATTACTGTCCAGGTTGCAGACTTCATGATGAACATGCTGTTGCAAACCCTGCTCCTCTCGGTGGAAATGCGCCTTCTCTTTCCTCTTTGTATAAAAACATTTTAAAAGTCAGTTTAATCTCAAAATTCACTGTTAAATCCAAAACACACCAGATAAAGAAAAGCGAATAGTTCAGTCTAACACATGTGCCAGTGAACCATTAAAGGTCTGCAAAACTATGCAGTTATGAAACGTAACTTTAACCTCAGCCAAACCGATTTGCTCAGTTGTAAATAAAACAGCGAAGTAAACGTGACCCGACAGACAGAACCTGAGTGAATGAAGTCCAGCTTTTAACCACTGAGAGCTAAAACTCAGGTGAGGTTTCAAAGCTGTGTGCCGGTGATTGGACATCAGCCGCTGATGAAGCTGGTTCGCCTATAAAGTGCTCTGTAAGGAAACAAGCTCCAGCAGCTCTGCGCTCTGGGAAAACACTATATTTCCTTATCTTGTGCAGAAAAATGCGCTGACATTGCTTTATATCGAGCACCGGCTGCCCAGTTAAACTGTGACTATCACCAGGTAACGTAGGCGTGTTTCTTGAATTAGCAGCAGGTGTTAAACAGCTGACAGATGAGGAGGAGGATGCATGCAGGTAAACTGAGGGTCTGTTGAGCTGATCGCTGGTTTCGTGAGAAAAATGTCAGCTCGTTCTTTATGTTACAGAAGCACAGAGACACAAGACCAGGCGGAAAGAGACGATCGTTCGGTGAAAATGAGAATCTGCGAATGCAACATGTGAACACGGAGAGTGGAATATGTAAACAAACCGGTTAACGTGACCCCCTCTGTGCACTCTGCATGCTGACTGTTAGCAGAGCTAGTGAAATCTCTGAAAACATCTGAGCACTTTTGCAAACATGTTCTATGTTGACAACCTGACCAGACATACGGCGCGACATTCGCGGCTAAAACACTGTTAAAAGTGTAGTTGGTGACAGAAAAACGGGGTATTTTAAAACTACACCACCACCATTGCTGCCTGTGATTTGATCTGCATTCTGGGATACCTGGCTGCCCCAAGTCTACACAAGCAATCGATTATCTAGGACCGACCTGTTTTGACTTACTTTGCACGGCAACCAATCAAATGTTAGAGAAGCTGCATGGGCAGCGTTAACCCCGCCCCCTGAGTTTGATGGGTGAGGCTGACAGATAAAATTAATTCAAGATGAGAGCCAGGCGCCAGGACTGCCAAAATGAAATAAATAAATATATCATTAAATAATTAATTAAATGTGTCAATAATTAATTAAATGTGTCAGTAATTAATTAAAATGTGAAATACATAAATAATTAATTAAATGTGTCAATGATTAATTACATGTGTCATAACTATTTAGTTAATTAATTAATTCCAATTCTAATTAATTATTTCCACATTTAATTAATTATTTAATGGTGTATTTAATTAATTCATTATGGCAGTCCTGGCGTTCCATACTTAAAGGCCGGTCCGTGAAAATATTGTTGGGTATAAACCGGTCCGTGGCGCAAAAAAGGTTGGACACCGCTGCTTTAAATAATGTTTCCTTTTATAAAGGTAGGATAATGAAAAAACATTTATCATAAAATTTATTATTGACACGTGTTTGTGGCAATTAATATGTGAATCAACTAAATGGGGGGGGGGGGGGCGGGGGGGGGGGGGGGGTGTTAGACCAACTGGTCTTAAACTAAGAAACACTAAAGTTAAATTTGAAAACAATTAAAAAAAAACATCCCCATTCTAAAATGTCATGTGACAATCTGATTGGCTTACGGAGTGATGATGTCACAAGGACAAGGACTTTGTTGCCTTTGATCCTTTGAAGTTCTGAAGTTCTGAAGTCTATAAATAGGGATCAGCAACAGCAATTTTAAAATCAGTTTGTTCACAGCCTTCAAACGTTCGACCAGAGATACATTTGGAAATATTTCTAAGCCTTTTCAGAGTCACTGCACAGGCTCCAACATGCGTCCACGAAAACGCCAAAAAACACAACAAGATTATGCTGCCTGTCCTTTGTGTTCTGGCCGGCCAATCTCTCCAGGAGAAATGACCACGGATGGTGTCTTATCAGTCCAAAGAGCATTACAGGAAAGTCAGAAGGAAAATTCTGACCTGCATTACAAAATTAAACAAATTGAAGAAGAGAAGCTTCAACTAGAGGAAAAGTGCAGACAACTGGAAGCACAAAAAAAAGACCTGGAAGAAAAACAGCAACGCCAGCCTGATATAAAAATGATCAATGAGGGCTCGGGAGAGAAGTTTGGTGAAGGACGAGAGAAGATTTTTTCTCGTTTTCTTTCATCAGGAACACAGACTGCTGAATTAAAAGAAACATCTGCCCAGCTTCAAGGAAAGAAAGCTGCTATTGAGGAGATACAGTGGGATCTCCAAAACACTGAGAAACAGAATCAGGTGCTTCAAGGAAAGCTCAATGAAGCGGAGAAAACAATTGAAAAAATCCACCAACAGAAGACTGAACAGGAAATACAAATGCAGGACAAACTCAAAGCCATGCAGAACTTGTACAACGATCTGATAGTCAGGTTTGGTGAAACAAAGTGCAAAAATGAAGAGCTTCTTGAAGAAAAAAAGCAACAGGAAGAAGAAAAACGTATTCTCCAGGACTTTGAGAGAAGGGCTCTAGAATTGCAAGAATTTTGTAATAAAGAAAATGACGAAGCACTTAAACTGCAAAGAGAAAAGGAAATACAAATGCAGGACAAACTCAAAGCCACACAGAAATTGTACAACGATCTGAAAGTCAGGTTTGGTAAAACAATGTGCAAAAATAAAGAGCTTCTTGAAGAAAAAAAGAAACAGGAAGAAGAAAAACGTATTCTCCGGGACTTTGAGAGAAGGAATCTAGCATTGCTAGAATTTTGTAATGAAACACCTGAACTGCAAAGAGAAAAGGAAATACTGGAGAAACGATGTTCAAAGATGCAGCGTAGGATTGATGGAATGAAGAGAAAACACTCAGCGGTCATTAAAGACATGTTGTTGAAGTCCAATGACTTGAAGAGCCAAATAATTGAAATGCAGGCACAAAAGCAACAACAAGAGAGAAATACAGACATGTGCAAGGCAAATCTAATGGAGGAGGCAACATACAAAGACCTGACAGAAAAGCTTAGAAAAAAAGAAGAAACCTTAAAAGAAATGGAGCAAAGATGCCAGCGACTCGAGCAGCAGAATGCAGAAACAAACGATCAATTGAGAATCCTTCTCCTGGAGCACGAGCTCATGGAAAAATACCTGAAAAAGAAGAAAAAAGGCTGGTTCTGCTGCTTATTCAGATGATTTAGCCTCGTCCTCCTCCACCTGTCATCCATCTTACTTTTCACCTCTCCTGTCCCCCCTAACACATATTCTCCACCTTCTTCATCTTTTTTCTTTTTTCACCCTCCCCCCCAACCAGTCCCAGCAGTTGACTGTCCCCTCCTGAGCCTGGTTCTGCTGGAGGTTTCTGCCCGTCAAAAGGCAGTTTTTCCTCCCCACTGTCGCCTCGTGCTTGCTCAGAGGGGGTTGTTGGGGTTTTCTCCCCTCCTCCTTTCCCCCCTTCATTTACTTATTTTCTTGTTTTACTTTTCTTTTGTTGTTTCTGTAGTTACTTGTTTTACTTTTTTCAACTTATGTAACAAAATAATAAACCAATTGAATTTATCCTTTGAGTAGTTTTGAGTAGTTTTAGAGGCTATAAGAGTTTGATCAATGCTCCACCATTTTGAGATCTGATGCTGTCTGCGTACGGTGTCCATCTCCCACGCGTGTGATCATTAAAATCATCGTTTGACTCAACCCGGCCGGACCAGTGTTGTTATTGTGCTTTTTCCTCTTGTATCCATCCCCAATATTTGAATCCGTAACAGTTTGGGGGCTCGTCCTGCGGTATTGGGGTGGAAGTTGGAGGTTTGGACGGTCCGAGGTTGTCGAACGGACAGGCACGAGCCAGTGGTCTGACGTGAGTGGGCATAAGCCGGCTTATACAAAGGTAAGGCACTACCTGTTGAATCTATTTCCAAAGTGTGCCAAATTGGACATGAAAAAAATGAAAGTCTACTCACTGAAATTACTGGTAGACGGCCTGTTTTGATTTTGATGAAAAAATCTGATTGATTGTTCGATGATCACGCTTCAGAAGCTTTGCAATTTTGAGACTGCTGCATCCCTCTGCAAGATATCTCACTATTTTTGACTTTTCTGAGCCTGTCAAGTCCTTCTTTTGACCCATTTTGCCAAAGGAAAGGAAGTTGCCTAATAATTATGCACACCTGATATAGGGTGTTGATGTCATTAGACCACACCCCTTCTCATTACAGAGATGCACATCACCTAATATGCTTAATTGGTAGTAGGCTTTCGAGCCTATACAGCTTGGAGTAAGACAACATGCATGAAGAGGATGATTTGGACAAAATACTCATTTGCCTAATAATTCTGCACTCCCTGTATATATATATATATATATATATATATATATATATATATATATATATATATATATATATGAGGGAGATGGAGAATGAGCCTACACTGAAAAAAATAATCAGTGGGATAAACGTAAAAAAATTATTGTAATCGGTTGCACGAAATTAAGTTATGTTTGGTTAACCTTAGTTTTTTATGTTATACCTGCACACATTTTTCTGGTAACATGAACATGACTTTGTTATGTTGTTGTTATGTTTTTCATTCCGGTCAAATATTTATAGAAACCACTTGTTTATCAGACATGAACTTTTTGTGTTAATTGTATTGGACTACTATGTGTTATATTGACAAGATTATTTTATGGTAAGCTTATTTTATTTTATAACAAATTTCTAATATATAATCTAATATATAATTGAGTGTTCAATAAATACAACTAAATTAAGGCTGATCTTACTGTATGTACTGTACACTTTCTCTTCAATCAAAGAAATAAGCAAAACATTTTTGAACAATGACCTGTATTTTTGAAAATACTACACAGTTGTAACAATGGACTTTCAATTCAGGCTTCCAAAATATACATGAGTCATATTTGTACAATGCATCTCTTGAAAAACATTCCACAACATTCCTCAAAGTTATCTTCTGTAAGCTGAATTCAACATTGTGGGGCCTTATGACATCGCGCTTATGTAAAAAATAGTTTTTTAAATGTAAGAGCCATAAGGTAATATGGCAACAGGGGTGTAATTATTAAAATGACACAAAGAAGAGACTTAAAATAACATTATAACCCACAGGCACAAAACCAAGAGACCTAAACTGATTAGTATTGGCTTGCTTCTATCACTAAACATCACAATCACTAATACTAGACGATGCAATCTGTTTGTAGTGGTGCACCTTGGGAAAAAAATTGCAAACTGGTGAAATTGGTGCAAGGCACCATTCCCATTGAGAAAAATGGACAATCAAAGTTTGAATTTTTTTTAAAAGAGCCATGGCTTGAAAAGTGAAAACTGCAGTAATAAAGGCCCCAAGTTGAAAAGTGCCAGAAAAATAAGTTTCACTATGTACTGCAACTTTACCAGTGCTGGCTTAAAAGAAAGGATGGTACATATTCGAAGAGGTAAACATGTTGTTCCCACATCATAACTGGAAAACTGTTCAATCGTACAGTCTGGTCCTGAAAACCTGGGCCTTCTTTGAAAGGCTGTTCCTTTTGAGCTCCATAACCAGTTTCTATAATACCTCGAAGGTATACTTTTCCAGTGGGTAGGTGAGGTTCAAAGTGTACATTAGTCCAAACAGCATTGCAGCTGCTAGGGTATAGTTATCCAAATCCTGCCAGACTCTCTGGCCTTCAAGGACTATCCTGATGTCCTCAGGGCTGCCATTGGCATCGCTTGACTTTATGATGTAAATTCCCATGGTTGTTTCCTTATTAGATCGTTGGATAATGGCTTCATCTGTGGCCTAGAAAATGCAGAATTCCAAAATTTAATTAAACAGAACACTGGTCAAAGAACATTATACCAAATCTTATTTTAATCTGTGTCACTATTCCAAAAAATGTTAACATTAACACATTAGGTGAACAAAAATGGATTCATTACAGCATGTGATTTGAGTCCTCAGAATGCTCAAAAAGGTAATGCATGAAGTGAAATCTCCATGCAAAGAAGCAGAATACTGTCAGAGCATAGAGAGGTGTTCAACTATGAACTCCACACATAGTTCTAATGCAGGTAAAAGAAGAAAAAAAAAAAAACGCACCCATGGTAAATTGTGAAAATCCCAGGTGATTTTCAACATACTCCTGGCATAGAGTGACAAGCAGCATTTTGTTAAAATTATTATTTTCCCTAAAGTGTATACACAAATTAATTTTTTTCTTACCTGGGCCGTGGGCTCCAGAATGTTCTGAAGTCTTCTTCCTATTTGTCCTCCTCGCCTTTTGAAGACCTTTATTAGTTTGTCAGATAGCACATCTATCTGCGAGAGTAATCTGGACTGCAGTGGCATGGTGGTAATGCGCTTAAACTCTGCATTTATCTAAAAAGAGAAGTTGTCACATAAAAATGCTGTCAAAATCTCAAATCTCACAAGGTTACATCCACACAAAGTTGTTATTTTTTGTCATATTACTATTTATTAGCTATGGGTCCCATGTTGCTGAGCAGTTCCATAGTTGCCCTTACTTCCATACCACCCAAAGCCTGTTTGCAACCACAGCAGTTGCCTCCTTCTGGCCATTTTGCAGTTCTGCCAAATGACCCAGAAACTACATCTATTATTGTCATATACACATCAAGGTCTTTCATTAATACTTAGTTAAATTAGTTAATTTGACCTTTCCAGAAAATTTACCTTACAGAATGTGAGATAACATATGCAAATCTTCACTAGTAAATAAAATAATGTTATTAAAACCTTAACTGTAACACCTCTACGTAACAGCGCTAGAGAATTGTTCTGAAGCAACACCAATCTGCCCTTCAGCAGGGATAAGCACCATATATCGATACAGAAAAAATAAATTTAACATATTTCTATCGTCATTATTTTTATCTCTTTAAGCCCTCCTCTCAGTCTCTCTATAAATCAGTTAAAATAATTTGTTGGGTTTTTGTGTGTCTTTAACATGTTATCAGTACATTACATTCACTGCCCCAGAACATGAAATAAAGCCCCACGTCATGCACTTCCTCTCCTAATGAGTACTGCATAGGTGTCATGCCCTAAATAAACCGACTTTAGTGAAGACACCCCCCCCCCCCCCCCCCCCCGAGACACACACACACACACACACACACACACAGAGCCCACCCCATGGCAAACTAGCTTATTTAACTGTTTAACTAAAACATTTTAGGTACAACCAGTTAACTAAATGGACACAAGTTTGTTAGTCTGTATTCACTGAGAAAAAACAAGCGAATGTGACTGGGCACACACTGAAAAAAAGCTAATGCACATAATATTGTCCCGCAGCTTAAGTTAGCATTATCGTTAGTTAACTTAAGGAATGACTTGTTTTTTCCATTATGTTGCTCAACAGCAATTCATGAGAAAAACTTCCCCATCTAATGGATGTTCTCTTCGTTTCCTCTCAAACATGTAGTTTTCAGTTTACCTCGACAAAGTAAAGCTCAGCACCAAACGTAAACTAAGCGAAGACAAAAAATGGCGGACCGCCACAGTGAATTTTCCCTCGCAGAACACACCATGGGGGGGTGGAGTTTCAACAGAAAACATAACTATTTTCTGTTATTTTGATATGACTGGTTTTAAAAGACTGAACATCCTTCTAAAACAAGTGAAAGGCGTGAGACTTAATTATGTTTAGACCAAAAATATAAATGATTCATGTTGGATATATTTACTGTATTTTTACTAATTTAACAACCTCATCATTGCATTAGTCGCTTTATGCTATAGCATTACGCTTACATTAGCTTGACGCTCAAGGTCGTCATTTTATTTAATTTCTTTTTCTGGGCTTACAAACAGGACACACAACATTTAGATAACCGTTACACTGAATCTTGGGTCTGTGTTGAGTCTTCCAGCTGCTGACTACAGAAGCTAGATTGACCTTTCAGCATGTTTATAGCGGCTGTGGCTATGTGCTGGTAATGTTACCGTGTGTGAGCAGTCACATTGGCAGCAGACATGTTTCAACAAACTAGTCATATCCCGGCCCTACATTAGCTTGTTTAATGGTTAAGACACTGCAGGTACCACCACTTACTACAGACACCGATGGAAGTTTGTAATAGTCTGTTAATTTAGACTGAAAGAATATACAAACAATATTAACTCACATTATATATGTTAATTACTAATTTGCTTATCGCATAATTTCGGTTACCATTAGCTAACTGGAGCCTAACATTAGCCTTTCATGGTTTTCGATAAACAGCCCACATACCTGTAAAATAACAACACCCCAGTAAAAGTCCACATATATAAAGGGTCTACACTCTTTCTCACTGGTGTGTTAGCTTTAAAATCTTATTTACCTTCAAGTGTAAAACTCCAGATGGTAGTAGATTTTCCAAAGCGAGAGACAAAAATGGCGGACAGTGCAGCCGATTTTTCCTTTCCAGGGGGCGGAGCTTGAGGATAAAACACGACTAACTTGTTTCTTTTCAACATGATTTGTTCTAAAAGAATGAATATTCTTAAAGAATATGTGAAAATTAAAAGACAAAAATATGTTTAGATGTGAAATTTAAATTAGTCATGCTGGATATATGAAGTAATTCTATGCAAATTCAACAACCACCCTATTGCATTTTTTTCAGTGTATTTCCAAAAAAAGTGGAGTGTGTTCCTTTAAGTACTATATTGTATATATTGTCAAAAACTAAAGTGTACATAGCAGTTGTTGTATCTTGTTTACTGTATCACTGACAAATAATTTCAAAGTCAATGAACGCTACATTATAGTGAGATATTGTGTAAGTTGAAATACTGTAAGCAAATGAATAAACAACCTAATTCGTGATAGACCTTTGACTCTGTTTTGTTTGAATCCAACTGTTTTTTGCAGATGTAAATAAAACATGTTGTTACTTTTAGTATTATTATCATTATTATTATCATTATCATCATTATTGCACTAAATACATTTTAAATAAAGGATATTTTGATATACATTCTACTGTGAGGTTGGAAATGTATTTTCTTCACCCTAAAATCTGTTTTGAAATGTATTTTGGTTTGAAAGAAATATATTTTCAATTTCAAAAATATATTTTTTCGAAGCATCACAAATACAAAATATATTTACCATATATTTGAAATATATTTTGGCCAGGAAAAATGTATTTTTTTACCGCATAAACTATTATATAAATAGGGAGGTCCTATTAACATGTTTAGTTTTAAAGGACACCTTCCTGCCTTTAGTCTCCTTCATGAGCAGTATTAGTTTTCTTCTAACATCCAGAAGTCTGCACGATGTGTTTCATAGTTTGTAACAAACCTTTGACAGTTAAACATAACATGACCGAAAAAGAAAAAAAAAGAAAAAAGAAAAAAATCACATTCTAACAGACAGCTGGTGCTTAGAATACAGTTGAATAACTATTAAAAAACAGATGATATAATATTACTGTCCAGGTTGCAGACTTCATGATGAACATGCTGTTGCAAACCCTGCTCCTCTCGGTGGAAATGCGCCTTCTCTTTCCTCTTTGTATAAAAACATTTTAAAAGTCAGTTTAATCTCAAATTAAACTGAATTAAATGTGTCAATAATTAATTAAAATGTGAAATACATAAATAATTAATTACATGTGTCATAACTATTTAGTTAATTAATTAATTCCAATTTTAATTAATTATTGCCACATTTAATTAATTATTTAATGGTGTATTTAATTAATTCATTATGGCAGTCCTGGCGTTCCATACTTAAAGGCCGGTCCGTGAAAATATTGTTGGGTATAAACCGGTCCGTGGCGCAAAAAAGGTTGGGGACCGCTGCTTTAAATAATGTTTCCTTTTATAAAGGTAGGATAATGAAAAAACATTTATCATAAAATTTATTATTGACACGTGTTTGTGGCAATTAATATGTGAATCAACTAAATGGGGCGGGGGGGGGGGGGTGTTAGACCAACTGGTCTTAAACTAAGAAACACTAAAGTTAAATTTGAAAATAATTAAAAAAAAACATCCCCATTCTAAAATGTCATGTGACAATCTGATTGGCTTACGGAGTGATGATGTCACAAGAACAAGGACTTTGTTGCCTTTGATCCTTTGAAGTTCTGAAGTTCTGAAGTCTATAAATAGGGATCAGCAACAGCAATTTTAAAATCAGTTTGTTCACAGCCTTCAAACGTTCGACCAGAGATACATTTGGAAATATTTCTAAGCCTTTTCAGAGTCACTGCACAGGCTCCAACATGCGTCCACGAAAACGCCAAAAAACACAACAAGATTATGCTGCCTGTCCTTTGTGTTCTGGCCGGCCAATCTCTCCAGGAGAAATGACCACGGATGGTGTCTTATCAGTCCAAAGAGCATTACAGGAAAGTCAGAAGGAAAATTCTGACCTGCATTACAAAATTAAACAAATTGAAGAAGAGAAGCTTCAACTAGAGGAAAAGTGCAGACAACTGGAAGCACAAAAAAAAGACCTGGAAGAAAAACAGCAACGCCAGCCTGATATAAAAATGATCAATGAGGGCTCGGGAGAGAAGTTTGGTGAAGGACGAGAGAAGATTTTTTCTCGTTTTCTTTCATCAGGAACACAGACTGCTGAATTAAAAGAAACATCTGCCCAGCTTCAAGGAAAGAAAGCTGCTATTGAGGAGATACAGTGGGATCTCCAAAACACTGAGAAACAGAATCAGGTGCTTCAAGGAAAGCTCAATGAAGCGGAGAAAACAATTGAAGAAATCCACCAACAGAAGACTGAACAGGAAATACAAATGCAGGACAAACTCAAAGCCATGCAGAACTTGTACAACGATCTGATAGTCAGGTTTGGTGAAACAAAGTGCAAAAATGAAGAGCTTCTTGAAGAAAAAAAGCAACAGGAAGAAGAAACACGTATTCTCCAGGACTTTGAGAGAAGGAATCTAGCATTGCTAGAATTTTGTAATGAAACACCTGAACTGCAAAGAGAAAAGGAAATACTGGAGAAACGATGTTCAAAGATGCAGCGTAGGATTGATGGAATGAAGAGAAAACACTCAGCGGTCATTAAAGACATGTTGTTGAAGTCCAATGACTTGAAGAGCCAAATAATTGAAATGCAGGCACAAAAGCAACAACAAGAGAGAAATACAGACATGTGCAAGGCAAATCTAATGGAGGAGGCAACATACAAAGACCTGACAGAAAAGCTTAGAAAAAAAGAAGAAACCTTAAAAGAAATGGAGCAAAGATGCCAGCGACTCGAGCAGCAGAATGCAGAAACAAACGATCAATTGAGAATCCTTCTCCTGGAGCACGAGCTCATGGAAAAATACCTGAAAAAGAAGAAAAAAGGCTGGTTCTGCTGCTTATTCAGATGATTTAGCCTCGTCCTCCTCCACCTGTCATCCATCTTACTTTTCACCTCTCCTGTCCCCCCTAACACATATTCTCCACCTTCTTCATCTTTTTTCTTTTTTCACCCTCCCCCCCAACCAGTCCCAGCAGTTGACTGTCCCCTCCTGAGCCTGGTTCTGCTGGAGGTTTCTGCCCGTCAAAAGGCAGTTTTTCCTCCCCACTGTCGCCTCGTGCTTGCTCAGAGGGGGTTGTTGGGGTTTTCTCCCCTCCTCCTTTCCCCCCTTCATTTACTTATTTGCTTGTTTAACTATTCTTTTGTTGTTTCTGTAGTTACTTGTTTTACTTTTTTCAACTTATGTAACAAAATAATAAACCAATTGAATTTATCCTTTGAGTAGTTTTCGTCTAATCTTTACAGAATTAAGCTCTGTCTTTTATTTGCTTGTTAAAACCCCATCAATGGTGAAGTAAAAACCCTGGGATATGGTTTAAAACGTTGAAATAGACTAACCAACTAGTCTAAAACTAAGAAACACTTAAACACTTAATGTGTTACTGGATCGGATATCGGCGAGAAATAAAAAATGTAATCCGATCCATTAAATATCAAAAAAGCACCCCACAAAACTTGCTACACGGCGTAACTCGGCTCATAACCGTAGCACGTTGCAGCAGTATGCATCACGTGATAGAGCGGCTGTGTGTATTTGTAGCCTCGCTAGCAATCCAGCATTTCATCTCCGAGGAAGTTTTCCCAGAGAGAAGTAAAGCAAGTGTGTAAGTTCATCTCTGAATGTTTGTAAAGCATTCCCACGTTAAGCTTAACAACCGATATATGGAGCGACTGCCTCTCTCTCTCTCTCCCCTACTGCTACTTCAATCGTGAAACTGATCAATGATCAGCTGATCGGCTTTTCTGTCGTGAGTCCGTCTCTCTTCTTTGTTTTTGGCCCACTTCTCACCAGAAAGAGGAAACCAGCGGCTGAACAACAGCAGCACTATTAAGCTTGATAAGCTGTTGTTACAATTTATTTAAGATTACTTTCTACACCAGGATCTTTTTCTACGTAGCTGACGGCTGGTAACTGTGCAGGGGCGGATCTAGCAAAGTTTAGCCAGGGGGACCGATAGGGCATGAACAGGGGGGGCACAAAGACATACTTTTCTTTCTTATTCTCATTTAAAATGTCGAGCTTTTAATAAATAATTATCTGAATCTTACACCCAAAGTTTTAATCTGATGTAAAATATATAGAAGTCCATTACTGTATATAGTAACTGTTAAGTCTAATATACCCTATAAGCTATAGTACTTTTTCCTTTGGGAAAGTAGCATCTGTGCAGTCTGCAATTCTGTTGAAGAAAGATGTTGAATCTATTTAATTATTCTTGAAAAATAATTTATTTCTGTGCATTTTTCCACACTGCATCAAATTAAAGTTGATTACATCGATTAAGCATCATGAGGTGGAGGGTGGGGGGTGGTTCCCTATTTTTTTTTGCTGGGAGCTTGCAACCCTATTAGTTAGGTTGCTTAATATTTCTGCTAAGTACTCTTTAAAATACCAGAATAGGGAGGATGGAGTAGGTTTAAGTTTATTAGATTGATCAGTGTTGCTGAACTATGAAATATTTTGGGCGCAGTGTATTTTTTACATACAGGTATAACAGAATAGCTTTAGTGTTGTTATTTATTTAAACTTGAGTATAAACGTATACAAAATGCAGCAAGATATTAAAAAAACGTTTTATTGATTAAAAAACACACTATATCGGATTCATATTGGTATCGGCAGATATCCAAATTTATGATATCGGTATTGGTATCGGACATAAAAAAGTGGTATCGTGCCATCTCTAATATATATATATACATATGTGTGTGTATGTGTATATGTGTGTATGATTGTATGAACATAAGTCAACATACTTAAAATGTAATTTCTTTTCCTTTTCCAGCAGTCTCAGTTCCCCCAGCTTTCACTGCAATCCTTAAAGCCCCTCTGGACACATTGGGAAACCTCTTCCTTACTGCCACTGTAACAAACAAAAGTCACAGTTCTATTACTTTTATCAGAGTTAAAATAAAAATATGATTTATGTTAGCTGGCTTCATTTAGCAAACAGATATTTCTGTTTATATAGATACAGATATTAATACAGATATATTTTACGCATAATTTTACCTCTTTTTTTTTCCTAGATGGAAAGTCTATCCAGTTCACATTACAGTAATGCTAACACCCCTTTTGGTCGTCTCTCCTTACCCTCCAGCATTCATAAATCTGTTGACCTTCTTTGTCTGAGACCAACCACTACAATGCATCATCGCCTATTTGTATTGGTAACTTACTTTACAACCTATTTTAATGGTTGCAAAGTAAGTTACTTGTGCTGTATGCAATTTTAGATACACAGAAAGTCTTCACTTACTATATGTGGCTGTCATAGTGTCCTTATCAAGGGCAGTTCTTCACTCTGCGCCGATGTCCGTTTTGCTCTGTCCTCCTATAAAAAGCATGAACATTTGAGTATTTGACTAGTTTTAGATTTCCAAAAATCTGATATTTGTACAACTAAACATTTGAACTACAATGATATGCTATTGAGAGATACTTTTATGGGTACTTTTTGGTAAAGAAACTGGTGACAGAGTTGTAGGCTTTTTAGAGTACTATTAGCTAATCATTTGAACTGACTTTCAAAGCTGTTTACCTTTTAAATTGCTGTGGATCAAAACCTCCAGTGGGAAGGCGGCCATTAGAAGAACACGCACCACTGAACCTGAAAATAACAAAAACAAACAAAAAACAGAACAATATGTAAGAGTCAGGTAGGGTAATAAATCTCTTCTGAAGCAATATAGTTCATTTTGGGTGAAAAACAAAACATTCCTCTAAAATATATATACTGACATCAGCAATCAACATCATGATTGTAATTATTTCCTTTTTAGTACATCTACTGCTGTGTGCATGTGTCAAGCACTACGACTGTATCTATGCATATAAATTCACTATATATATATGTCCTGCAAAAATGTTTTGTTATAGTCAAAAAAGGCAAACAAACAAAGGCATTCAATCAGAGGTGAGAAATTAATTGGGAATATCAATTATAGGTGAACTATTCTTTACCTACTAGCAATCAAGCTTCTTTAACCAAGAAGCTTGAAATATTTGAATGTAAAATAAAATAAATAAATAAATAATAATAAAAATAACATGATGTAATTAAAATGCACAACTTACATTAAGGAAATCTGCATTTGTATCCACAGGCTAAAAGTAAAACAGTAAATGCGTTAGTAATAATCCAGGTATTTGTAAAAAAAAAAAAAAAAAGAGGCAGTAACTGTGACTCTTCTAGTGGGATGCTAAATGCAGAGATTTATATTTACAGTATAATACTGCATGTACAGGTAGCTGTGTTGTGAACTGTAACTGAATATTAGAGAATCTCAGAGAAATTAAATGTATTTATTTTTTGAATTTATCAATCATAAAACCGTCTGTTTTGAAGGCCTGTTACGATAACGACTTTTTGTTGGTCGGTATATTGCCCCATAAACAATTGCGACAAGTTATGTCATTGTCATTTTAAGACCATTTTATGTCTTTGAATGTATAATCATAATATAACACCATAATAATGCAAGGTCTACACACTTTCAATTGACAAACCAACATCTAATTCTTAAAGTATTTAGATCATTGAAATTAGGAATCAAAATATTAGATACCTTAAAAACTTGAATAAATAGTAAATTTTCTAACAAATAGAAAACAATGTTATTTAATGTTATTGTTTTGTTATCATTATATTTTATTTTTGTAAATATAATGGCAGATAAATTACATCATCAACAATTATTGAGGTCATGTACATGTATTGTGTGTTAAGTCGATATATCGATTATTGTGATAGGCCTACTGTTTTGGTATCATAACGAGCTTGTCAAACATGCATGACCACTAAGCAATGTCTAAGCAGTAGTATTGGTCTGAATGACAACAAACATAACTAGTGTTTTGGAAAATCTGTTAGAAAACAGTTATTTCAATAATTATGATTAGCATGTGACACAGACACTGCATAAAAAACTACAACAACAAATACTTACTTTAGGAGGATGGGGGAGGGCAGCATGAGGTTGAGACTTTGACATCTGTAAGAAACAAATTCATGTATTACAAACAAGTCACTTAAAAATACATTAATGTGGCAGACTGTTCCCTGTTCAGATGCAGTGTATAAGTACAATCAGGGCTGTCACAACAATGGGGTGGGGCCAAGTGGCTGCAACCCTAGGTACAATGTGCAGGTATATATAATTACATATAATATATGTGAATAAAGCAAGAATCTGTTTAGGTTAGTCACTGTGCTGACTAATGCTTGCTAGGTTTATATGATTGCAAACTGCACAAAAACAACAACAGCAACAACATTAATGACAATGACAAACAAAATTACTTACATTTATGTCAATCTCACATCAGGAAGATCTGCATTCGATTTCATGGGCTGAAATAAATAGGCAGAAACATTACTGCTAAAAAAACAAAAACTCTAAAAAGCCTAAAAATGACTTAAAAAGCAAGGAAATGTGGAACATTGTAATTAGCGAACATTAATAAAGCATAACTGTGCTTTGTTTCTAACCTTGGTAAGTACTCTGTAGCCAGAAGGAGAGGTGGGATTTCTGTGAAAGCCAAATTAAATGTGAATAGGTTTTGATAGTTATTGTATATAACAAGTGTAAACAGTTTTATTTGTATTTTTTTTCCCTTTCTGAGAAGGCAGAATAATAAGAAAAGGCAAAAGTACGTCACAATATAATTCATTAAGTTACATATTTTGATTACCAAATTATGGAAGCGTGGAGCTGCCACCCAGACAAAAGCAAAATAGAGAATAGAATTAGAATAGAATAGAATTCAACTTTATTGTCATTGCACATGCACAGGTACAGGGCAACGAAATGCAGTTTGCATCCATCCAGAAGTGCTTTAGTGATATAGATATATTACAATATATATTAGCAATAATATAGATATGTAAGTATATTACAGAAATGGGTCTATTATGGTATGTTATAATGTACACGGTATGAAGTATGTTGTGAATATTCTATAACTATAGGTATGTACAGGCTGTAGTGAGTACAAGCTATGTACGGGCTATGAACAGGATATAAATATGAAAAACTGTACAGAATATGAAATAAATAACTTTACAGAAATCTGAGATATACAGTTATACAGAAATGGGAACTATGCAAGTTGTAAACAGTTGTAGGGTTAAAAATTATCGTATGTACAGAATGATTATTTACAGAGCTATACAGTAGTGCAGTTAAGATAAATTAGATATGTGGATAATTTCTACAGTATCTATATAAAGTGCTAGTGGTTGTGAGTGGTGGTTCAGTCCATGTTATTATTGTGTGTTTGAGGGTACAGTTGTCCATTGTGGGTGTGTGTATGTTCAGTCCATGTGTTAACGTGGGTCAGATGTCAGGAGGCAGAGTTCAGGAGTCTGACAGCTGTGGGGAAGAAGCTGTTCCGGTACCTGGTGGTCTTAGTCCGGAGGCTCCTGTAGCGCCTCCCAGAGGGCAGGAGGGTGAAGAGTCCATGTGATGGGTGACTGGGGTCTCTGATGATTTTCCCAGCCCTTTTCAGACACCGCTTCCTGTAGATGTCTTTTATGGCAGGAAGTGGTGCTCCGGCGATGCGCTGGGCAGTTTTCACGACCCTCTGCAACGCCTTCCGGTCCGAGGCAGAGCAGTTCCCGTGCCAGACTGTTATACAGTTGGTCAGGATGCTCTCGATGGTGCAACGATAGAAGTTCACCAGGATGTCTGAGGACAGGTGGTTCTTCCTCAGAGTCCTCAAGAAGAAGAGGCGCTGGTGAGCCTTCTTGACCAGCTTGGAGCAGTTGGTCGTCCAGGTGAGATCCTCGGAGATGTGGACTCCCAGGAACTTGAAGCTGCTCACACGCTCCACAGCCGTCCCCTTAATGTGGATGGGTGGATGTGGGTCAGCATTCCTCCTGTAGTCCACGATGAGCTCCTTGGTCTTCTCGGTGTTAAGCAGCAGGTTGTTTGTGTCGCACCACTCAGCCAGACGATCCACCTCCTCCCTGTAGGCGGCCTCATCGTTGTCACTGATGAGGCCAATCACCGTGGTGTCATCTGCAAACTTAATGATGGTGTTGGAACCATCAGCAGGTCTGCAGTCGTGGGTGAAGAGGGAGTAGAGGAAGGGGCTCATCACACAGCCTTGTGGTACACCGGTGTTCATTGTGATGGTAGATGAGCAGCGGTTATCCAGCCGGACATGTTGGGGGCGGTTGGTCAGGAAGTCCAGTAACCATTTGCAGATGAGGGAACTGATGCCCAGGTCTGTCAGTTTCCTGAAGAGTTGTGAGGGGTGGATTGTATTGAACGCTGAACTGAAGTCTATAAACAGCATTCTGGCGTAGGTGTTGTTGTTGTCCAGGTGTGAGAGGACAGAGTGCAGTGCGATGGAGACTGCATCCTCTGTGCTCCTGTTCTGGCGGTATGCGAATTGGTGGGGGTCCAGGGTGGGGGGGAGACAGGATTTGAAGTGTGCTAGGACCAGCTGCTCTAAGCACTTAGTGTTGATGGGGGTGAGTGCTACTGGGCGGTAGTCATTGAGGCAAGATGGGTTGGAGTTTTTGGGTATCGGGACGATGGAGGTGGATTTGAAGCAGGCCGGTACCACAGCGTGGGCCAAGGACAGGTTGAATATGTCTGTCAGCACTCCTGCAAGCTCCCCAGAACACGCTCTGAGAACACGCCCGGGTATGCCATCAGGGCCTGCAGCCTTGTGGACATTGATCCTGCTCAGCACCGCTCCTACATCGGTGGGGGAGAGAGTCAGAGGTTGGTGGTCTGGCGTCACGTCTGCTTTGGTTGTGGTTGTGGGGTTCCCTCGCTCAAAACGAGCATAAAAGTTGTTGAGCTCGTTGAGGAAGGAGACATCAGATTATGCGGGGGAGGGTTTGGTGGTCCTGTAGTCTGTGATGGTCTCGGCTTCTATATCACGTTATAACGTGAAAGGTTTATTGTTCTAACATTATGCTTTTCATGTTTGTATAATATGATATCACGTTATTACAATATACATAATTATCACGTTCGCACAATATTGTACGGACGTGATAATTATGTACATTTTTCGTACAATGTTGTTCAAAACATGTTGTTCAAACATGAAAAGTATATTGTATAAACATGATAGTATATTGTTAGAACGATAAACTTTTCACGTTGTAACGTGATATACTTATATTTCTCTTTTGCCTGGGTGGCAGCTCTACGCTTCCGTGCCAAATAAGCGAGAATAAAGTAATATTATATGAGAAAAGGCACCTGCTAGCTTGATGATGGAGGCTTCATAGACCGGCCACCCGCCTTTTGGCTTCTTGTCGCCCCTCCACCAAATAAAGGTCCGTTTCCTCCATGCCGGCTAATTATTCATCCTCATTAAAATCTCGTATATGTTCAGTTGGCAGAATTGAGAATTTTACATCTTCCAATCACTTAATTAACGCGAACATAATCGGCTTGTTTCTTTCCGCCTCCTGTATCCGGCCGTTCCTCTCACTGTCGGAATTCGCGCCTCAGAGACGTCGTTATTTTTCAAAAAAAGAAAGAAAGAAAGAAACAGCAACAACTAATAAAGAGAGTTTTTGCACGTTCATTGCACATTTGTGGGAATGTTTAAATATTTAATTTTTATTAATTACTTTTCATTATATCTTTATTTTTAAACCACCACGGCAATGCGCATGCGCATACTCTCCTGCCCGCAAAGGGCTTTGGAGTTGACGTAATGTCGCAATGCATTGTGGGAGCGCAGCACCATCTTGGCAGGCCACGAATCAAAACAAGATTGCTACCAACCATTCTGAAACGTAGCTCAAAAGAAAATGACGGTATAGAGACAGATTGTGTCCAGATGCAAAGAGACGGTACTTGATTGTTGAAATGTGGACCCGTATGAAATATAGCCGTGGAGTAGAAACCCTGAAGACCAAACCGCTATTGACTTAGCATGATCTACCCTCGTACCTTGTCTGTGGAGTCAGAGCATACACGGCGCACCAATTTCGCAATTATAAATCTCTGGAGGCGCACATCCAATTCACCAAGGACTGGGTACAAGATTTGGCTATTTTTAAGCCTCCACGTTGTGAGTACGCCGTCATTCAAGCAAAGGTAAGTCAGCTTGAGTACTGCGAGTAAAATGCGTTTGATTCCCCCCGAACATTCAGATTAGTGCTAGCAAAAATTCATTCATGAGGGGGAAATTACAGTGAGAACATGTAGAGGCTCTGTTAGAGGGATAACATAGTGAGTTCAGTGCATTGATGTGACATTGTCCTGAAGGATTTAGTTATTCTTTATGGTTAAAGAAATTGCCCTAATTAATTCATATTTATTATAAATAATCCTAATTACACATCTTGCTTCCTTGTTTGTGTCCTGTGTCACTAAAAATACATTCTGTTTTAGTTTTATACATTGATTAATGACCTGCAGAATCTCCTTATCATATTAGGTGTCCATAATTGTCACTTAAAGTCGAACATTATGTTTTCTCCCTCTTGAAAGTGATTACATCCTTGCATTACATACTTTAGGTTCATTTTTTGCTGATAGGTTTCTAAAAAGAAACAGGCAGATTTAGAATATAACATGCAGCGTTCTATAGATGGATACATAAAAACACTTTGTTACATTTATGATAAATGGATTTAAAAGTAAATAAAAACACATTTGTGTCGGCCTTGGCTTATTAAAGTTCTTGTCTTTAAATGAACTTTGTCTGTGTGTGTTTCAGGTCCTGCACTCTTAAAGACTGAATTGCAGCATTGCAGCCACAGGTCATTGTGAGCATCACAGGGAAGGTTGAAGCCGCCCACTGCAGCTGTATGGCCGGAGTCGTGGAGACCTGCAGCCATGTCGCTGCTCTTCTGTTTAATGTAGAAGCAACAGTGCGGATCTGTGGCACAAGGACTGCTACAGATAAAGCTGCATACTGGGTTTTGCCAGAGGTTGGCCATAAGATAGACTTCTCCTCTTCAGCTGCCCAAAAAAAGGTTCTTGATCAAAACATAAACAGACCATTCGTTGTGACAGGTAAAAGAAGCCGTCCTCAAAAAAGAAAAGTTCCACCTGCTACTGTGGAGGAGTTGGATCAACTGATGGGACAATATTTTTCCAAGCATAGTTCTGTTCTGAATAACCCATAATGTTTTAATTTAGGGGGGCATGTAAATAATTTGCATTTACTGAATATGTACTTACTAATTACCACTGTTCAAAAGTTGAATAAAGAAACAAAGAAATGTTTGCCTATTTTTAATTAAAACCACTTTGTAGAACATCACATCAGTTACAATGTAGAATCAATGTCATGTATAGTTTACAAATGACAAAATGTTTACATAAAATCATGACAGCATTTATATAATATCACCCACTACTAGCATTCTGTAATTTACTGTCTCTTTTGAAAACTTATCACTACATAAACAGCACAAGACTTAAGAGTATTTAAGAAGAGCATTTTTCCCTGGTTTTACTAACACACTGGGGCACATGTTCACCAAAACGCAGCAAACCTTTGCCATCTTATCCAGGAGGATCACCTTTTTAACCACACATGGAAGAAGTAATCTGATTGGCATGGTGGTGTGTAGCATGTAGTTTGAAACAAAGATTTTGTAGTGCCCCATGTGTAGTATTGCAACCCAGTCGGGATTTGTTTCATTCATTTCATAGGCTGGTTTGCTGCAATAATGCCAAATAATTAGCAACTCTATAAATAGAAGGTAGTTCTGCATGTTTGTTCTAAGTTTGTGCTATGATCTCAGAGCGCATTGAAAATAAAAAGAGTAATATGAACCTATTTAGAACTTACCTGAATGAAAATACTGGAGCAAACCAACAGATCTGGGGATGGTAGAGAACTGAATATCAGCTCGTCTCGCAGCTGCTATCCAGGCTAGACGCCTTCTTTTGGTAACATCCAACACATAAGCTCCCTCATGATGCTTCCAGGTGAGGAAACAATGAAAAGAGAGCCTGTTTTCAAGCTTATTCCTTTGCCAGTAGTGCAATCTAACATTACAACCGGCCACACAGCAAGCATTTGTTTGGCCTGCTAATATGGCGCCTCGACCAAAAATCCTGGCTATGCCCCATCCCGTAAGATCACGCTCCAGAGTCCTATTAACGTACGGATCTAGAAAGAAGACGCTGCATTTTTAACTCTGAGGGAGATGGAGAATGAGCCTATTTCCAAAAAAAGTGGAGTGTGTTCCTTTAAGTACTATATTGTATATATTGTCAAAAACTAAAGTGTACATAGCAGTTGTTGTATCTTGTTTACTGTATCACTGACAAATAATTTCAAAGTCAATGAACGCTACATTATAGTGAGATATTGTGTAAGTTGAAATACTTTTAGCAAATGAATAAACAACCTAATTCGTGATAGACCTTTGACTCTGTTTTGTTTGAATCCAACTGTTTTTTGCAGATGTAAATAAAACATGTTGTTACTTTTAGTATTATTATCATTATTATTATCATTATCATCATTATTGCACTAAATACATTTTAAATAAAGGATATTTTGATATACATTCTACTGTGAGGTTGGAAATGTATTTTCTTCACCCTAAAATCTGTTTTGAAATGTATTTTGGTTTGAAAGAAATATATTTTCAATTTCAAAAATATATTTTTTCGGAGCATCACAAATACAAAATATATTTACCATATATTTGAAATATATTTTGGCCAGGAAAAATGTATTTTTTTACCGCATAAACTATTATATAAATAGGGAGGTCCTATTAACATGTTTAGTTTTAAAGGACACCTTCCTGCCTTTAGTCTCCTTCATGAGCAGTATTAGTTTTCTTCTAACATCCAGAAGTCTGCACGATGTGTTTCATAGTTTGTAACAAACCTTTGACAGTTAAACATAACATGACCGAAAAAGAAAAAAAAAGAAAAAAGAAAAAAATCACATTCTAACAGACAGCTGGTGCTTAGAACACAGTTGAATAACTATTAAAAAACAGATGATATAATATTACTGTCCAGGTTGCAGACTTCATGATGAACATGCTGTTGCAAACCCTGCTCCTCTCGGTGGAAATGCGCCTTCTCTTTCCTCTTTGTATAAAAACATTTTAAAAGTCAGTTTAATCTCAAATTAAACTGAATTAAATGTGTCAATAATTAATTAAAATGTGAAATACATAAATAATTAATTACATGTGTCATAACTATTTAGTTAATTAATTAATTCCAATTTTAATTAATTATTGCCACATGTAATTAATTATTTAATGGTGTATTTAATTAATTCATTATGGCAGTCCTGGCGTTCCATACTTAAAGGCCGGTCCGTGAAAATATTGTTGGGTATAAACCGGTCCGTGGCGCAAAAAAGGTTGGGGACCGCTGCTTTAAATAATGTTTCCTTTTATAAAGGTAGGATAATGAAAAAACATTTATCATAAAATTTATTATTGACACATGTTTGTGGCAATTAATATGTGAATCAACTAAATGGGGCGGGGGGGGGGGGGGGGGGGGTGTTAGACCAACTGGTCTTAAACTAAGAAACACTAAAGTTACATTTGAAAACAATTAAAAAGAAACATCCCCATTCTAAAATGTCATGTGACAATCTGATTGGCTTACGGAGTGATGATGTCACAAGGACAAGGACTTTGTTGCCTTTGATCCTTTGAAGTTCTGAAGTCTATAAATAGGGATCAGCAACAGCAATTTTAAAATCAGTTTGTTCACAGCCTTCAAACGTTCGACCAGAGATACATTTGGAAATATTTCTAAGCCTTTTCAGAGTCACTGCACAGGCTCCAACATGCGTCCACGAAAACGCCAAAAAACACAACAAGATTATGCTGCCTGTCCTTTGTGTTCTGGCCGGCCAATCTCTCCAGGAGAAATGACCACGGATGGTGTCTTATCATCAGTCCAAAGAGCATTACAGGAAAGTCAGAAGGAAAATTCTGACCTGCATTACAAAATTAAACAAATTGAAGAAGAGAAGCTTCAACTAGAGGAAAAGTGCAGACAACTGGAAGCACAAAAAAACGACCTGGAAGAAAAACAGCAACGCCAGCCTGATATAAAAATGATCAATGAGGGCTCGGGAGAGAAGTTTGGTGAAGGACGAGAGAAGATTTTTTCTCGTTTTCTTTCATCAGGAACACAGACTGCTGAATTAAAAGAAACATCTGCCCAGCTTCAAGGAAAGAAAGCTGCTATTGAGGAGATACAGTGGGATCTCCAAAACACTGAGAAACAGAATCAGGTGCTTCAAGGAAAGCTCAATGAAGCGGAGAAAACAATTGAAAAAATCCACCAACAGAAGACTGAACAGGAAATACAAATGCAGGACAAACTCAAAGCCATGCAGAACTTGTACAACGATCTGATAGTCAGGTTTGGTGAAACAAAGTGCAAAAATGAAGAGCTTCTTGAAGAAAAAAAGCAACAGGAAGAAGAAACACGTATTCTCCAGGACTTTGAGAGAAGGGCTCTAGAATTGCAAGAATTTTGTAATAAAGAAAATGACGAAGCACTTAAACTGCAAAGAGAAAAGGAAATACAAATGCAGGACAAACTCAAAGCCACACAGAAATTGTACAACGATCTGAAAGTCAGGTTTGGTAAAACAATGTGCAAAAATAAAGAGCTTCTTGAAGAAAAAAAGAAACAGGAAGAAGAAAAACGTATTCTCCGGGACTTTGAGAGAAGGAATCTAGCATTGCTAGAATTTTGTAATGAAACACCTGAACTGCAAAGAGAAAAGGAAATACTGGAGAAACGATGTTCAAAGATGCAGCGTAGGATTGATGGAATGAAGAGAAAACACTCAGCGGTCATTAAAGACATGTTGTTGAAGTCCAATGACTTGAAGAGCCAAATAATTGAAATGCAGGCACAAAAGCAACAACAAGAGAGAAATACAGACATGTGCAAGGCAAATCTAATGGAGGAGGCAACATACAAAGACCTGACAGAAAAGCTTAGAAAAAAACAAGAAACCTTAAAAGAAATGGAGCAAAGATGCCAGCGACTCGAGCAGCAGAATGCAGAAACAAACGATCAATTGAGAATCCTTCTCCTGGAGCACGAGCTCATGGAAAAATACCTGAAAAAGAAGAAAAAAGGCTGGTTCTGCTGCTTATTCAGATGATTTAGCCTCGTCCTCCTCCACCTGTCATCCATCTTACTTTTCACCTCTCCTGTCCCCCCTAACACATATTCTCCACCTTCTTCATCTTTTTTCTTTTTTCACCCTCCCCCCCAACCAGTCCCAGCAGTTGACTGTCCCCTCCTGAGCCTGGTTCTGCTGGAGGTTTCTGCCTGTCAAAAGGCAGTTTTTCCTCCCCACTGTCGCCTCGTGCTTGCTCAGAGGGGGTTGTTGGGGTTTTCTCCCCTCCTCCTTTCCCCCCTTCATTTACTTATTTGTTTGTTTTACTTTTCTTTTGTTTTTTCTGTAGTTACTTGTTTTACTTTTTTCAACTTATGTAACAAAATAATAAACCAATTGAATTTATCCTTTGAGTAGTTTTGAGTAGTTTTAGAGGCTATAAGAGTTTGATCAATGCTCCACCATTTTGAGATCTGATGCTGTCTGCGTACGGTGTCCATCTCCCACGCGTGTGATCATTAAAATCATCGTTTGACTCAACCCGGCCGGACCAGTGTTGTTATTGTGGTTTTTCCTCTTGTATCCATCCCCAATATTTTAATCCGTAACAGTTTGGGGGCTCGTCCTGCGGTATTGGGGTGGAAGTTGGAGGTTTGGACGGTCCGAGGTTGTCGAACGGACAGGCACGAGCCAGTGGTCTGACGTGAGTGGGCATAAGCCGGCTTATACAAAGGTAAGGCACTACCTGTTGAATCTATTTCCAAAGTGTGCCAAATTGGACATGAAAAAAATGAAAGTCTACTCACTGAAATTACTGGTAGATGGCCTGTTTTGATTTTGATGAAAAAATCTGATTGATTGTTCGATGATCACGCTTCAGAAGCTTTGCAATTTTGAGACTGCTGCATCCCTCTGCAAGATATCTCACTATTTTTGACTTTTCTGAGCCTGTCAAGTCCTTCTTTTGACCCATTTTGCCAAAGGAAAGGAAGTTGCCTAATAATTATGCACACCTGATATAGGGTGTTGATGTCATTAGACCACACCCCTTCTCATTACAGAGATGCACATCACCTAATATGCTTAATTGGTAGTAGGCTTTCGAGCCTATACAGCTTGGAGTACGACAACATGCATGAAGAGGATGATGTGGACAAAATACTCATTTGCCTAATAATTCTGCACTCCCTGTATATATATATATATATATATATATATACATATATATATATATATATATATATATATATATATATATATCTGAGGGAGATGGAGAATGAGCCTATTTCCAAAAAAAGTGGAGTGTGTTCCTTTAAGTACTATATTGTATATATTGTCAAAAACTAAAGTGTACATAGCAGTTGTTGTATCTTGTTTACTGTATCACTGACAAATAATTTCAAAGTCAATGAACGCTACATTATAGTGAGATATTGTGTAAGTTGAAATACTTTTAGCAAATGAATAAACAACCTAATTCGTGATAGACCTTTGACTCTGTTTTGTTTGAATCCAACTGTTTTTTGCAGATGTAAATAAAACATGTTGTTACTTTTAGTATTATTATCATTATTATTATCATTATCATCATTATTGCACTAAATACATTTTAAATAAAGGATATTTTGATATACATTCTACTGTGAGGTTGGAAATGTATTTTCTTCACCCTAAAATCTGTTTTGAAATGTATTTTGGTTTGAAAGAAATATATTTTCAATTTCAAAAATATATTTTTTCGGAGCATCACAAATACAAAATATATTTACCATATATTTGAAATATATTTTGGCCAGGAAAAATGTATTTTTTTACCGCATAAACTATTATATAAATAGGGAGGTCCTATTAACATGTTTAGTTTTAAAGGACACCTTCCTGCCTTTAGTCTCCTTCATGAGCAGTATTAGTTTTCTTCTAACATCCAGAAGTCTGCACGATGTGTTTCATAGTTTGTAACAAACCTTTGACAGTTAAACATAACATGACCGAAAAAGAAAAAAAAAGAAAAAAGAAAAAAATCACATTCTAACAGACAGCTGGTGCTTAGAACACAGTTGAATAACTATTAAAAAACAGATGATATAATATTACTGTCCAGGTTGCAGACTTCATGATGAACATGCTGTTGCAAACCCTGCTCCTCTCGGTGGAAATGCGCCTTCTCTTTCCTCTTTGTATAAAAACATTTTAAAAGTCAGTTTAATCTCAAATTAAACTGAATTAAATGTGTCAATAATTAATTAAAATGTGAAATACATAAATAATTAATTACATGTGTCATAACTATTTAGTTAATTAATTAATTCCAATTTTAATTAATTATTGCCACATGTAAATAATTATTTAATGGTGTATTTAATTAATTCATTATGGCAGTCCTGGCGTTCCATACTTAAAGGCCGGTCCGTGAAAATATTGTTGGGTATAAACCGGTCCGTGGCGCAAAAAAGGTTGGGGACCGCTGCTTTAAATAATGTTTCCTTTTATAAAGGTAGGATAATGAAAAAACATTTATCATAAAATTTATTATTGACACGTGTTTGTGGCAATTAATATGTGAATCAACTAAATGGGGGGGGGGGGGGGGGTGTTAGACCAACTGGTCTTAAACTAAGAAACACTAAAGTTACATTTGAAAACAATTAAAAAAAAACATCCCCATTCTAAAATGTCATGTGACAATCTGATTGGCTTACGGAGTGATGATGTCACAAGAACAAGGACTTTGTTGCCTTTGATCCTTTGAAGTTCTGAAGTTCTGAAGTCTATAAATAGGGATCAGCAACAGCAATTTTAAAATCAGTTTGTTCACAGCCTTCAAACGTTCGACCAGAGATACATTTGGAAATATTTCTAAGCCTTTTCAGAGTCACTGCACAGGCTCCAACATGCGTCCACGAAAACGCCAAAAAACACAACAAGATTATGCTGCCTGTCCTTTGTGTTCTGGCCGGCCAATCTCTCCAGGAGAAATGACCACGGATGGTGTTTTATCATCAGTCCAAAGAGCATTACAGGAAAGTCAGAAGGAAAATTCTGACCTGCATTACAAAATTAAACAAATTGAAGAAGAGAAGCTTCAACTAGAGGAAAAGTGCAGACAACTGGAAGCACAAAAAAAAGACCTGGAAGAAAAACAGCAACGCCAGCCTGATATAAAAATGATCAATGAGGGCTCGGGAGAGAAGTTTGGTGAAGGACGAGAGAAGATTTTTTCTCGTTTTCTTTCATCAGGAACACAGACTGCTGAATTAAAAGAAACATCTGCCCAGCTTCAAGGAAAGAAAGCTGCTATTGAGGAGATACAGTGGGATCTCCAAAACACTGAGAAACAGAATCAGGTGCTTCAAGGAAAGCTCAATGAAGCGGAGAAAACAATTGAAAAAATCCACCAACAGAAGACTGAACAGGAAATACAAATGCAGGACAAACTCAAAGCCATGCAGAACTTGTACAACGATCTGATAGTCAGGTTTGGTGAAACAAAGTGCAAAAATGAAGAGCTTCTTGAAGAAAAAAAGCAACAGGAAGAAGAAACACGTATTCTCCAGGACTTTGAGAGAAGGGCTCTAGAATTGCAAGAATTTTGTAATAAAGAAAATGACGAAGCACTTAAACTGCAAAGAGAAAAGGAAATACAAATGCAGGACAAACTCAAAGCCACACAGAAATTGTACAACGATCTGAAAGTCAGGTTTGGTAAAACAATGTGCAAAAATAAAGAGCTTCTTGAAGAAAAAAAGAAACAGGAAGAAGAAAAACGTATTCTCCGGGACTTTGAGAGAAGGAATCTAGCATTGCTAGAATTTTGTAATGAAACACCTGAACTGCAAAGAGAAAAGGAAATACTGGAGAAACGATGTTCAAAGATGCAGCGTAGGATTGATGGAATGAAGAGAAAACACTCAGCGGTCATTAAAGACATGTTGTTGAAGTCCAATGACTTGAAGAGCCAAATAATTGAAATGCAGGCACAAAAGCAACAACAAGAGAGAAATACAGACATGTGCAAGGCAAATCTAATGGAGGAGGCAACATACAAAGACCTGACAGAAAAGCTTAGAAAAAAACAAGAAACCTTAAAAGAAATGGAGCAAAGATGCCAGCGACTCGAGCAGCAGAATGCAGAAACAAACGATCAATTGAGAATCCTTCTCCTGGAGCACGAGCTCATGGAAAAATACCTGAAAAAGAAGAAAAAAGGCTGGTTCTGCTGCTTATTCAGATGATTTAGCCTCGTCCTCCTCCACCTGTCATCCATCTTACTTTTCACCTCTCCTGTCCCCCCTAACACATATTCTCCACCTTCTTCATCTTTTTTCTTTTTTCACCCTCCCCCCCAACCAGTCCCAGCAGTTGACTGTCCCCTCCTGAGCCTGGTTCTGCTGGAGGTTTCTGCCCGTCAAAAGGCAGTTTTTCCTCCCCACTGTCGCCTCGTGCTTGCTCAGAGGGGGTTGTTGGGGTTTTCTCCCCTCCTCCTTTCCCCCCTTCATTTACTTATTTGCTTGTTTTACTTTTCTTTTGTTTTTTCTGTAGTTACTTGTTTTACTTTTTTCAACTTATGTAACAAAATAATAAACCAATTGAATTTATCCTTTGAGTAGTTTTGAGTAGTTTTAGAGGCTATAAGAGTTTGATCAATGCTCCACCATTTTGAGATCTGATGCTGTCTGCGTACGGTGTCCATCTCCCACGCGTGTGATCATTAAAATCATCGTTTGACTCAACCCGGCCGGACCAGTGTTGTTATTGTGCTTTTTCCTCTTGTATCCATCCCCAATATTTGAATCCGTAACAGTTTGGGGGCTCGTCCTGCGGTATTGGGGTGGAAGTTGGAGGTTTGGACGGTCCGAGGTTGTCGAACAGACAGGCACGAGCCAGTGGTCTGACGTGAGTGGGCATAAGCCGGCTTATACAAAGGTAAGGCACTACCTGTTGAATCTATTTCCAAAGTGTGCCAAATTGGACATGAAAAAAATGAAAGTCTACTCACTGAAATTACTGGTAGATGGCCTGTTTTGATTTTGATGAAAAAATCTGATTGATTGTTCGATGATCACGCTTCAGAAGCTTTGCAATTTTGAGACTGCTGCATCCCTCTGCAAGATATCTCACTATTTTTGACTTTTCTGAGCCTGTCAAGTCCTTCTTTTGACCCATTTTGCCAAAGGAAAGGAAGTTGCCTAATAATTATGCACACCTGATATAGGGTGTTGATGTCATTAGACCACACCCCTTCTCATTACAGAGATGCACATCACCTAATATGCTTAATTGGTAGTAGGCTTTCGAGCCTATACAGCTTGGAGTACGACAACATGCATGAAGAGGATGATGTGGACAAAATACTCATTTGCCTAATAATTCTGCACTCCCTGTATATATATATATATATATATATATATATATATATATATATATATATATATATATATGAGGGAGATGGAGAATGAGCCTATTTCCAAAAAAAGTGGAGTGTGTTCCTTTAAGTACTATATTGTATATATTGTCAAAAACTAAAGTGTACATAGCAGTTGTTGTATCTTGTTTACTGTATCACTGACAAATAATTTCAAAGTCAATGAACGCTACATTATAGTGAGATATTGTGTAAGTTGAAATACTTTTAGCAAATGAATAAACAACCTAATTCGTGATAGACCTTTGACTCTGTTTTGTTTGAATCCAACTGTTTTTTGCAGATGTAAATAAAACATGTTGTTACTTTTAGTATTATTATCATTATTATTATCATTATCATCATTATTGCACTAAATACATTTTAAATAAAGGATATTTTGATATACATTCTACTGTGAGGTTGGAAATGTATTTTCTTCACCCTAAAATCTGTTTTGAAATGTATTTTGGTTTGAAAGAAATATATTTTCAATTTCAAAAATATATTTTTTCGGAGCATCACAAATACAAAATATATTTACCATATATTTGAAATATATTTTGGCCAGGAAAAATGTATTTTTTTACCGCATAAACTATTATATAAATAGGGAGGTCCTATTAACATGTTTAGTTTTAAAGGACACCTTCCTGCCTTTAGTCTCCTTCATGAGCAGTATTAGTTTTCTTCTAACATCCAGAAGTCTGCACGATGTGTTTCATAGTTTGTAACAAACCTTTGACAGTTAAACATAACATGACCGAAAAAGAAAAAAAAAGAAAAAAGAAAAAAATCACATTCTAACAGACAGCTGGTGCTTAGAACACAGTTGAATAACTATTAAAAAACAGATGATATAATATTACTGTCCAGGTTGCAGACTTCATGATGAACATGCTGTTGCAAACCCTGCTCCTCTCGGTGGAAATGCGCCTTCTCTTTCCTCTTTGTATAAAAACATTTTAAAAGTCAGTTTAATCTCAAATTAAACTGAATTAAATGTGTCAATAATTAATTAAAATGTGAAATACATAAATAATTAATTACATGTGTCATAACTATTTAGTTAATTAATTAATTCCAATTTTAATTAATTATTGCCACATGTAATTAATTATTTAATGGTGTATTTAATTAATTCATTATGGCAGTCCTGGCGTTCCATACTTAAAGGCCGGTCCGTGAAAATATTGTTGGGTATAAACCGGTCCGTGGCGCAAAAAAGGTTGGGGACCGCTGCTTTAAATAATGTTTCCTTTTATAAAGGTAGGATAATGAAAAAACATTTATCATAAAATTTATTATTGACACGTGTTTGTGGCAATTAATATGTGAATCAACTAAAGGGGGGGGGGGGGGGGGGGTGTTAGACCAACTGGTCTTAAACTAAGAAACAATAAAGTTACATTTGAAAACAATTAAAAAAAAACATCCCCATTCTAAAATGTCATGTGGCAATCTGATTGGCTTACGGAGTGATGATGTCACAAGAACAAGGACTTTGTTGCCTTTGATCCTTTGAAGTTCTGAAGTTCTGAAGTCTATAAATAGGGATCAGCAACAGCAATTTTAAAATCAGTTTGTTCACAGCCTTCAAACGTTCGACCAGAGATACATTTGGAAATATTTCTAAGCCTTTTCAGAGTCACTGCACAGGCTCCAACATGCGTCCACGAAAACGCCAAAAAACACAACAAGATTATGCTGCCTGTCCTTTGTGTTCTGGCCGGCCAATCTCTCCAGGAGAAATGACCACGGATGGTGTCTTATCAGTCCAAAGAGCATTACAGGAAAGTCAGAAGGAAAATTCTGACCTGCATTACAAAATTAAACAAATTGAAGAAGAGAAGCTTCAACTAGAGGAAAAGTGCAGACAACTGGAAGCACAAAAAAAAGACCTGGAAGAAAAACAGCAACGCCAGCCTGATATAAAAATGATCAATGAGGGCTCGGGAGAGAAGTTTGGTGAAGGACGAGAGAAGATTTTTTCTCGTTTTCTTTCATCAGGAACACAGACTGCTGAATTAAAAGAAACATCTGCCCAGCTTCAAGGAAAGAAAGCTGCTATTGAGGAGATACAGTGGGATCTCCAAAACACTGAGAAACAGAATCAGGTGCTTCAAGGAAAGCTCAATGAAGCGGAGAAAACAATTGAAAAAATCCACCAACAGAAGACTGAACAGGAAATACAAATGCAGGACAAACTCAAAGCCATGCAGAACTTGTACAACGATCTGATAGTCAGGTTTGGTGAAACAAAGTGCAAAAATGAAGAGCTTCTTGAAGAAAAAAAGCAACAGGAAGAAGAAACACGTATTCTCCAGGACTTTGAGAGAAGGGCTCTAGAATTGCAAGAATTTTGTAATAAAGAAAATGACGAAGCACTTAAACTGCAAAGAGAAAAGGAAATACAAATGCAGGACAAACTCAAAGCCACACAGAAATTGTACAACGATCTGAAAGTCAGGTTTGGTAAAACAATGTGCAAAAATAAAGAGCTTCTTGAAGAAAAAAAGAAACAGGAAGAAGAAAAACGTATTCTCCGGGACTTTGAGAGAAGGAATCTAGCATTGCTAGAATTTTGTAATGAAACACCTGAACTGCAAAGAGAAAAGGAAATACTGGAGAAACGATGTTCAAAGATGCAGCGTAGGATTGATGGAATGAAGAGAAAACACTCAGCGGTCATTAAAGACATGTTGTTGAAGTCCAATGACTTGAAGAGCCAAATAATTGAAATGCAGGCACAAAAGCAACAACAAGAGAGAAATACAGACATGTGCAAGGCAAATCTAATGGAGGAGGCAACATACAAAGACCTGACAGAAAAGCTTAGAAAAAAACAAGAAACCTTAAAAGAAATGGAGCAAAGATGCCAGCGACTGGAGCAGCAGAATGCAGAAACAAACGATCAATTGAGAATCCTTCTCCTGGAGCACGAGCTCATGGAAAAATACCTGAAAAAGAAGAAAAAAGGCTGGTTCTGCTGCTTATTCAGATGATTTAGCCTCGTCCTCCTCCACCTGTCATCCATCTTACTTTTCACCTCTCCTGTCCCCCCTAACACATATTCTCCACCTTCTTCATCTTTTTTCTTTTTTCACCCTCCCCCCCAACCAGTCCCAGCAGTTGACTGTCCCCTCCTGAGCCTGGTTCTGCTGGAGGTTTCTGCCCGTCAAAAGGCAGTTTTTCCTCCCCACTGTCGCCTCGTGCTTGCTCAGAGGGGGTTGTTGGGGTTTTCTCCCCTCCTCCTTTCCCCCCTTCATTTACTTATTTTCTTGTTTTACTTTTCTTTTGTTGTTTCTGTAGTTACTTGTTTTACTTTTTTCAACTTATGTAACAAAATAATAAACCAATTGAATTTATCCTTTGAGTAGTTTTCATCTAATCTTTACAGAATTAAGCTCTGTCTTTTATTTGCTTGTTAAAACCCCATCAATGGTGAAGTAAAAACCCTGGGATATGGTTTAAAACGTTGAAATAGACTAACCAACTAGTCTAAAACTAAGAAACACTTAAACACTTAATGTGTTACTGGATCGGATATCGGCGAGAAATAAAAAATGTAATCCGATCCATTAAATATCAAAAAAGGTTAATTGGGAATATCAATTATAGGTGAACTATTCTTTACCTACTAGCAATCAAGCTTCTTTAACCAAGAAGCTTGAAATATTTGAATGTAAAATAAAATAAATAAATAAATAATAATAAAAATAACATGATGTAATTAAAATGCACAACTTACATTAAGGAAATCTGCATTTGTATCCACAGGCTAAAAGTAAAACAGTAAATGTGTTAGTAATAATCCAGGTATTTGTAAAAAAAAAAAAAAAAGAGGCAGTAACTGTGACTCTTCTAGTGGGATGCTAAATGCAGAGATTTATATTTACAGTATAATACTGCATGTACAGGTAGCTGTGTTGTGAACTGTAACTGAATATTAGAGAATCTCAGAGAAATTAAATGTATTTATTTTTTGAATTTATCAATCATAAAACCGTCTGTTTTGAAGGCCTGTTACGATAACGACTTTTTGTTGGTCGGTATATTGCCCCATAAACAATTGCGACAAGTTATGTCATTGTCATTTTAAGACCATTTTATGTCTTTGAATGTATAATCATAATATAACACCATAATAATGCAAGGTCTACACACTTTCAATTGACAAACCAACATCTAATTCTTAAAGTATTTAGATCATTGAAATTAGGAATCAAAATATTAGATACCTTAAAAACTTGAATAAATAGTAAATTTTCTAACAAATAGAAAACAATGTTATTTAATGTTATTGTTTTGTTATCATTATATTTTATTTTTGTAAATATAATGGCAGATAAATTACATCATCAACAATTATTGAGGTCATGTACATGTATTGTGTGTTAAGTCGATATATCGATTATTGTGATAGGCCTACTGTTTTGGTATCATAACGAGCTTGTCAAACATGCATGACCACTAAGCAATGTCTAAGCAGTAGTATTGGTCTGAATGACAACAAACATAACTAGTGTTTTGGAAAATCTGTTAGAAAACAGTTATTTCAATAATTATGATTAGCATGTGACACAGACACTGCATAAAAAACTACAACAACAAATACTTACTTTAGGAGGATGGGGGAGGGCAGCATGAGGTTGAGACTTTGACATCTGTAAGAAACAAATTCATGTATTACAAACAAGTCACTTAAAAATACATTAATGTGGCAGACTGTTCCCTGTTCAGATGCAGTGTATAAGTACAATCAGGGCTGTCACAACAATGGGGTGGGGCCAAGTGGCTGCAACCCTAGGTACAATGTGCAGGTATATATAATTACATATAATATATGTGAATAAAGCAAGAATCTGTTTAGGTTAGTCACTGTGCTGACTAATGCTTGCTAGGTTTATATGATTGCAAACTGCACAAAAACAACAACAGCAACAACATTAATGACAATGACAAACAAAATTACTTACATTTATGTCAATCTCACATCAGGAAGATCTGCATTCGATTTCATGGGCTGAAATAAATAGGCAGAAACATTACTGCTAAAAAAACAAAAACTCTAAAAAGCCTAAAAATGACTTAAAAAGCAAGGAAATGTGGAACATTGTAATTAGCGAACATTAATAAAGCATAACTGTGCTTTGTTTCTAACCTTGGTAAGTACTCTGTAGCCAGAAGGAGAGGTGGGATTTCTGTGAAAGCCAAATTAAATGTGAATAGGTTTTGATAGTTATTGTATATAACAAGTGTAAACAGTTTTATTTGTATTTTTTTTCCCTTTCTGAGAAGGCAGAATAATAAGAAAAGGCAAAAGTACGTCACAATATAATTCATTAAGTTACATATTTTGATTACCAAATTATGGAAGCGTGGAGCTGCCACCCAGACAAAAGCAAAATAGAGAATAGAATTAGAATAGAATAGAATTCAACTTTATTGTCATTGCACATGCACAGGTACAGGGCAACGAAATGCAGTTTGCATCCATCCAGAAGTGCTTTAGTGATATAGATATATTACAATATATATTAGCAATAATATAGATATGTAAGTATATTACAGAAATGGGTCTATTATGGTATGTTATAATGTACACGGTATGAAGTATGTTGTGAATATTCTATAACTATAGGTATGTACAGGCTGTAGTGAGTACAAGCTATGTACGGGCTATGAACAGGATATAAATATGAAAAACTGTACAGAATATGAAATAAATAACTTTACAGAAATCTGAGATATACAGTTATACAGAAATGGGAACTATGCAAGTTGTAAACAGTTGTAGGGTTAAAAATGATCGTATGTACAGAATGATTATTTACAGAGCTATACAGTAGTGCAGTTAAGATAAATTAGATATGTGGATAATTTCTACAGTATCTATATAAAGTGCTAGTGGTTGTGAGTGGTGGTTCAGTCCATGTTATTATTGTGTGTTTGAGGGTACAGTTGTCCATTGTGGGTGTGTGTATGTTCAGTCCATGTGTTAACGTGGGTCAGATGTCAGGAGGCAGAGTTCAGGAGTCTGACAGCTGTGGGGAAGAAGCTGTTCCGGTACCTGGTGGTCTTAGTCCGGAGGCTCCTGTAGCGCCTCCCAGAGGGCAGGAGGGTGAAGAGTCCATGTGATGGGTGACTGGGGTCTCTGATGATTTTCCCAGCCCTTTTCAGACACCGCTTCCTGTAGATGTCTTTTATGGCAGGAAGTGGTGCTCCGGCGATGCGCTGGGCAGTTTTCACGACCCTCTGCAACGCCTTCCGGTCCGAGGCAGAGCAGTTCCCGTGCCAGACTGTTATACAGTTGGTCAGGATGCTCTCGATGGTGCAACGATAGAAGTTCACCAGGATGTCTGAGGACAGGTGGTTCTTCCTCAGAGTCCTCAAGAAGAAGAGGCGCTGGTGAGCCTTCTTGACCAGCTTGGAGCAGTTGGTCGTCCAGGTGAGATCCTCGGAGATGTGGACTCCCAGGAACTTGAAGCTGCTCACACGCTCCACAGCCGTCCCCTTAATGTGGATGGGTGGATGTGGGTCAGCATTCCTCCTGTAGTCCACGATGAGCTCCTTGGTCTTCTCGGTGTTAAGCAGCAGGTTGTTTGTGTCGCACCACTCAGCCAGACGATCCACCTCCTCCCTGTAGGCGGCCTCATCGTTGTCACTGATGAGGCCAATCACCGTGGTGTCATCTGCAAACTTAATGATGGTGTTGGAACCATCAGCAGGTCTGCAGTCGTGGGTGAAGAGGGAGTAGAGGAAGGGGCTCATCACACAGCCTTGTGGTACACCGGTGTTCATTGTGATGGTAGATGAGCAGCGGTTATCCAGCCGGACATGTTGGGGGCGGTTGGTCAGGAAGTCCAGTAACCATTTGCAGATGAGGGAACTGATGCCCAGGTCTGTCAGTTTCCTGAAGAGTTGTGAGGGGTGGATTGTATTGAACGCTGAACTGAAGTCTATAAACAGCATTCTGGCGTAGGTGTTGTTGTTGTCCAGGTGTGAGAGGACAGAGTGCAGTGCGATGGAGACTGCATCCTCTGTGCTCCTGTTCTGGCGGTATGCGAATTGGTGGGGGTCCAGGGTGGGGGGGAGACAGGATTTGAAGTGTGCTAGGACCAGCTGCTCTAAGCACTTAGTGATGATGGGGGTGAGTGCTACTGGGCGGTAGTCATTGAGGCAAGATGGGTTGGAGTTTTTGGGTATCGGGACGATGGAGGTGGATTTGAAGCAGGCCGGTACCACAGCGTGGGCCAAGGACAGGTTGAATATGTCTGTCAGCACTCCTGCAAGCTCCCCAGAACACGCTCTGAGAACACGCCCGGGTATGCCATCAGGGCCTGCAGCCTTGTGGACATTGATCCTGCTCAGCACCGCTCCTACATCGGTGGGGGAGAGAGTCAGAGGTTGGTGGTCTGGCGTCACGTCTGCTTTGGTTGTGGTTGTGGGGTTCCCTCGCTCAAAACGAGCATAAAAGTTGTTGAGCTCGTTGAGGAAGGAGACATCAGAGGATGCGGGGGAGGGTTTGGTGGTCCTGTAGTCTGTGATGGTCTCGGCTTCTATATCACGTTATAACGTGAAAGGTTTATTGTTCTAACATTATGCTTTTCATGTTTGTATAATATAATATCACGTTATTACAATATACATAATTATCACGTTCGCACAATATTGTACGGACGTGATAATTATGTACATTTTTCGTACAATGTTGTTCAAAACATGTTGTTCAAACATGAAAAGTATATTGTATAAACATGATAGTATATTGTTAGAACGATAAACTTTTCACGTTATAACGTGATATACTTATATTTCTCTTTTGCCTGGGTGGCAGCTCTACGCTTCCGTGCCAAATAAGCGAGAATAAAGTAATATTATATGAGAAAAGGCACCTGCTAGCTTGATGATGGAGGCTTCATAGACCGGCCACCCGCCTTTTGGCTTCTTGTCGCCCCTCCACCAAATAAAGGTCCGTTTCCTCCATGCCGGCTAATTATTCATCCTCATTAAAATCTCGTATATGTTCAGTTGGCAGAATTGAGAATTTTACATCTTCCAATCACTTAATTAACGCGAACATAATCGGCTTGTTTCTTCCCGCCTCCTGTATCCGGCCGTTCCTCTCACTGTCGGAATTCGCGCCTCAGAGACGTCGTTATTTTTCAAAAAAAGAAAGAAAGAAAGAAACAGCAACAACTAATAAAGAGAGTTTTTGCACGTTCATTGCACATTTGTGGGAATGTTTAAATATTTAATTTTTATTAATTACTTTTCATTATATCTTTATTTTTAAACCACCACGGCAATGCGCATGCGCATACTCTCCTGCCCGCAAAGGGCTTTGGAGTTGACGTAATGTCGCAATGCATTGTGGGAGCGCAGCACCATCTTGGCAGGCCACGAATCAAAACAAGATTGCTACCAACCATTCTGAAACGTAGCTCAAAAGAAAATGACGGTATAGAGACAGATTGTGTCCAGATGCAAAGAGACGGTACTTGATTGTTGAAATGTGGACCCGTATGAAATATAGCCGTGGAGTAGAAACCCTGAAGACCAAACCGCTATTGACTTAGCATGATCTACCCTCGTACCTTGTCTGTGGAGTCAGAGCATACACGGCGCACCAATTTCGCAATTATAAATCTCTGGAGGCGCACATCCAATTCACCAAGGACTGGGTACAAGATTTGGCTATTTTTAAGCCTCCACGTTGTGAGTACGCCGTCATTCAAGCAAAGGTAAGTCAGCTTGAGTACTGCGAGTAAAATGCGTTTGATTCCCCCCGAACATTCAGATTAGTGCTAGCAAAAATTCATTCATGAGGGGGAAATTACAGTGAGAACATGTAGAGGCTCTGTTAGAGGGATAACATAGTGAGTTCAGTGCATTGATGTGACATTGTCCTGAAGGATTTAGTTATTCTTTATGGTTAAAGAAATTGCCCTAATTAATTCATATTTATTATAAATAATCCTAATTACACATCTTGCTTCCTTGTTTGTGTCCTGTGTCACTAAAAATACATTCTGTTTTAGTTTTATACATTGATTAATGCCCTGCAGAATCTCCTTATCATATTAGGTGTCCATAATTGTCACTTAAAGTCGAACATTATGTTTTCTCCCTCTTGAAAGTGATTACATCCTTGCATTACATACTTTAGGTTCATTTTTTGCTGATAGGTTTCTAAAAAGAAACAGGCAGATTTAGAATATAACATGCAGCGTTCTATAGATGGATACATAAAAACACTTTGTTACATTTATGATAAATGGATTTAAAAGTAAATAAAAACACATTTGTGTCGGCCTTGGCTTATTAAAGTTCTTGTCTTTAAATGAACTTTGTCTGTGTGTGTTTCAGGTCCTGCACTCTTAAAGACTGAATTGCAGCATTGCAGCCACAGGTCATTGTGAGCATCACAGGGAAGGTTGAAGCCGCCCACTGCAGCTGTATGGCCGGAGTCGTGGAGACCTGCAGCCATGTCGCTGCTCTTCTGTTTAATGTAGAAGCAACAGTGCGGATCTGTGGCACAAGGACTGCTACAGATAAAGCTGCATACTGGGTTTTGCCAGAGGTTGGCCATAAGATAGACTTCTCCTCTTCAGCTGCCCAAAAAAAGGTTCTTGATCAAAACATAAACAGACCATTCGTTGTGACAGGTAAAAGAAGCCGTCCTCAAAAAAGAAAAGTTCCACCTGCTACTGTGGAGGAGTTGGATCAACTGATGGGACAATATTTTTCCAAGCATAGTTCTGTTCTGAATAACCCATAATGTTTTAATTTAGGGGGGCATGTAAATAATTTGCATTTACTGAATATGTACTTACTAATTACCACTGTTCAAAAGTTGAATAAAGAAACAAAGAAATGTTTGCCTAGTTTTAATTAAAACCACTTTGTAGAACATCACATCAGTTACAATGTAGAATCAATGTCATGTATAGTTTACAAATGACAAAATGTTTACATAAAATCATGACAGCATTTATATATTATCACCCACTACTAGCATTCTGTAATTTACTGTCTCTTTTGAAAACTTATCACTACATAAACAGCACAAGACTTAAGAGTATTTAAGAAGAGCATTTTTCCCTGGTTTTACTAACACACTGGGGCACATGTTCACCAAAACGCAGCAAACCTTTGCCATCTTATCCAGGAGGATCACCTTTTTAACCACACATGGAAGAAGTAATCTGATTGGCATGGTGGTGTGTAGCATGTAGTTTGAAACAAAGATTTTGTAGTGCCCCATGTGTAGTATTGCAACCCAGTCGGGATTTGTTTCATTCATTTCATTGGCTGGTTTGCTGCAATAATGCCAAATAATTAGCAACTCTATAAATAGAAGGTAGTTCTGCATGTTTGTTCTAAGTTTGTGCTATGATCTCAGAGCGCATTGAAAATAAAAAGAGTAATATGAACCTATTTAGAACTTACCTGAATGAAAATACTGGAGCAAACCAACAGATCTGGGGATGGTAGAGAACTGAATATCAGCTCGTCTCGCAGCTGCTATCCAGGCTAGACGCCTTCTTTTGGTAACATCCAACACATAAGCTCCCTCATGATGCTTCCAGGTGAGGAAACAATGAAAAGAGAGCCTGTTTTCAAGCTTATTCCTTTGCCAGTAGTGCAATCTAACATTACAACTGGCCACACAGCAAGCATTTGTTTGGCCTGCTAATATGGCGCCTCGACCAAAAATCCTGGCTATGCCCCATCCCGTAAGATCACGCTCCAGAGTCCTATTAACGTACGGATCTAGAAAGAAGACGCTGCATTTTTAACTCTGAGGGAGATGGAGAATGAGCCTATTTCCAAAAAAAGTGGAGTGTGTTCCTTTAAGTACTATATTGTATATATTGTCAAAAACTAAAGTGTACATAGCAGTTGTTGTATCTTGTTTACTGTATCACTGACAAATAATTTCAAAGTCAATGAACGCTACATTATAGTGAGATATTGTGTAAGTTGAAATACTGTAAGCAAATGAATAAACAACCTAATTCGTGATAGACCTTTGACTCTGTTTTGTTTGAATCCAACTGTTTTTTGCAGATGTAAATAAAACATGTTGTTACTTTTAGTATTATTATCATTATTATTATCATTATCATCATTATTGCACTAAATACATTTTAAATAAAGGATATTTTGATATACATTCTACTGTGAGGTTGGAAATGTATTTTCTTCACCCTAAAATCTGTTTTGAAATGTATTTTGGTTTGAAAGAAATATATTTTCAATTTCAAAAATATATTTTTTCGGAGCATCACAAATACAAAATATATTTACCATATATTTGAAATATATTTTGGCCAGGAAAAATGTATTTTTTTACCGCATAAACTATTATATAAATAGGGAGGTCCTATTAACATGTTTAGTTTTAAAGGACACCTTCCTGCCTTTAGTCTCCTTCATGAGCAGTATTAGTTTTCTTCTAACATCCAGAAGTCTGCACGATGTGTTTCATAGTTTGTAACAAACCTTTGACAGTTAAACATAACATGACCGAAAAAGAAAAAAAAAGAAAAAAGAAAAAAATCACATTCTAACAGACAGCTGGTGCTTAGAACACAGTTGAATAACTATTAAAAAACAGATGATATAATATTACTGTCCAGGTTGCAGACTTCATGATGAACATGCTGTTGCAAACCCTGCTCCTCTCGGTGGAAATGCGCCTTCTCTTTCCTCTTTGTATAAAAACATTTTAAAAGTCAGTTTAATCTCAAATTAAACTGAATTAAATGTGTCAATAATTAATTAAAATGTGGAATACATAAATAATTAATTACATGTGTCATAACTATTTAGTTAATTAATTCCAATTTTAATTAATTATTGCCACATTTAATTAATTATTTAATGGTGTATTTAATTAATTCATTATGGCAGTCCTGGCGTTCCATACTTAAAGGCCGGTCCGTGAAAATATTGTTGGGTATAAACCGGTCCGTGGCGCAAAAAAGGTTGGGGACCGCTGCTTTAAATAATGTTTCCTTTTATAAAGGTAGGATAATGAAAAAACATTTATCATAAAATTTATTATTGACACGTGTTTGTGGCAATTAATATGTGAATCAACTAAATGGGGGGGGGGGGGGGGGGGGGGGGTGTTAGACCAACTGGTCTTAAACTAAGAAACACTAAAGTTACATTTGAAAACAATTAAAAAAAAACATCCCCATTCTAAAATGTCATGTGACAATCTGATTGGCTTACGGAGTGATGATGTCACAAGAACAAGGACTTTGTTGCCTTTGATCCTTTGAAGTTCTGAAGTTCTGAAGTCTATAAATAGGGATCAGCAACAGCAATTTTAAAATCAGTTTGTTCACAGCCTTCAAACGTTCGACCAGAGATACATTTGGAAATATTTCTAAGCCTTTTCAGAGTCACTGCACAGGCTCCAACATGCGTCCACGAAAACGCCAAAAAACACAACAAGATTATGCTGCCTGTCCTTTGTGTTCTGGCCGGCCAATCTCTCCAGGAGAAATGACCACGGATGGTGTCTTATCATCAGTCCAAAGAGCATTACAGGAAAGTCAGAAGGAAAATTCTGACCTGCATTACAAAATTAAACAAATTGAAGAAGAGAAGCTTCAACTAGAGGAAAAGTGCAGACAACTGGAAGCACAAAAAAAAGACCTGGAAGAAAAACAGCAACGCCAGCCTGATATAAAAATGATCAATGAGGGCTCGGGAGAGAAGTTTGGTGAAGGACGAGAGAAGATTTTTTCTCGTTTTCTTTCATCAGGAACACAGACTGCTGAATTAAAAGAAACAGCTGCCCAGCTTCAAGGAAAGAAAGCTGCTATTGAGGAGATACAGTGGGATCTCCAAAACACTGAGAAACAGAATCAGGTGCTTCAAGGAAAGCTCAATGAAGCGGAGAAAACAATTGAAAAAATCCACCAACAGAAGACTGAACAGGAAATACAAATGCAGGACAAACTCAAAGCCATGCAGAACTTGTACAACGATCTGAAAGTCAGGTTTGGTGAAACAAAGTGCAAAAATGAAGAGCTTCTTGAAGAAAAAAAGCAACAGGAAGAAGAAACACGTATTCTCCAGGACTTTGAGAGAAGGGCTCTAGAATTGCAAGAATTTTGTAATAAAGAAAATGACGAAGCACTTAAACTGCAAAGAGAAAAGGAAATACAAATGCAGGACAAACTCAAAGCCACACAGAAATTGTACAACGATCTGAAAGTCAGGTTTGGTAAAACAATGTGCAAAAATAAAGAGCTTCTTGAAGAAAAAAAGAAACAGGAAGAAGAAAAACGTATTCTCCGGGACTTTGAGAGAAGGAATCTAGCATTGCTAGAATTTTGTAATGAAACACCTGAACTGCAAAGAGAAAAGGAAATTCTGGAGAAACGATGTTCAAAGATGCAGCGTAGGATTGATGGAATGAAGAGAAAACACTCAGCGGTCATTAAAGACATGTTGTTGAAGTCCAATGACTTGAAGAGCCAAATAATTGAAATGCAGGCACAAAAGCAACAACAAGAGAGAAATACAGACATGTGCAAGGCAAATCTAATGGAGGAGGCAACATACAAAGACCTGACAGAAAAGCTTAGAAAAAAACAAGAAACCTTAAAAGAAATGGAGCAAAGATGCCAGCGACTCGAGCAGCAGAATGCAGAAACAAACGATCAATTGAGAATCCTTCTCCTGGAGCACGAGCTCATGGAAAAATACCTGAAAAAGAAGAAAAAAGGCTGGTTCTGCTGCTTATTCAGATGATTTAGCCTCGTCCTCCTCCACCTGTCATCCATCTTACTTTTCACCTCTCCTGTCCCCCCTAACACATATTCTCCACCTTCTTCATCTTTTTTCTTTTTTCACCCTCCCCCCCAACCAGTCCCAGCAGTTGACTGTCCCCTCCTGAGCCTGGTTCTGCTGGAGGTTTCTGCCCGTCAAAAGGCAGTTTTTCCTCCCCACTGTCGCCTCGTGCTTGCTCAGAGGGGGTTGTTGGGGTTTTCTCCCCTCCTCCTTTCCCCCCTTCATTTACTTATTTGCTTGTTTTACTTTTCTTTTGTTGTTTCTGTAGTTACTTGTTTTACTTTTTTCAACTTATGTAACAAAATAATAAACCAATTGAATTTATCCTTTGAGTAGTTTTGAGTAGTTTTAGAGGCTATAAGAGTTTGATCAATGCTCCACCATTTTGAGATCTGATGCTGTCTGCGTACGGTGTCCATCTCCCACGCGTGTGATCATTAAAATCATCGTTTGACTCAACCCGGCCGGACCAGTGTTGTTATTGTGGTTTTTCCTCTTGTATCCATCCCCAATATTTGAATCCGTAACAGTTTGGGGGCTCGTCCTGCGGTATTGGGGTGGAAGTTGGAGGTTTGGACGGTCCGAGGTTGTCGAACGGACAGGCACGAGCCAGTGGTCTGACGTGAGTGGGCATAAGCCGGCTTATACAAAGGTAAGGCACTACCTGTTGAATCTATTTCCAAAGTGTGCCAAATTGGACATGAAAAAAATGAAAGTCTACTCACTGAAATTACTGGTAGATGGCCTGTTTTGATTTTGATGAAAAAATCTCATGAGATTAGAAAGTTGAAGTAAGTTTGTAAGTTACAGTACTGGGTTAGAGGCCCAAAGAAAAGGAAAACAGTGAAATTGGGTCAGAAGCCCAAGTAGTTTGATAGGGAATTGGTCATTTTGTGAGTTAGAGGCTCCGTTGATCATAGGGTTGCACCTGCCTCAGTCATACTCTTGTTTTGGGGTGTTGACTGCTGTTTCAAAGTGTTATAAATTATTATAGAACGGCGTTGGAATCGCTAAGAAGCGCAGTGCTCAGAGGTAACGCTTGCCAAGGCCGGGGACGCCTAGGCCTTGTCCTCTTTGAGGGATAGTCAGTTGGTCACTGTGGAGCTTGGGGCACTCCAGAATAACTAGTGGTTGCACCACTTTACCGTTTGAAACGGTGTCTGCGCTTTTTGGACACTTTTAATCTGAGTTAGGGACTTTAGAGATGAGGCTAGAAACTTTGGGACAGATACTGGTTAATTGATTACAAAAAAGTTGGACTTTCTTCGGTTGGACACATTAACTTAAATGTGTCAAAATTGTGTAGGCGCTAAAGCTGTCAGGCCTGAGAGTGATTGTAAATATAAGACGTCTTTGTAATATAAAATAGAGAGTTGGGTGTGAGACGAGGCTGTGTGTGACGTCAGCGCGCTGCGAGCTATTTTTAGACGGTGTGTGAACATGCAAATGAGGTGGCTGCTGTGAAGCGCACAGAGGACTTTCGCTTCCTGTTTAGCGTGTTTTTGAGTTTTATAATTATGATTTGCAAATACTGTTAAAGACCTGTAAATAAGACGCTGATTTTGCTGATTATAATATTACAAATAAAGTTGTGAATGTTTGATATATGGCTGGGTTTTGATATAGAAGAGACAAATCGTGCATGATTTAGACCGGCACTTCAGTCGGCAGGGCATTTCAGTTGAGTGGAGGAGTTTGAGTGATAAATACGGGGGTGATTTGTTTCAGTTTTGTGGTGTGAAGCAGGATTTATAAGATTTTTAAGTGACTCTTGGTTCAGTTCAATAATATAGGCAGTTACATTTGATTTACGGTTGGTTTTATCATAATATAGGGTGTGATCAAGCACGAGGTTCAGCACTAGAGGTGGTGTAGTAATTTCATTTGATTTAGATGAAAGGCATGCTTATTTCGGGGTCGTGCCGAATTGAAGTTTCACCTATAGGGGATCTTCTTTACATGAATTGCATTTGTCACAGTGAGTATGAATAAATGACTGAATACAGTGAATTTTCTTGAGGGTGTGTTTCTAGGGATAATTATTACTGGTTTTATACATTCATATTGAGGATGGAGGATTGTGGCTGAGAGTGTGGAGAGAGGACGTGCAGACAGCTTTGCAGCTGCTGGAGTGAGTAGCTGTGTGTGTGTGACAGGAACTCTGCATGCCCATAAAAGGCAACTGCCTGACTGTGTGAAGTATGCACCGAGAGAGAGAGAGTAAAATCTAGGCAGATGAAGCGAGTGGATGTTTTCAGAAAAGAAATACTAAGTGAATGTTTTAGTGTGTTAATACAGGTGGATTTCTCCCAACCTGGAAACCTGAGTACAGCGGCAAAAGGATAAATTAACAGAATTGGGACGACAGACAGGCCAAGCTTTGGCTCAAAAGTTTACAGCTTGACCCCAGCTTTGTCCCCACCCTGAAAAGAAGCTTAAAGGACATCTTCTCCTCCAGTTATCGGTTACCATCACTGGAAATTTTCAGGCAAGTTTTTGGCTGAATTGCTGTTAGCACCATGTGTCCCTGAATCTCACAAGCAGGCTCTGACTCCTGGCTGTAGACGTGGAATGCTGTTATTTAAGGTGGGAAATCAAAATTTGGGAAACAAAATAAAAACACACACAACCAGAGAAATGCATGAGAAAGGCACGTGTTAGAGAAATGCCTCGTTTGAGAAAAAAGTTAAATTAACCCACCTACAAACGCACACACACGCAATGAAGAAACAGCTTACATTCATGAACACGTGAAGATTTTCCAGCAAGGTTAAAGCAGCGAAACTTAACATACACCTGTTGTTGAATGATAAAGTTTATCCACTACTAACAAATAAACTCTCTGGGTTGCAGGACAACAACTTAACTTCAAAAAAAAGAGACACTGGTCTGACCAACCAGTGATGACACGACAAATTTAGTGGTTAGAAGATTCAAACTGTGACATGTTTTCTGCTGATTGATTAATACAAGTGATTACTGAATGAAAGAAAATTCTTTTTTGGGCTTTTAAACATGATCTTAAGAATTTTAACATGTACCTGTGTTGTCCTGTCAGCTTGGTGGGTTATGAGTTGATTATATGGTGAGAAAAAACAAAAAAAGGGGGAGAGAAGGCTGACACAGGGCCTGGCCCGGTGTTTCTCCCCTCTCTGAATAACACAGCCAACACAACATCATTTTCCTGTTCGTCTGTTTTTGTTTTGTTTTTGTTTTTTCTCTTTATGCTTGATTACAGGCTGCTTTGTCGGCCCTGAAAGCCGAGGCTGACCTGGACTCCTGCTCTCCCCTCTACCATCTTTGCTCGCTCCTCTACCATCTTTGATGTGACCCTGACCAAACGCTACAGCAGCTGGACCCACAACAACAACCTGAAAATGTCAACACTGCTGCAGGAAAACGATCTCATGCAGCGGAGACGGAGAGCGTTAAATCCAAGGCCCGTTTCACTACACGGGGGAGATTTCCAGACAGCTTCAGCTGACAGAGCTGTGACGAGACGCCCATTAAGCCCGGATGAAAAATGAGGGCGAGCAAAAGAATGCTGACCTTAACAACTCTGCATTAAAACTGTGCAGGACAGTGACGGACCAACACGGCTGATCGGGCAGCAAAAAGGGCGTGCCAGAGACAGGAGGAGTAACTGAGGTCAGGAGGCACCTCAGAATGGACAAAAGCACCAGAAGAAAATAAGCTGAAGGCACAGGTGTCGGGGCTCGGCCAGGAGCTGACCTCTGAGAAGAGCCGGACAGCAGAGCTGCAGAAGGCCGTGGAGCAAAGCAAGGAAAACATCAATAAACTTCAATCTGACGTGTACGGAAAAGACTCTGAGGTTTCTGCCCTCAGTGAGAGCTCAAGGCATCAGAGCAGAAACTGAGCATGACTCAGGAGGAGCTGGCTGCTAATCGAACCCATCAGTCAGGCTTAGAGTCCCAGATACAGGACTTGAAATCAGGCCGGAGCTTGCTGGAGCAGGAGGTCGCCAAACGTGACGAGAAGCTCCAACAGCAGGAGCAAGCCCTAAAGGAGCTACAGAAGCAAAAAGGTCAAGTTAAGGAGGAGCTGGACAAGGAGAAGATGCAGGACACTGGAGAAAAGGACTGCCTCAATTGGGGCCAGAACCAGTATGGACAGAACTTTGAGCAGCAGCACCAATGGATGCAAACAGACTGAAAAGGAGGAGGGCAGGACCCCAGGGCACGCTTCAGGCCGTGGTTTACCCAGAACACCAGAACAGGAAAGTGATGAACACAAACACACACAAACACACACAAACACACACAAACACACACATCTACATACACTGACTCAGAATGAAGAGAAACACACATGAACACATATGCACTCGTTGATTGAGTGAGAAATGACACACACACACGCGCACACACACACACACACACGCGCACAAATCGAAATGCTGACTCAATTCACTGAGAAGTGATTCCATCAACAGGCTTTTCAGCATCTCTTTATTGACCAGTCGGGTCAAGGCTCGGCTCACAACAGTTTTTGTTTGCTACATGGATCATTTTAGTTCAGCTTTCCTTTTGTTATATTTCTTTAAGAGTTCAAAATGTGTTAATTACATAAATAAATTTTCTCTGTAGCACTTCATGGATTTCATAAGCAACACACCTTAGTTGTTCACACAAAGCATAAAGGTAAAAAACAATATATACAGTGTTATCTTCATTTTAGAAGTCACAAAGTATTTGCGGCTCCCAGTGTTTTCGTTTGCGTGGAAACTGGGTCCAAATGGCTCTTTGGGTGTGAAAGGTTGCTGGCCCCTGGTATATATGTATGATTTGTATCACCTTCATGTTTCCCTCTCACTACATATCCAAACCGACATCATCACCAGCAGCTTTACAGCTGTGGCTCCAGCAAACATCAGCTGATACTAGAAATTAATATTAAATAAATTCTAACAACAGCTGATCAAGCTTAAACGTGCTGCTGTTGTTTAGCGCGACATCCGCTGGTTTCCTCTTTCTGGCACAAAGTGGGAGATAAACAAACAAGAGAGAAAAGCCGATCAGCTGATCACTGATCAGTTTCATGATTGAAGGAGCAACAGGAGAGAGAGGGGAGAGAATGAGAGAAGAAGCAGCTGCAGCGTAAACACAGAATAACTCCAGCTTTGTGTCTTTTTTCCATTCCAGCTGAAGTCCGGGACAAACTGTTCCTTTTCTCCTCAAATGAAACGCGTAATATTTTCTCTGAATATGGGACGATTACGTTTTTCAAGGAGCCGTTGGCAACTCTACGAATCTTATGAATAAAATAAAGTTCACTATCAGTAGCATCATAGCACCCACAGCTGTATAGAAACTCCGTCATGCTAGCTAGCACGCAGTACGAGTTATTGTAACTGACTGTAAAAAGTCAGCACAACGAAAATAAACTAAACTTGGTTTATATCTGACCCAGATAGACTGCAGCTCATAACTTCTTACCTGAAGTTCAGTTCACCGCCTCAGGTCTCTGCTCCTCCTGCCTCCCCTTTCCCTCATCCACCTGCTGGCCTCTGTGGAAGCTCCGCCACAGCCACCACCAAACAACTGAGTTGTTTTTACACATCGGCCAGCATCTGGCCAATACACCACCTCTGATTGTTTCTGCCGTTACAAGAAAAGAAAAAAAATCATCGGCCCATAAAAACAAATAATCACCATCGGCCCACCGAGCAAATGCCCGGTATGCCTGATGACCAGCTATGGTCGTACCATCAGTTAACCCTTCGCGTGCCAGCGGTGGCACGCGTGCCCAGGGTTGCCAACCCCTGCAGTCCGGTATATAGAGAGACGAGACGACGAGGCTCCAGTTACAGCAGTGCAAGTAAACAAACAATAACTATAAGAAGAGTAAGGAAATAAATATAACTTTAGGATCAATAATAATAATAGGATGAAGGGTAAAGGGATCAATAACAATTTAAAATTTACAGTTTGACGATTTAAAGTCTCACACACAATATTTCATTCATAATGTTGTAAATCCAAGCCCATTATGTATTCATAATCTGAATCCTGGGTTGTGCGAAATCCCAGAAATACACCTTAGACAAAGTGAATCTGTGAACTAAGGTGTAGGTCTGTTAGGTTATGTTGTGGTGATCCTCGGGTTGGGGGATGAGTGCTCATACTGGAGTGCAAAATTAAAACATATGGAAGACGGACAAGAAAAGTTCAAAGCCATCAGGTGCTCAGTTTAGAAAAAATAGAAGAGGAGGAGAAACGAGCAAAAGATGCAGGTAAGCAGATGTGTGATTGGATAATGGCAGGTCATCCTGAACCAATCAGAATCAGAATACTTTATTAATCCCTAAGGAAATTATGTGGGTTACAGTTGCTCCAAGAAAAAATGGTAAAAACAGTAACAGTAACAGACTAAACTCCAAACATGTATTTACACATGTAAGAAATAGCACTAATATATACAGATCACTCAATTATAAATATCAAGGATTAACAGAGGTGATTGACGAGAATATTCCAGAGCAGAAAAGAGTGTGTGTAAAAAGGATGTAACTATTGCAGTGTTTACAGTGTGTTCGATGGAGGAGCTTGTTGTGGTTCGAATTTCAGAAGAGACATACGACTGAAAGTCCATAGTGGGTCAACACAAATGATTTTATTAAAACACATATATGTGGTGAAGATGGGCTCTGCAAAACATCAGCCTCGATCTCCCCCGAACAATAGGTGGGTGTGATATTTATACTTATGATGACCAGTAACTCGCGTCACCGCAGATGAAAAACAACATGCATGTTCCAGTAATTCTATCTCAGGAGATATTCTAAAAAAGAACAGCTACTTCCTTTGTTCGTCCACCGCCTACCAGATGCATCCTGTTATTACACTCTTCTGGACTTATCAGAACTAAACTGTCACGTATGCAGGTACACAACATTTGCAGTCAGTTTACTCAGGCAGACTATGTGTCTGTGTTGTTAACCTTAGTGCATAACCCCCCTCTACGTCATCTGTTACCAGGCAAACTTCAGTGCAGCAGGCTGCTGAATGCACACAGGCAATATGTGGTAAATTGTACTGTAAACATGTAGGGCAATTCTTTCAACTTGAACTCTGCTCCATAGATCAGTCGAACTCGCGCCGGCTGTAGCTTCAAACCATTAATTAACTTGACCTAGCTTATATGTGTATAACATGATTACAGTTGCACCTGCAATGAAAGATTATTATGTGCTTATGCTAACACCTGGAATCAACATCAACAGTTTCAATAAATGTGTCAATGAAATGATAATAATGATAAATCATAAGTGATGCAACAGTAATAATAATGATTATGCATAGTAAAATAATATTTCATCCCGATAAGCTGTACAGGGAGACGGCCACGGGCAGGAATTACTTCCTGTGTTGTTCAGTGGTGCTCTTTGGTGACCTCAGTCTCTCACTGAGCGTGCTCCTGTGACTAGTCAGTACGTCATGGAGTGGGTGGGAGGTGTTCTCCATGATTGTCCTTATCTTGGACAACATCTGCCTCTCAGACACCACCCTAACAGAGTCCAGCTCCATCCCCACAACATTACTGGCCTTGTGGATCAGTTTATGGAGTCCGTTGGCATCTGTGACCCTCAAGCACTCATAGCACTGACCACAACAGAGATACAACAAGAGAACATTAATTAGCAGGGATAGTGAAAACGTCTGTTTACGTTTGTAAGCCACTTGGCTATGATAGTAAACAGTAGACACTGATGTAGCTGACTGAATCCTTTGGACTGTTTCCAGCACAATATTAATTAGTCATTGTCAACTGTTGATTTGTCCTTTTCTCATTGTACAACGAATTATGATTGAGGGAGGGTTCGCCCAGGGCGCCAAACAGGCTAGGACCGCCACTGCCCAGGACTCCCAGAAACCTGTGAAAACTCTGACAGCATCACAGGAAACAGTGAGGCTGTGATGGCGACGTGTGTCCACCAGAGGGCAGAGTTTCACTGCCTTTGAGGCACCTGAGCTTTGAAGGAAAGAAAGACACCTGACAGCTTCAGTGACGTCACCAAACTCTTAAAAACTGAACACGTGATCATGTTTGGCGCTTCTGTTTTCTTCCTAATATCTGGATAATTAATTGATAACTAATCTATTTATCGCGTGTTGCTGGTGGACCATCAGAGGTGTTCACATCTCCTATATTTCATATCGTTTTCTTTTATGACAGAGGTTAAAGTTCAGCTTACGTCTCATGGCAGACTCAGTGTCCCACGTTTTATTATTATGGTGCTGATTATTAACAACAACCCAAAAATGGCAATAAAGGAAGAAAAAACATTCTTCAGAATTCAGCCTCTGTACATGCAAAATATTTAAATGGCTTTTATATGTAAATGAAAAACAAATAAAAGAACGAACAACACGAGTTTATAACGTATCCTTTTAATTATCGCGCCCACAAAAATATATAAATGAAACGAAACCTGTAAGTTAATTTTTCTTTGTCTGGTACGATAAACTTTTTCTATAATCCGCTGATGATGTTTTATTTTAAAACTATAGTTTTTTTTAAAGAACTCTTATAAACGCCGGAGGTCACCGAGAGCAGCTGGTTGAGCAGTTTTATTTATAAGGTTCTGTGAGGCGAAGACTGAAGCTGTGCAGGACCGAGAGCGACACACAGCGAGGAAGTCTAAACAAACTGTTTCACGACCTGCAGGCAGGAAAGCTCAGTTCAGACTCACCTTCATCAAACGTGCGGCTCCGTGAGTGCGCTCGCTCTGCAGCAGCGAGGATCTGCGCCTCCTCCCCCTCACTCCGAGGAGCTGCACCTCCTCCCCCTCACTCCGAGGAGCTCTTCTCTGAAAGCAGCTGCTGTGGATCCGCATCAGACACACCTGAACTTGAAGAAAAACGGGAAACCTTCAGATTTCTGTCAAAGAAACCAACACAGAACTTAATTACTGCTCCAGCTGATCCCCGGGCGGAGGTCACGGGTCCATTAAAGGTAACGCAGACGGACACCTGAGAGACCCTGACAGGCACAGACAGGTGTGCGCAGCAGCAGCAGGGGTTCCGGGCCAGGCTAGAGTGTCTGTGGCTCTCTGCAGGTACCCTCCCACAGTGGGACACACACGTCGGGTCGGCTGGTGCTTCTGTCTACCTGTTAGCTCTGCGACGGGTGGAGACGTGTCCAGATGGTGCCTGGGTCTGCTCCTGAGAACCGGATCACTCGTTAATGAAACTGCTGTTTCCAAAGTTTGTTAAACAGTGAGTGGAAGTGTTTGTTTCTCCCGTGACCTGTTAACAGGAGAGCAGACGTCTTTGGCACATTAAAAACATAAAGAAACTGAAGCAAACGAACTCCGCGTGAACTTTCCACGCTTCGGTTCAGATATTTCACTTCAGCCTGGAGGTGATTTTGTTTCGGGGTTGTTTTTTTTGTTCTTTTACAGACCGAAACATTTGAAGTGTGCGTTTCACGTGCGCTATATATAAGTGTTTTCATCAACAGTCAAAAAAAAAAAAAAAAAAAAGAAATTCAACAACCAAACTCAAGTCTGGCTTCAATGTCACCTCCAAAAATGTCCCTGGGTGGAGATGTGGAACAGGTGGAGCGCTGTGATGTTGAGTGGATCCAGATGGAGAGGTCAGAGCTGATTAGCATTCAGAGTCAAGGATGAAGGTCACAGAGAGACCTGAGAAAGGAAGTTTGGGTGATCCGAGGCAGCTTGCAGGTGTCCTCTGGAGTCTCTCTCAATGATCCTGAAAACATGAACTCAGAGGAGAAGAAATCGCTGCAGAGATTTCACCACGTTTGTTGTTCTGACTGTTACTGACAGACACCGAGCAGCCAATCCCGGCACACCAGGGTCCAGCATGGCGCTGAAAGTGTGGAGCTCCATCTCTCAGAAACATGTACAACAGGAAAAGCTGAAAATCAAAAATCATATTAACCACAAACTTTTCAGGTTATTAACAGCAAACATAGAAATCTGTTTGTGCCATTATGGAAATGTTTCACTCTTTTAGAAAACTGCTGCTCTTTCTACCCGATGAACATCAGTCAGCCCAGACTGAAATGTTACATGTGTGAGGCAGACACGTAATAAACACAAGCAGAGAAACCATGTTGCACAGTCACATGATCATGATTATTGCAGCCTGTGTAATGCTCAACCACTGCATCAACAACTTGATTTTCAGCCCAGTGCATGCCCGCAAATCTCACTTATTCCCTGCAGTAATCAGCCATTTACAGGCTGTGAAGTTGGAATTTGCTCCAATCAGAAACTTCTGGAAATAAAGCATATGATGCATAGTGGGTGGGTCCAGCACTGGCAGAAATCAGAGAGAAATATCTTAATAGTAATATGTACAATTAACAAGCACCCTGAGTTGGATAATTGAAGAAGTAAAACTTCTTCCAGGCGATGAAGTGCCAGAAATCCAAACTCCATTTCAATATGCAACAGATCTTTGAGATGTTTGTGTTGCCTTCAGATTGCTCTAAACAGTTGTTAGTCTGCACTCAGTCAGTGAAAACATAACTGCTCCACTGTTCCCAATATCAATATAGAGTCTCCATCAGGTTCGGGACTATGTGAAACCTCTTGAGTGTTTATAGCAGCAGCATCAAGGCAACTGAGCAAATCACAAATTTATCCAAGTTCAAGCTCATAAATCAGCAGGATGACACGATGAAACGCTGTCGTCTGCATATAACTTTACATCTGTAATATATTTTAATCTAAGAGGTATGATAACCAGAATCTGTTATCTAAGCTGAGTTTTTAAGTACAGTCGTCTTCCACTTCCCTCACCTATGGTGTGCCACAAGGTTCTGTATTGAGGCCCTTATTATATACATAATGCTGATTCAACGTTTCAGTTATGGACGTGCTTCTGTACACATTACATTCAGAGCTCTGTGCACTCAAACACACATCACTATGCTTATGTTTAACATAATGAAGATGTGACTACGACACCTCAGTCTATCTTGCACACCTCATTGGTCAGCTTAGTGCCTTCTTTGATAACATTTTGTTAAATAAACAGAAAAAGTGCTCAGTATTGCACTAGCTTCCCCTGTTTGAAGCTTTTGTTCCACATGTAGAAATGTTGCTGCAGCCACAGCAGCAGCAGAGGTGAAAGGTTGCACAGAGAAACAGACAACCACACTTAAGAGCTCTTTGTGACACACACTCTCTTTCATCTCCAGGAGAAAGCGGCCAGGATTGTGCTCGTGCCTCCTTTCGTTCGCTCTCTGAAGTCACTCAGTGCCAATGCTGGTGTTTCAATGACAGCCAGGCGGATCGCCAGAGAAGGTTAACAGTGTTCATCTTCTCCGAGGTATTCAAGTGTTTGCATAAAACACATACAACCACATGAAGACAAGAAACCAACAAATTCAACGATAGGGGAAACTCCCACTTCAAAATGTGTTCAAAATCGGAGCGCTTAGAATAAAATAGAGTAGATTTGATTCATTTCTTCTGCCTTCATGATATAACAAAAATTATAATGTAAAATCAGTAATTTTTTAGTAAAAAGGATACTGTACTCAAATATACAGATTAGTGTCTAATTACGTCTTCCATTAACCTGACCCATATAATTAATCTAGAATAAATATCAGTGGGTTGGCAGTTTGTGGAAGCCACTATATCTGAATACAGTGGAGGGAAAGGACATCTGCCTTGCAACTAATGGCGTTTTACGTATGTGGTGCTAGAGAGCGGAGATGCAATGTGCAAACCGAAGGAGAAAGAAGTCACAGGTGTTTGCATGAAGGTACATTTAGATTCACTTCTGCACCGTCATACCCTACATTTTATCCCCTTCACCAAAAACCCAAGGAAAGAGAACGCCACTGGCATCTTATTAAAATGTTGTCTTCATTTAAGTCAGAGCTCTAACACAAAAACACGCTCCCAGGTCAGACACGTGACCCTCTCATCTCTGGAAAGCTGGCAAGAGCTAAATAACAGCAGCCAGTTATAAGCTAACATTAGGCTCCAATGTCCTAAAAGTCACTTTCCCGCTGATAAATCGTTCAACTGTGTCTCACCTGGCATTGAAAGCTGAGGTAAACAGCGGACTGACTGCCTTCTACAGTTGAAATTTAAGGTTTTGTCTCTGACAGATGAAAATAAGTTATCGTAGCCACTGTAGCCAGGCTTACGCAAATACGTTTCTGGAGGTAATTCAATAGAATTCTGCAAGCTGCTGACATCTGTTAAACTTTTACACACTGTAGCTTTGTCAGTCCATGGTTTGACTTTGGGATCTGGGGTCTTGGTTGAGTATTTTCAGTACATTTGAGTTATTCTCACCATTTTAAGTCTTGAGTTGTAGTTGCTATAGTGTTGCCTTTCACTTCATTATGCTTTTCATCACCATTCATCCAATGTGACAGAATCACGTGACCTACAAGACAACCTTTGTGTCCATGCATATCAGCCAGTTTAAAGAAAGTTGTAACCCATCACCTCCGACTGTGATGGTGTCAAGTTCAGCCAGTTAAGGCAGAGTCTGGCTATGCTGAATGTGTAAACGTCAAAGTGTCTGACATTGTCCACAAAAACCTAAAGCTGACCTAATGACTGGTTGCCCAGTAAAAGACTGGAGAACAGATTTTGTTGTTATAGTGCATTTAATGACCACATGATGCATGGAGGCCCAGGCTCAGCTCATCAAGTTGACCTGCAAGAACAAACAGTCACTACACACGTTTCTCCAAATTTAAGCTAGTTGGTTCGTAACTGTGCCTTACCTCAAACCTTTATCCTTTGAGAATCAGCCACTGGGACACTTTCTGGATTGTGTGGCAGCACAGGGCTTAGAGGAAAGGGTCTGTAGACATCGTCAGTGTATTTGGAGTAAGAAAAGGCTTCTCTTCCTCGCTGGTAACCATTGCCGTTCTGGATGATGTAGGATGAAGGCAATGCAGGTGGAGCCATAAACATGCCAAGTGGCACTTGAGAGGTATACCAGGTATTAAAATCAGGGTAGGTCTGAGACGGCATCCAGTTCTGTGGGTCAAAGGAGGAAGGAGCTCCCCCTGCAGGAGCATTTACCCATGGAAAGCCAGCAAAAAATGAGGATCCAGTAAAGCCAGCAGATCCAACCCTTCCAGAGCCGCCAGCGCCAGCAGATCCAACCCCTCCAGAGCCGCCAGCAGATCCAACCCCTCCAGAGCCGCCAGCACCGACGCCTGCAGTAACAGAACTGCCAACATCAACCCCACTAGTACTAATGCTGCCAGCACCAACCCATCCAGCACTAGTAGTCAAGCCACCAGCTCCAACCCTTCTAGTACCAGAGCTGCCAACACCAAGCCCTGTAGTAACTGAGGTGTCACGACCAACCCCAGTTGTGCCAACACTTAAAGCACCAGATCTGCCAGCACCAGAGGCCCAGTCACCAGTATCAACTCTTACAGATCCAGTGCTACCACCCCCAAGCAATCCAGTTCCAGGGAACCATCTGACAGCACCAACCCCTCCAGTACCAGGTACCCAGCCAAGGTGGCCCAATCTTCCGGTGCCACTAGACTGACCTGAAAGCAGAAATAAGTTTTTACTGAAACTGAGCTTGTCAAGTTGCAATAAAGCTCTTGAAAATTTTGCTCCGAGTAGCACTGAAAGAAAACCCTTCTATTACTTGGTTTAGCAGACCAAGCTTTTCAGTCAAGTATAAAATTACAGTTTTCTGAGGAAAAAAAAAAAAAAAAGGGGGGGGGGGGGGGGTAGTTCAGTTCTGCTACAGCTAGATAGACAATTCCAAGACTAACTCTCTTGAGGTTAGACAGGAAGACTTCCCTTTAACTAAAACAGGCAGGCAAGCACCTCGGCCAAAAAGGAGGAAGCAAATCCAGGAAACCCTGTTAAAGATATAACATGTTTTATATATGGGGAAAAAAAACTTCAATTATAAAAGAGACATCAAGCATCAAACAGCACAACCTCAGAATAAAGACAAGCACCATGATTAAGCCTCAAAAGGGTCTGCTACAGCAGGTGGGTACCAACAAGCTGCCAGCTGCTTAGAGATCAACTCAGTGTCCATTAACTAGCTGGCAGCAAATGCATGGCTTATATTGGTGCTCAACATGCTGGCAGCTCTCGTTAAATTCATTCACTTCACCTGGTGCCCATCACTCCCCAGTCAATGATGCATTCTTTTTAGCCTGGAATCTGAGCAATACCGAACCCCGCACAGGAAAGTTTGACTGCAATAGAGAAGAAAAAACAATAGAACATGTTTTGATGCATTGTCAGAAATATGATGCAGAGAGAAGAACTGATATGCTTGGTGATATGAAAGTGAAACTGGGCTTGGTTGATTTGTTTCATAAGAACTCGAGAAGGGAAAGTTATCAGACCATATTTGGTTTTTATGGCAGATCATTTGTTTGGGAGGTTTTTAATTTTTAACTTTTTTGTAAAAATTTATTTATTTATTTTGTTAACATTTTGGTTCACATTCCAAACCAGTTGGTGGCAGTATTGCACTGTTTTGCTGTTTGCCAACCACCAATAAATAATATAAAGAAGAAGAATACTGAGCTCCTACTTGTAATACTACAGGGTGGGCCATTTATATGGATACACCGTAATAACATGGGAATGGTTGGTGATATTAAAGTCCTGTTTGTGGCACATTAGTATATGTGAGGGGGCAAACTCCTCAAGATGGGTGGTGACCATGGTGGCCGTTTAGAAGTCGGCCATCTTGGATACAACTTTTGTTTTTTCAATAGGAAGAGGGCCATGTGACACATCAAACTTATTGGTAATGTCACAAGAAAAACAATGGTGTGCTTGGTTTCAACGTAACTTTATTCTTTCATGAGTTATTTACAAGTTTCTCTTTGTTCACAGCCATTGACATGTCGAAGAGGTTAACACTTGAAGAGCGGATCGAAATTGTGTTGATATCTGGTGAACGCAGTAACCGGGTCATTGCAGCAGATTTCAATGCAAGACACCTTACGAGACCACCCATCTCCCATGCTACAGTCAGCAAACTGCTTGCTAAGTTTTGTGAAACTGGTTCTGTGTTGGATTTACCAAAATGTGGACGCAAGAAAACTGTCACTAATGAAGAAACATCAGTGGCTGTCCTAGCTTCATTCAGCAAGAGCCCACAGCGTAGCACTCGCCGCATGTCAGCATGCTCTTTTAATCAAGAGCTTTTCTGCATTTTTTTCCAAAATATTTATTTATTTATTGATCTATTGGCTATGCTATATTTTGCCTGCAACAGGCAGATGATTGTGGTTTTTGGTGAACTTTGCTCAGTGGGGAAAATCGCTAGGATTTAGGACATGGATTCAGCTTAACACTTGTAATACGCACTAATACATCTAAAACTTCTGTCCAAAATTTTGGGATTTCTGGACATTCACATAGGCAATGCATCAGTGTACCTTTATCCCCACATTTAACACATATGTCCGGAACGTTAGGGTCAAATTTGTTTAATAACGTTGGGGTGATATATGTTCTAATTTTCCATTTATACTGGATTAGTTTAAATTGGGTGTTTATAGATTGTGTTTGGGCTTTCAAGTAGGCTTTTTGACATTCCGCTGTGGTTATTCTACACTTTAAGTCTTGACACCATTCAAATCTTTTTTTTTTCTGAGGACGTTTGAGAGCTGTCCCTGAGGTTGTTATAAAGGTGGGATATTATACCCTTCTTCAGCTGATGGTTTATTGCTGTGTCCTTTAATGAGTTTAGAGTGGGCAGTGTTAGGGATTTTTGAGTTTTTGAAATGAAGCTTCTGATCTGTAGAAAATTGAAGAAATGTTTGGTTGGAATGCCAAATTTCCATGTCAAGTCATTAAAGCACATTAGGGTGTCCTTGTCAAATAGGTCTGCAACTTTGCACAAACCTCTGGCAGCCCACATTTTAAAACCAGAATCTTTCCAACCAGGGTCAAAGGCCTTATTGCCCTAAATAGGTGAGAATTAGGATAGTGCTCGTGTTTCATTTTTAAACTTAAGTGCATCAAACCAGACACAAATGGTATTTTTAACAAACGGATTCAATGTATCTTTCAGAGATATATATATATATATATATATATATATATATATATATATATATTTTTTTTTTTTTTTTTTTTGTGGAGTACAGGTAAGAACTGAGCAGTAAGGGGGTAGTGCTTGGCCTTTCTAAATTTACCCAGGATAAAGTTGTCGTTGAAAACCAGCATGAAGCTGTAGAGAGCAGATGACATTTTAATGCTGTCCAAATTAAAGAGCTCAGTTCCCCAGCTACTCAAAACAATTTACCCTACGACATCTCTGGGTATAAAATTAATCCAAATCGGTCATCCTCTAAACATTCTCAGAGAATTAAACCACCCATTCAAACAACCGTTCAAGTTGCCAGAGACAGTCCCACCTGTCTAGTTCTAGGTAGGGTGTGTGTGTGTGTGTGTGTATAATAAAAGTTTTAAAAAAAAATCCACTCCAAAAATAGATGATTTGGCACGTGCAAACCATGCTCTAACAATCAACTCTGTTGTTGAATCAATTGATGGACTATGCCGCCAATCTCTGATTGGACGCGTAAACATTCCTCTTAGTCCTCCGAGAGCTTCTTCACAAAGGCAAAAAAATAATAATAATAATAATAATAATAATACTCACCAAATTCATTTGGAATAACAGACGAGCCAGACTATGCCTATCATTACTATATCTTCCATATGATAGGGGAAGTCTCTGTATTCCAAGCCTCATGCTTTCCTGCATTTTTTTTTAAATGCAAGAAAAACAAAAAATCCAAAAACAAAACACCACACTATACACACTTTCCACATCAGCTGAAGTTTGACCCAAGAGTTAGTATAATTTGTAGAGTTCAAGATGGTGGAATTGCCAAGGGTACACAAGATCAGAAACTGCATTTGTTTAAATGTATAAAAATGAATGAGATTCCCCATACCAGATCGGTAAAGGCCTGGGTTAACGATCAGTTCTATTTTTAATACCACCAAATCACAGCTGCCCCAAAATGCTTAATATTGAAAGTTGAAAACCCTACAACTTCAAGTCAATGCAAGAGTCAGATGATCAAGCACTTTCCAGCAGAATTTTGATGCCTACTTTCAACACTGTATAATAAAAGAGCAGGAAATTCCATGGGATACCTTTTCTTTGCAACCGGAGCCAGAATCTAGCACTGTTGGAGCACACCAAGCAGCTCAGGCTGTAGCCTTTGGGATCAGTTACTTGATAGAAGTGAAACAAATCATTTAAACATCGAATTACAATCAAATGCACAGAACACTCAGCTTTATTAAAGTCTTTATTCCATATCCAAAAGGCTTCTTGAAAGCCGATACATGCTCTTCAGTTTCACCTGCAAGATTAAGAAGAAATAACAGTCAATTAAAAGGACTTTTAGTCATTAATGCTTCACTGCATGCAAGTTACCTCATTAGACTTTTATCCCTTGAAATCCACTCACTTCTTGGGTACTGTGGCAGTACAGGACTCAGAGGATGGTGGCCCAAGACATTATTAGAATATTTGGAGTGAGAAAGTACTTCTCTTCCTCGCTGGTAGCCAGTTCCAGTCTGGACAAGATGGGACGAAGGCAATGAAGGTACCTGAGGGGGCAGCGCAACCATACCTAGTGGCACCTCATAAGTAGACCAGGCATTGAAGTCAGGGAAGGGACGTGGTGGCATCCAGTTCCATGGGTGGTTAAGGAAAGAAGAACTTACTACAGGATAATTTTGATAAGGAACACCACCAAGGAATGAATAACCATTAGACCATGTTGGGCGAACCTCTCCAATGGGGCCAACAGGAGCAAAGGACCAGCCTCCTGGAGAGCTTCTAGGGCCAACCCATCCTCCACTGGAGCTCCCAGGGCCAAAGGACCAGCCTCCTGGGCCAACTGCTACCCCAGTGGAGCTCCCAGGAATAAAAGACCAATGTCGTGCAGAGGTGCTAATCCCTCCTCCACTGGTGCTTCCAGGGCTAAAGGACCAACTTCCTGCAGAGCTGCCAGGGCCAACCCCTCCGGCAGTGGAGCCAGCAGATCCAGGACCAACACCACCTCCATTGGAGCTGCCAGAGCCAAAGGACCAGCCTCCTGCAGAGCTGCAACAGCTAACTTCCCCTCCAGTAGAACCATTAGGTCCAGAGCCAGAACCAGCCTCTTCTCCAGTAGAACCACTAGGTCCAGGGCCAGAACCAGCCTCTTCTCCAGTAGAACCACTAGGTCCAGGGCCAGAACCAGCCTCTTCTCCAGTAGAACCACTAGGTCCAGGGCCAGAACCAGCCTCTCCGCCAGTAGAGCCATCATGTCCAGGGTTAGTGCCAGCACTTCTAGCACTGGCAGCTACAGCTGGACTAGTTTGCCCTGAATTAAAAGATTTCAACTAAATGTAAGCTTGTAAAACCAAGTTATTTTAAGCTTCTAGGCATTCTGAAGTTGAAGGAATAGCTTACCTTTCATTGTTACAGGGAAACAAGATCCACTGCTGAAAAGCAGGAAACAAATCCAGGAAACCCTGTGAAAAAACAAACAAGTCTCTGTAGATAAACTACTAAATCAGACAGCATTAAATTTCACTACTCACTTCAAAACAAGCTGGAGCCCCATGTCTAACTCAAAAAGCAGCACGATTCATCTACAGCAAGTTGGGATGAAAAACATGGGGGTGCTGCTGCAGGTTTGTGCTTTAACTGGTGTGTGGTTGCTGTTCGCTTTATATTGGTGCAGTTGCAATTACAGTGATTAACCACACCTGGTAAAACCTGCATTTAGCTTGCAACTTGGAAGTGTTTTACCTATCTACTGAACAGTTAGGAGCAAATGAGTGTAACCATCCAAGGGGAACAGGTTGTCAACCTAATCTTATATTGTTTATATACTGCCTGTCAAAGGAGCTTGCAAAGAAAAGCGTCTGGACTTCTTTAAGTTACTTGAAGACGTTTCACCTCTCATCCGAGAAGCTTCTTCAGTTCTAAGGTCAAATGGTGGGGAGTCCCAGATATAAACCTAGTGGGAGTTTCCCCCCACAGAGGGACAAAAGGACCCCCTGATGATCCTCTAATCGCCTGAGCCAAGGTGTGAAACTGGGTGTGGGTCCCAATCAGCCAGAGTTTCGGGTGTGTTCATTGTGAAACCTGGCCCCACCTTATCATGCGAATTCCTGAGGTCAGATGGCCCAGGATGTGAGTGGGCGTTAAGGCGTCTGGGAAGGGATCTCAAAACTGGATTATAGATGGCAGAGAGTTGCCATCTATAATCCAGTTTTGAGATCCCTTCCCAGACGGGGATACTCCCACTAGGTTTATATCTGGGACTCTCCACCATTTGACCTTAGAACTGAAGAAGCTTCTCGGATGAGAGGTGAAACGTCTTCAAGTAACTTAAAGAAGTCCAGACGCTTTTCTTTGCAAGCTCCTTTGACTACGATGACCTGGATGACTGAGAACCTTCACAGACATATATACTGCCTGCTTTTTCTTTCTTTTTTCAAACAGTCAATATGTCAAAATTTTCAGGTTAGTATTGTGGAACTTTGACTTAAAAATGAAATATTAAGCTGAAATATTGGGATAAATTGAAAATCTAAGATAACATAAAATGTATTTTAAAAAAACATTTCTAACTTATACTTTTGTTTTTTCTCAGTGCAGGAAACAAGCCTCCATAGATATGACCTATGATTCTGAACGTACAATTCTTATCTTTTAATGAACACTTACACTTAATTTAGATTATGTTTCAAAAACCAACATTTTAAGTCCTTCCAGGCATTTCAGATGGCTGTGGAGTTGCAAGACTTGCTTTTTGAACAGTTTGTTCAGAGGGTTACACCAACAAAGATGAAGTGACAGTCCAAACACTGGACTGTTGAATTAAAACATGAACACAGAGGTTAATTATGTAAAAAATGAATGATCAATATAGCACTGAGTTTGCATTGAAAATATACCTCATATCGGTATATTTAAATCCTACAGCTATGCTAATGTTGTGCTAAAAATTCATAGGACATTTACGGTTGCACATCTGAAGCCTTACAGCATCAACAAAACCAGCTAATGTTAGCTCGGCTCAAACTTGAGTGTTGTGGTTGCAGATAGCGTTTTGGCAAGGTTCGTCAGCCAGCAAGATAGTTATGGGTTATTCAGGAAATTCATGTTCACCAAATCAGAAAAAATGGTGAACAAAACTAACTCGACTTTCTTCTTACTGTTCAATACACAGTTGTAAGAAACCTGATGTAGGAACATATGATGGGTTTACTCATGCTAGCAATTTTTTTTTGTGTTACTTGGGGAGCGGCTTAGACACAGGAATGTATTTTCAGCTCACTAGCAGTAAAAATTTGGCACCCAGTTATCCTGCTGCATTTATTTACAGGCCATAATACCCATTATTCAGTGAACATTATTGTATTTAGAAGATTTGGTTCACTGTCCGTAGAGTTAGCAGCACACTGCAACATCTAAAACCAAGATGATTGACAGTCAATGCAATTTTTCTTTTGTTTAATGTTTGAAGACATCAGTTCTTGCACAGCTGAGGGTCAGCATCACCTGCAGAAACAAAGAAAAATATATATATACAAGTAACGCGTTACTGCCCATCTCTGTTCAGAACAGACCCTTTGTTTACTGGGTCATTATCAACGAACTTCATGTGAAACCCAGAGACTAGGAAGGAAAGGAGAAAAAGGTGTCCAAGAAGTAAAAAACCAAAAGGGCTGATCTCGACAGGAAGGAGATCAACAGTTTCAAATGAAATGAAAATCACAGCAAAGAATAGGACATCACGTTTTATTCCAACTTGTAATTTTTTAAAGTGCCTCGATAACAAACTTCATGTGGTTAGCATGAAATCTATAAAAATGATCATCAGGTCAAGGTCCAGCATTAGTGTGTGCTCAAACAGGTTAGAGGTTCAAAATCTGTCAGCTGGGCGACGTGAAGAATTTCCTCGCTGGCTCTGGTCGACCTCTGAGGACAAAACAAACAAACCATGACATGAGATAACTGAAACAACAACGCTAATATCTCATATCTTTAACTTGCATTAAAGGGCTGCACTTATACTGGGAAAACTAAAACCCAGAAATTCTCCCAGTCTTAGAACTAAAGTTAATTTTACTAATACGCATCAGCCCCGTGATCTTCCTCAGTATTTGCTCAAGAGTTTGTGGATGTTGCGTTAACGCGGCGTAGTCTTACGCATTGGCCCGGTTCCTGACTCGCCCTCTCACAGATCTTCCTGCTGTAGCTTGGTAGTAACTGTTTAACTCTGGAGATGTCAGCGGCTGGAAGAAACGACCTGAGAGGAAAATATTTATATATATTAAAAAAAAAAAAAAAAAAGGTTCAGTGCTTCCTTCTTTGTATTAAGAGGTCCAGTTATGCTGTGAAAGAAAACAAAGGAGGCTGAGGCAGTCGGACGATTCACGGTGATGGTTAAAGAGGCCTCAGGTTTCCCAAAAAATTAAAAAAGGTGCACACTCACCTTGCCCTTCACTCTGGCCCATCTTACTGGTGGAGGAAGAGGGGGGGATTTGGCCAATGAGGATACGCCTCCAGTAATCTTCAGGGAGGGACAACAGGCGGCAGACCACCTGCAGTGAGAGCAACGAGAGCACTCAAAATGAACTCTGAAGATGCAGAGGATAGAGAAATTAATACTATAAAGATGCTACGCTCAACATTTGAAAGCAGTGTTACCTAGAAACAGTTTTCACATTGCATGTGTGATCCACACAGAAATGTGGTCACAATTGTGAGTTAAGTGTCGTGATATATGGAGATTATTATGCATGTTTTATTTTGCTGGTTTATTGGTGTAATTTAAATCCTGTTCCCTGTTGCCAGGAGAGTGTATGACACTTTGGACAGTAGGGGGCAGCAGCGTGCTTTGGGAACTGAGTCGGGTGCATAGCTGCCGCAAGTTTTCCATTCTGGCAAGACTGACCAGGCGAACGGCAGCGTGCCTCCTGTGTTCACTTTCTCTCCTGTTTTACAGGTCAGTAATGTGGTCAAAAACATAAAGAAATACACAGCTGGACACTGTGATACTTAAACTTTAATAACATAAGACGGGTCTGTGATATGTGATGTATTACACTGTCGCTATGTGAGCTACTTTAGCTCTGTAGGATGTTATAGCTAGGCTGTATGCCTGGGTAACGCTAGCAAGCTGTTGCAACTGCGTATAATACTCCATATAATAATAAGAAGCACCAACCCAGTTGGGTTTACAGTTCCTGATAAACTTGTAGCTTTGTGTTCATGACTAATGTTTTGTATAACGTGTGTGTAAAGTGTTCTGAGCCCGCCTGAAGTCATGTGTAAACTTGCTGTTTCAGTGTTAGAATCTAACTGGTCTGAAAAAGACATGAAGCGAGAGAGCTAATAAGAGTACGGCCAACAAAAATGCTGGCAAGGAAAGTAGTGCAGTAATGTTGAAAGCAGAGTTTCCTTTCTATGATAAGACACTACCATGATGATGTGAATTATTTTGTTTATCTCATTTATGGGAAAAGAGGTGTAGTTGTCATTTGTTTCATTCATTTAAACCCTTTGTTGTTTTATGCCAGTAGTTTGGACTAATATTGAAATGTACCGGTGGAAAACAAGCCATGTGAGGGAATGAGCAGTTATTGTGAAATTGAGTTAACAAAAGAGTGGAGCAGATATGCTTGTGTTGTATGAATAAATTCTGGCAAGACTGACCAGGCGAACGGCAGCGTGTCGCCTGTGTTCACTTTCTCTCCTGTTTTACAGGATCGTAATCTGGCTACGCGCCCATCATAGTGGGGCCTGTAACACATGCACAAACTTTGATACGAAAGCTTCTATAATACAAGGCAGAATGGACAACATCACTGCTGGACTGAACGGATCACAGATGGATGCAGAGCTGGGTCAGAGCACGTAGTGAAGGTGTTCAGGAGTGGGCAGGTCGCTAACTGTGCAGACTGTAAAATCCGGAGCAGAGCCGCCGACTGAGACTGTGTCAGGCCTGAAGAGCCGGGGGGGGGGGGGGCGCGCAACAGGGTTAGGGTTACTGAAATTTTTTCTTACTTTGTAGCAGCTATAAGGTCAGATATCAAATGCTAGCAGTGACCGGTTCAGTCTGTTTGTACTTTATTGTGACTGAAACCAACCATTATCCAAAATTCAACTCAATTATCCCCCCCCCCCTTCCGGTCTGGATATTTAGAGAGGCTGACCTTCAGCTGAGTGTTGGTGTCTCTCAAGATGGTGCTGGGTGATGGCTCAGGCATCCCGTGACCCACAATGGTTGGGCCGAACACCCGGGACAAGTTATTCTGGTCCATCTGGCACTGAGGACTCCTCATCACCCTCAAACATTAAGAGCAGTTAAAAAAAAAAAAAAAAAGAAAGAAGAAAGAAATATATATACACATATATACATACACACACACACACACACACACAGATACATACGTATATACATATACACACACACACACACACGTATATACACACACACACACACACAGATACATACGTATATACATATACACACACACGTATATACACACACACACACACACACACACACACACACAGATACATACGTATATACATACACACACACACGTATATACACACACACACACACGTATATACACACACACACACACACACACACACAGATACATACGTATATACATATACACACACACACGTATATACACACACACACACACACACACACACACACATATATAAATATAATTTACTTTGGTGATTTATTTATATTACATTAGGTCACAACAGCTGCCTTGAGGTGACCACCATCTGAAAAAGGACCCAGAAAGCACCAAAGCTCAAAAAGGGTCACGAAAAAGAAAAAGCCTTAAAATCCCAAAGTGCTCATCTGCAGCTCTTCAGGTGTACTTGAATTCTGTGTGGAGACTTCGTGGAAGGACTTACTTGTGTAAATGAATCATGAGGAAGGCAAGGGTGTCCCTGTTGGCCTTTGGCAGCTCTGCTATGGCCTGATACATGGTAGCTGAGCAGTTGTCTTCATCAGTCAGCTCTGAAAAAACGTGACATTTGGCGCTGGTCTCAGCTCTGGAATTTAAAGGTCTGAACATACCTGAAGCCTCCATAAAGGTCCTGTGCAGTCTGAAGGTGATCATAGGTTCATTCAGCTTCCTCAGGAAGTCTTTCAGCAGTCCGCAGACCACATGGACATCTTGGACTTTACTGAGCATCAGAGCAGATTTCCCCTGAAGGAAGCAGTCTCTGAGCTCCTTTACCAGACGCTCACCTCCAGGAACTCTGTACAGGCCTCTCTGCAGACACAGGTTAGACATACAGGAAGTGCATGCTGGGGACAGGACTCCAGGAAGTTTTCTTTATCCACATCCTTGCATGCACAGCCCTCTACTACAGGAGGATCCAACCCTCATTTATTCCCAGAGTATCAGAACAAACAGCTGTCTTTATTATTGATACATCCATAAACCCAAATGATCAAAACAGTAACGGCTCACCTCCTGCAGGCCCCTCCTCTCGATTTCGGCCACGCAGTCCACAATCAGCTGAGGCACTCTGGGATGAGTCTGAGGAGCAAAGTCCTCCAACGAATCCTGAACAAGGTTACTTTATTTATACCCATAGCTAAATTTGCTTTACGGAAAAAAAAAAAAAAAAAAAGAGTATTTGGCATCCCTTCAAAAACACACATACCTAATAAAAACCTGACTATAACACATATCTAGTACTTTAAACATTTCAAATCGAATACAAAAACAGTTCTTATTTAATTCAGTGACAGCAACAGGGACAAAGCTGTTTTTATAACGCTTTGTCCTGCATCTTGGAAATGAAAACCTCCGTCCTGAGGAAAGAAGCTGAAATTCACCCCGTAGAGGATGGGAACCATTTTTAAGGATTGATCCTCTGTACCTGCTTAGAGTACAGGGAGACTGTGGCTCACCGATCAGACGACTGGACCATCTCACTATCTGATTCAGTGAGTTTTTCTCTGTGACAGAGGTCTGACTAAACCATGCCATCAAACAAAAGGATAAAACAGACTGAGAAGGATATTTTCATGAATGATAAAACAAAGTTAAAATTTTTCGGTCAGTGTCAAATGAGCACGTTTCCTGAGGCAATAAAGGTGCTGGTGACCCTTTTTACAAACTGATTTGCAATTTTGATCAAAGTTCAGTTTTTCATTGATTATGGTTCCAAGATATTTATATGATTGAACTTGCTTGATTTTCTGACCTTTAATTAAAGTGACTCCGTGCCCGTTTTGTTGTTTCTTAAAATCAATAACTACATCTTTAGTTTTAAATATATTCATTGGAGATAAGACTCCTCACACCACTGAACAAAGTCATCAATGACTGGACCGTGGCCAGTTTCACCCTCTTTCAGTAAGCTGACAATAACAGAGTCACCTGCATATTTAATGATGGCCCTGTTTTCATGTCTGCTCTGACACGTGTTTGTATAGAGAATAGGGCTGCCACAAACGATTATTTTGATAGTCGACTAGTCACCGATTATTTTTGCGATTAGTCGACTAATCAGATCATCATCCATTGGACGTAAAACGTACAGCTTATTGCACCAGCAGCGTCTGCTCTTATATAACTATCATTAGCTTACAGCTTTAAGTGTTTCAGGTATGTGCTAACTAAAAATAAAGACAAGATGATAGTTTGTTAAATATTAATGAAATTTGCAGATTGTTTCGGTGAAGTTTAATAAACTCCTTGCTATCTAAAATATAACAGGACACCGGAGTATATTCTCGAGCATCTCACACTTCTGATAATCAGCTGTCTGCTTGACGTTTATTCAGCTGTGTAAAAACTATAACTTTAATCTCAGCCAAACCGATTTACTCAGGAACAAATAAAATACTAAAAAAGAAAGCCAAACAGTAACATTTTTAAGTTATCTGATTGACTTATATATGTTTAACCCGAGTAGCGAAAGACGGCGGTGGGTTTGAAAACGATTTGCCGGGAGTCCGGTGTTCTCACGGCTCTAGTGAGCCTTGCCCCCGGCTCGCTATCGAGCTAGTGGTAACAGACGTGTCCGAAAACGTCGGAGCGCTTTTGAAAATATGTGGCGTCTTGATAAACTGAGCAGATATTTGAGGTTTACACAGTTAAATTCTCGCCTGAAAATATGTTAAACGTTTATTTTGTGACCCAGAAAGAATAATAAGAGTAATATTAAAACTAACTAGCTGCCGCCATTGTTGGAAACTGCGCTATGAATTCTGGGACAGAGCTACTTCTTCTTCTTCGGGGTTTAACGGCAGCTGGCATCCTTGTACATGCAGTGCTGCCATCTTCTGTTTCAGTCTGTTATTACACTCTTAAATCCTACTACTTATTCCTGCGTCTTTTGTGATCTTACAAAGCTTCAAATGACGCGTTGACTATTAAATCAGTCGTTGACAATTTTGATAGTCGACGTAATCGTGACTAGTCGACTAATCGTGGCAGCCCTAATAGAGAATGAATAATAAGAGCGATAAGACGCACCCTTGGGGAGAACCTGTGGAGGAGAACACTGGGTCAGACTGAACCCCATTTATTCTAAGTCTTTGTGACCCATTTGGTAAAATATCTACAATCCAGCCCAACGGATTTTTCCTGATTTCAAAATGATCTAAAAGTCTTGGGGCTGAACAAGAGCCGGCTTTCATTTAGACAGATGTTGTCCAGCTGTTTCACCTCTGTTCCTCACCCCCCAACCTGTCGCAGTAGATAGCCTCCCCTCCCTGAGCCCGGTTCTGATGGAAGTTTTTCCTTCCCACTGTCCCCAAGCGTTTGCTCACAAGGCGTCGTCCGATTGTTTTCTGTATCATTACAATATAAGGAGTCTTGAGGCAACTGTTGTGATTTTGCGCCATGTAAATAAAACTGAATTGTATTTCACCTGAGCAGTTAAAGAGCCATCCCTGAAAATAAAATACCTGTTCAATTTCAAGGTATGATCTACTGGCCTTTCAGAGTTGTGCATTTAATTATCAATTTATGACGAAGTTTTAAACAGGAACCTTTTTTTCTAGAAATGTCCAAACATACAACAGTAATCGAGTGACGAGCAAAACAAACGGAAACTAAACCAGCTCACTAAAGTCGCCCTGTTGTCCATGAACACAACCAACTGAAATGACTGTCGCAGGTTTATTGTGATGCATATTATGTCACAGTGAAGACCCTCCCTCCAGCTCACACCTTAGCTGCCGTTTGAGTTGTACTTCCTGCCATGGCATTGAAGGCTGTGCAGCCATCAGCGAACTTCTGTCGGCACTCCGGATGAGCAACCACACGACAGTTCCTGCACTTCACCACCATCTTACCAAAGCGGATCCTCTTCCCACACGGCGTGCAGGTCTCCGGCCGGATCACCTGGAGGGAAATGACACGTTACTCCATCAGAGGTGATGTCAGAGCAGCTTGAATGTAAACATCAAGGAGGTTGCACCCCATGATGGGAATATCGGCATTACCCTATTGTTGCAATGCTGTTACCAACATGAAAATGCAGCGTGGGCATGAGTGCTGCTGATTGGCTGAGAAAGAGTAAAGTAGCCATGGTAAACCAGCCAACTTAAACTTAGTTAGGTGTGGGGCGATCGTGGCTCAAGAGTTGGGAGTTCGCCTTGTAATCGGAAGGTTGCCGGTTCGAGCCCCGGCTCGGACAGTCTCGGTCGTTGTGTCCTTGGGCAAGACTCTTCACCTACCGCCTACTGGTGATGGCTGGCCAGAAGGGCCGATGGCGCGATATGGCAGCCTCGCTTCCCACGGCAGCTGTGGCTACAACTGTAGCTGCCTCCATCAGTGTGTGAATGGGTGTGTGAATGGGTGGATGACTGGGTGTGTAAAGCACTTTGGGGTCCCTAGGGGGGGACTAGTAAAAGCGCTATACAAATACAGGCCATTTACCATTCACGTACAAACAGATATGGACAGTGAGCACATAAACAACAATAATTCAAAGGAAGCATTTAAGTAAGCAATTTGAATCGCATGATACATCACATGCTTCAACAAAACTAGTTGCCAAGAATGAGGGCGGTGATGCTAGCAGGCGCAGCCCAAACCCCGATGAGGCTAACACGAGCTCGGAGAATAACAAGGTGACACCATCCAGGCTTGATTTCTCTCAAACATCTGTGACACGGACGGAATTAAAACAGCCTGAGAGGCAGGTATGTCATCAAGAACATGCTGCTTTATCTACAGTGGATGGTTGGATGGATGTGGCCAATAAGAATGCTTTATATTTGAATATAAGCAGAGGACATTAAAACAGGACCCTCTAATAAGACTCTACTGTGAGAACAGCACTCATGTGACTTGAGATGGATTGTCAAAGACAGCCATGGATGTTACATTTTGATTCCTTAGTTTTGTTATACAGTGAACCTATTTTTTCAGTATTACACTGAAATCACTTCAACTGTTTACCTTAGTGTGGAAGAAAACACTTGATCGGCCACGATGATCTGACATTGTGACAGTTTGGCTTATTTAATTTGCTCAAAAAGCATAGTTTTATTGTACACTTATTACATAGCCAGGTGCAGCCTGCTGATGTGGAATAAATATAAAAAAGGTTGTTTTTTTATTGTTCTATTATTACAACATGTGGAAATAATTCCACAATAGTTACATGATATCCAATCTGTGTCTATAATATCGTCACAGTGACATTTGAACAGTTTAGATTGTGTTTCCTGTTACTTCCTTCTGGTAAGTTCATTTATTTCAATGTATTCAGTTTTATAATAAACAACTGAACATACTAAAATGTATATAGTCAAGTATATTTAAATTGTTTTACATATCCAAACATTTTGCAAAGTAACGCAAATGTTACTTTTATATTATCATAACCAAGTTACTAACTCAGTTACTTCCACAAAAAAGTAAACTGCCCAACACTCGTCGTACCGTCTTTGACACAAAGGTGTGTTTGGAGGCTTTCTGATCTCTGCCAATGTTCCCGACTTTCTCCTCGACCAGAGCTTCACCTTCAGGACCGGGGACCGAGTCATTGCAGGGAAACCACACCGACGTCTGGCCTGAAGGACAGAGTGCAAAACACTCACGGGTTTTCTCACCTGTTCTGACAGCAACAGATTAAAAGAAACAAACGAAAAAAGAGGCTAAAAGAGAAACTCAGAACACCTCTGACTGATTCTCTGATCGGTCGTCTAAAGCATGATGGGAAATCTTGTCCAAAGCAGTCCAACTGTAGTGAACCTGGATCCTCATTCTTTAAAATCAGAGGTCTTGTCATTAATCTGTCACTGGTCTGGACACATTTGGACATGAAGCTGAAATGAATTAAATATCTATATCCAGCATACAGGCAGCCCCTCAAACGAGCCCCCCAGTAAGTAAAATTACTAAAGTTTGGAGTGAAGAGTATGATTCGGTGCTTCAGGACTGCTTTGGTGCTACAAACTGGGTTGTGTTTAAGACTGCACAGAAACCTTAATATTGCATACTCTGTATATATTATGACTGAATGCTGAAACTACTTGCACTTTAAATTCTGTTTACACCCACATATAAGCTACAAGATCTACAAAGCACTGTTTTACTCATTATTACTTTCTTTTAGTTGTGTGAATCGAATCTGCAAAGTAAGAATTTCATTGCTCTGTGAATGTGACAATAAACATCTTGTATCTTGAATGTAGAGCTGACCTCCTGCTGAGACGGTACACTCCTGGGTGATAGTCTGGGGAGAGTTTTCGGAGGTTTCCTGAGTGATTCCCAGCACCATGTGGACCTGGCCTCCAGTGTCATTAGAAATGATGGAGGCCTTCACAACGGTCTCCACCTCCTGAGTAAGTTCAAAGAATCAGAGCCACAGGAGAGCCTTTAAAAACATGTTTTATGGCGGTTCCTCTGCAGAGGCTACTTTTCACTCGGGGAATCAGGACGACTTTCATAGTTTGAGTCAGTGGAGGCATCAGAAACGTTCAGGTACAGTAGGAACAAAGAGAACTTTAAGCAGTTAATTCTTTGGTTCATTAATGACTTTGTTGTGGTAGATTTATAATAAACATAGAAAATCACCAGCCACTTCATTAGGTACAACTGTTCAACTGATTGGTTAATCAGATCCTTGCATTAACAATCACACAGCAGTGAATCATTACATTCAGAACAGAAAGTGAGTTAAGTGAGTCTGAACTTCAATGGTTGTTGGTCTGCATTTCAGAAACTGCTGATCTGCTGGGATTTTTCCACCAACCATCTCTGAGTTTACAGAGACAGAAGACCACACCTGTCCCGGCAGCTAGCCAATTGTAATTTCTAATGATATCACTGCCATGTTCCTCCCAGCTCTTTGTTAATCTGCCCCATAAAGAATTAAGAAAAGGCCCAGCCTAGTACTAACAAGGCGAGGTCAAGTGAGAACATAACATCTCAGTCGGTTTTCCATTTCTGGTTTTTTGTTCACCTTCTCCACAGTTTTCCTCTCCAGAAGCTCTGCTGACAAGTTCCTGCCTCTGCTTCGTTTCCTGACCGAAGCACCAACAGGCAGACCCATCGAGGAACGCTGTGGAGAACAGCATATCATCAGAAAGTCAGGGGAACAGAGGCTGTACCCTGCACCACCGGCGAAATGTTTCCACGCAAAATCTGATGGATGAACAAACAAGTAAATATAGGACGGCGTGTTACCCTCCTCTCTCTCGCTCGAGACCTCAGCGGTTGGATCACAGTTGTGTCCAAATCCTGAAACACCATGACAAAGAATGTTAAAGTGTTCTTACACTGCAGGCATGGTGCACGTGTCGGGTTAATGTTCGTACCACATCGTCGTCGGTGCGATCGTAGCTGATGTCAGAGTGAGACAGGAAGGACGACTCATCGATCACAGGCAACCTGACAAAAGATTTTTATCATCTTTAGTGAAAAGTCTTCACTCCGTTTCAAACGCAGACTTTACAGAGGACTCCTCTGCTTCTTTAACCTGCATTCTCTCTAATGCCCAGCAGGTGGCAGCTCTGACCTTATTACTGGTCCCTGAGCTCAGTAAACTCTTTCCTGCTTTAAGGTCTGATTGAGATTAGAGATGGCACGATACCACTTTTTTATGTCCGATACCGATATGAATCTGATATAGTGTTTTTTTAATCAATAAAACTGTTTTGTTAATATCTTGCTGCATTTTGTATAAGTTCATACTCAAGTTTAAATAAACAACAACACTAAAGCTATTCTGTTATACCTGTGTGTGAAAAACACACTGCACCCAAAATATTTCATAGTTCAGCAACACTGATCAATCTAATAAACTTAAACCTGCTCCATCCTCCCTATTCTGGTATTTTAAAGAGTACTTAGCAGAAATATTAAGCAACCTAACTAATAGGGTTGCAAACTCCCAGCAAAAAAAAAATAAAAAAAAATAGGGAACCACCCTCCACCTCATGATGCTTAATCGACGTAATCAACTTTAATTTGATGCAGTGTGGGGGGAAAAAAAATGCACAGAAATAAATTATTTTTCAAGAATTAAATAGATTCAACATCTTTCTTCAACAGAATTGCAGACTGCACAGATGCTACTTTCCCAAAGGAAAAAGTACTATAGCTTATAGGGTATATTAGACTTAACAGTTACTATATACAGTAATGGACTTCTATACATTTTACATCAGATTAAAACTTTGGGTGTAAGATTCAGATAATTATTTATTAAAAGCTCGACATTTTAAATGAGAATAAGAAAGAAAAGTATGTCTTTGTGCCCCCCCTGTTCATGCCCTATCGGCCCCCCTGGCTAAACTTTGCTAGATCCGCCCCTGCACAGTTACCAGCCGTCAACTACGTAGAAAAAGATCCTGGTGTAGAAAGTAATCTTAAATAAATTGTAACAACAGCTTATCAAGGTTAATAGTGCTGCTGTTGTTCAGCCGCTGGTTTCCTCTTTCTGGTGCAAAGTGGGCCAAAAACAAAGAAGAGAGACGGACTCGTGACAGAAAAGCCGATCAGCTGATCATTGATCAGTTTCATGATTGAAGTAGCAGCAGGAGAGAGAGAGAGAGAGTCGCTCCATATATCGGTTGTTAAGCTTAACGTGGGAATGCTTTACAAACATTCAGAGATGAACTTACACACTTGCTTTACTTCTCTCTGGGAAAACTTCCTCGGAGATGAAATGCTGGTTTGAGGCTACAAATACACACAGCTGCTCTATCACGTGACCACACTGCTCCGACGTGCTACGGTTATGAGCCGAGTTACCCGTGTGGGAAGTTTTGATATTTAATGGATCGGATTACATTTTTTATTTCTCTCCGATATCCGATCCAGTAATTTAGGTCAGTATCAGACCGATACCGATACGTAATATCGGATCGGTCCATCTCTAATTGAGATTGTTGATATCATGGTCCTGTTAAAGTCAGAGAGGAGCAGGAGGCAGGTTATGGGCGGGGCTACCTGTGATTGCCGTGTGAGCGTACAGGTGCCCTCAGGTGTACCCACAGCATGTTTAATCTAGTTTCAAAAAGGGGTTTTGTTGTTTGTTGTTTATGTTTTTTTTTTTTTTTTTTTAAGTGGGCTTCATGAATCAGGGGGTGATGTAACAGTAGCTGCTTCCATCTTCTTTATACAGTCTGTGGTTTATTCTTAATTTATTCTTGATGTTTTATCATTAGATTCATTTCAACAACGATTTAACTTGTAAACCTGGAAAACACTTTCACCAGTGTCGGACTCTTCAGCAAGGACCGTGATTGGCTGCCACCTCACCGTCTGGTGCTCCTCTGCAGTGTCATGTTCCCCCCTTTGTGCTCAAACGTGGCCAAGAGAGACTTCTGCTCATCGTTCAGACAGGCGCTGGATTTAGTGTCGTGGACGAGGATGTCGCACATTAGCTGCATCTGCCTCTGCTGGAAGCACAGGACAGAGGTCTGTGAGCTCCCCCCACAGGCTGAACAGCTCATTATAAACAGACCTGATGAGGGAGAGAGTGATGAAGGCCTACAAACAAAATAAACCATGGTGCACTCATTTTACTTTGTTTCAGTCTGAAAACAGCGAGGCAGTGTAGATCAATGAGGAGGCTGACGGAGGATAAATATGCTTTGATTCAGGGGCAATTTTAGTCCATTTTTGGGGGTGCTGAATCAGAGCACCCCCAAAAATTTCTTACTTTTTTGACAATATTTGCTGTTTGTGTGACACACTACTAAAAATATAAAACCATACAGTACTTGGTTGAGACGTAATATTTTAACAACAAAAGTATAGATAACCCCCCCCTCCCATAATGGTTTGTTCCAGCTCTCCCCTGCTCTGGCTCTAGCGCCCTTTCTGCCAGAGCGATGGCGGCTGAGACGCAGCGGAGCGGAGGTGTAAGTGCCTGGCTTAAAACAGGACATGTTGGCTGCATTTAACCTTCAGTTACTCTTTATATAGTTGGTAGGAGTCAGACCATGTTTCTTTATAGCTGAAAAACATTACACCAGGTAACCTGCAGTGCTGAAAACGTGTTTTCCGACGATGTTTGCTACCCTACAATCCGTCCTGCTCTGTAGTAAAATCAGCGACATTTCACCGTCGTGTTGCTAACATTGAAATGTATACAGCCTATTTAAAATCTAAAACAAAATTGTCCGTAGCCTACTGTTGTTACCACTCTCCTGTTTGAAATGGATACTAACTAACTGGATGCCCATTAACCTTATCACTCGTGTGTGTGTGTGTGTGTGTGTGTGTGTGTGTGTGTGTGTGTGTGTGTGTGTGTGTGTGTGTGTGTGTGTGTGTGTGTGTGTACAGAGAGACAGCCAGGTTCATAATGGATATAAGGAAGTTTTTTCCAAAAAAAGGAGCCACATTCAGGTAAAAGTGTAAAATCAAATGATCCATCAATCAAGGATAATGTTGGATCAGTGTTTTAGTATTTATATCTTTTATTAGATGTTCGTGTGGTTTGGTTATTTGCTTGTTGGTTGAAAGTACACAGAGAGGACTTTTTGTTAGTGACCTTAATAGTATCTTTTCATATTAATGTAATTTTTTTCATCTAATTGAATACAATCTATTTGTGTATGATTGTCAGTCCAAAGAGGGAGAGAGGAAAGAGGGAAAGTGAGGAGAAAGTACAAGGTCAGGAAGAACCAGGTAAGCAAACAGACAGGGAACAGTGACAGGCGGAAACTGTGAAACTGACAAAGAGAAAAAACCTGATTTTACTCACAATCTGGAAGTTGTGTCCTCCCTATATTAAAGCTGCTAAACAGAATCTGCAAAACAAACTGGGTTGAAACATTTTGACCCTCTTTAACAACCTTCCAATATAACATTATCATTGATCGGGGAGATTAAAATTAATGATATATTTTTATGTGGTTCAGCCACAACTCTACTGAAACCTCAGCCAGTAATAGGTAGGCCAACTTTTGGACCGTCCAGTTGTCTGTATGACTGCCGCAGTACGTACATCACATTTGCACACTATCAGTGCCAAACAGCCCTGGTGGAGTGAGGAGCTGTAAAGAGAAGCAGATGCTCTGTTTATATTCTAAACATGTTTTAAGCTTGTTTCAAAGATTCTGTACAGCAGCTTTAAATGTTTTCCAAAAGCACACAGACACTTATCAGTGTTTCTCACACTTTTTACAGTGTGGACCACCTGATAAAATGTCAAGCTGTCCTAAGGACCACTATGAAAGCATGAAACTCATAAATCTTACAACACAAAATTATTATTAAATTAGTAAAATTAGTATCTGCAGTAAAGATTTTTTCATACATTGTATACATTCTACCACAGGCAAAGTTGCCTAAATTTTTATAGTTTTTATTAATATTTTGTAATAATTTTTTTGTAATAATTTATTCTGCTTTGGGAGTGTTTATGTATCTGTATTATATTATACATACACATTAAAAGTGAATCTCTGTCCAAAAAATGCAGTCAGTTTACTATTTACTCACTATGAGCATCATTCATTATTCTCCCAGTAATTAAGGTTAGGATATGTTTGTTTTTTTTATTCCAATCCATTCTTCTTTTGCAGCATTTAAATAACCTTTATCAGATTTTATGGTTTTGTTACAGACTTTTCAAAAAAGTGTTTTGCTTTTCTTTCACAAATGTGGGATTAAATTGTGTTAAAATGTACAAAACAGTGATGTCATGTTTTGTGACGAGGACCCAGGCACAGAGAGACTTGATGAATTTAAGAATCTTATGATTTAATAAAGAAATTTGCAGACTTGCAAAGAGATGGTAAAATTATGATGACTGATAACGGAGACGAAGACAACAGACGACGAGGACAGGGAGGAACAGGGGTTTAAGTGACAGTCAGAGAGAACTCGGGACAACTGGAGACATTTAGGGATGCAGGGACTGACAGAGACGGGGAAGACGTCTCATTGTGACAAGTAAAGTTTATCTTCCTGGATGGGCAGCTCTCCTGGTGCTCAGCTCTGATCCTAGAATTGCCCCTGCTTTGATTTAAGAAACACCTCTGCTGAAAGAAATCACTGCAAAGAGCTCTGAGGATTCAAACTCGGGTTACTGTGACACATGGATAAATACATGTATCGCTTTTTATTTTTAATATCCCCATTTAATTAAGATTCAGGCATAATCTAATGCACTTACACGGGATTCACTTTCATGGCATTTCACTTGTATTCTTCTGGATTTAGCAGAGAGAAGTGGCTCTGTGTGTAAACTACTGAGAAAAAGCAACCCGGGTCAAGGTCGTTGCTGCTCTGAGTTTCAGTAAAATGCAGCATTATGCGGCAGAAGACGAGATTTTGTGTGTCGGCTGACTGGGCTGTGTGTTTTTCTGTCAGTGCCAAAGAAGCTCTTCGTGTTCTCAGAGCGCATTAACATGGTTTAACTGATCAGAGAAATGACAGTGAACTAGCTCCAAAACAACAACTGATCCAACAGCTGCAGAAACGTCCCTGTGTTTGAAACACGAATCATCAGAAACATGTAAACCTGCCAGCCAGTCGTGATTTCCACCTCTAACCTTGAGGTCTTGCCTCACCAGGTATTGGTAGTCGGCCTCCACCTTGTAGCGTTTCTTCATCTCAACGTCCAGCTGATTGCGAGCGTGTTTCAGCTTCACTTCCAGAGCAGCTTTGGCCACGTCCGACTTCACCAGCAGCTCTTTGTACTTCTTCAGCTCCAGCTCGGCATGCAGCCACTTCTTTCTGACCTCCTCGAAGTTTTTCACCAGCTCGATTGTCTCTGAGAGAGCAGACCGATTAAAAGTGTGTAACTACCAAACCCGTCTTACCTGTCGAATTTTAGTTTGGTGTTTTATATAAAAACAGGTCAGAGGTCAGCAGAGAGCGCCCACATGCAGATTTATCCACGAATGAGGTGAGTTTAGGGGTTATGTCATGTGATCTACTGACAGCTGATTGGTGTCGAGTGTTGTTCTCACCCTGCTCAGTCCGCATGCTGTTTTCCTCCACAGTGATCCTCTGGAGACACAGAGCCAGCAGCTCCTCCACAATTACCCGAGACTCCGCCATCGACGACCGGATGTGCCTCCACCTGTCAGAGAGGGCGGTAGCTGTAACGCAGCAGTAAGAGAGCCTAGAGCTCCCAGAGAAGGGGAGGTCACAGCAAAGTCTTGAACCCTTGCTTATTTTACAGCAAGTCCCACTGACACCTTTCCCAGAAACCCGAGCACAAGAAAACAACATGAAAAGCAGCAAACACTTATGATGGACACGATGGATGGAATCAAACCTCAGATCACCTCCCACACTGACGCTTTGAACTCCATACTTATTTATGATGAAGCAGTGGGCCTGAGCTCGCTCAGTTCAGTGTCACTGATTACCTCTGCTTCAGTATACCACTCGTATACAAAACAAAACATGGGTTGGTGTCGCTGAAGCAGCACGTTGTTGTGTTGGTTTTACAGGTGTGTTGTTGACTTTTGCCATCAACCGCTGGCGTATAACAACAACAACACATCATCAGTGCTGAGCACAGTCAGTGAATCTGACTGAAGCATCTTACCAGAAATCTGATGCTTTGTATTATTTCTGTCAGCTAAAAGAATTTCATGAAATGCGATTAATTTAAAAAAGAAAAAGATATTCTTTACCCATTTATCGATTTTACTCTATTTTTGTAACCAGGTAGCATGAGCCATCCCATCTAAGAAGCAGTGGCGTGTCCAGCGGGGTGGCCTAGGGGGGGCACAGGCCACTTCCCCAACCAGACTGGCCACCCCAGGTGCCACCCCGAAGCTAAAACAATAAAAATCAATGAAATATCAAATGTATGATTATGTTTTCATAGTGAAGCTCAGATATCAGAGTGTAAGTGAATGCAGCATCGGCTTCTGCACTATGAGCATCATGTTAGCAAAGGTAGGAGAGCCAAGCACGAAAGAGGCACTGCAGAAAACAATTTTTCGGCGAAACATAGGTCAACATAGCTGGACTGGCCATCGGGCATACCGGGCAAATTAAGGTGTGGAAAGTTTTAAATAATATAATGGGTAGAGATCTTGCTCCGGTGGTGTCTCACATCTACACGGGTGGAACGTTTATAAGTAAAGCTAAGGACAATTATTTTGTGAATTACTACAGCAATAACATAACAAATTTAAAATCTAATATGAGCAGAGGCGATCCCACCTTATCACAGCGTCTTATACAGGATGTTATCATGAATAATAAGCAAAGCCAATTTAAGTTTGAGGCAGTGAGTGTTGAGATGGTGGAGCGTTTATTGATATCACTTCCTGACGATACATCCTCCGGCTCTGATAACATAGACAGCAAACTGCTCAAAGTTGCAGCCAAGTTTGTGTCCCTTCCTATATGTCACATATGTAACAGATCTTTGGCATGCAGCTTATTTCCATTGCAGTGGAAAGAATCGAAAATAATTCCCATTCCTAAAAACAAGAATGACGTTTTTAATGGTGTCAACAGCAGACCTATTAGTCTGCTCCCCGTTCTAAGTAAAATTATGGAGAGGATTGTCTATGAACAAATCCAACATTACCTAACAGAAAATCAGTTACTCAGTTTCAACATGCTTACAAACCTGGTTATTCCACCAGCTCAGCTCTCATTCACATGACAGATAACTGGTATAAATATCTAGATAATGGGAATTTGGCCGGGGTGGTATTTTTGGATTTTAGTGCTGCATTTGATTTGATAAATCATGATCTTTTGATAGATAAACTACAATGTTATGTATTTTCACCAGCTGCTTTGTGCTGGATGGAAAGTTATTTGTCTGGAAGAAGGCAAAAGGTTTATTTTAATGGTTATTTCTCTGAGGGCTGTGAGATAAACTGTGGTCTACCCCAAGGCAGCTGCTTCTCTATTCAGTCTTCACGAATGATTTGCCGTACGTGCTGGATAAATCTCACCTTGTAATGTATGCTGATGACTCCACCATGTTTTATTCAGCCAGTAGCTACTCTGAATTGACCAGCCTATCACAACTAGATTTGCTGAACGTGTTTGACTGGATAAGTAAAAACAACATGATTTTAAATGTGTCTAAATCCAAATCCATGTTAATAGGAAGTAGAGGACGCTTAGTCAACAGCCCACAGCTAAATCTTTCCATAGCTGGATCGGTATTAGAACAGGTCACCCAGATTAAATTACTTGGTGTTACCATAAACCACCACCTTTCATGGTCTCAGCACATCAACTCTGTTATTAAGAAAATGGGACAGGGCATAGCTATAGCTAGGAAATGCTCCTTTTATATTACTTCTTCTGTCATGAAAGATGTCATTAATGCACCAGTATTATCTCATCTAGAGTACTGCTCCATCATTTGGTCAGCAGCTAATAAAATAGATCTGAACAGACTTCAGTTAGTCCAAAATAGGGCGGCCGGATTAGTGTTAAGGTGTTCATATCATACAGATATTGATAAAATGCACGATAAACTTTCTTGGCTTTCTGTACAAGCTAAATTATACTATGGCTTACTTGTATTTTTAAAGAAAGCAATACTGGTAAACACACCACACTTTTTTTTATGCTCAGTTGCAGCATCCAGATGAAATACATAATCATGCTACACGATTCTCAACTAACCACAATTTAGTAACTCCTCGAGTTAAAAGTAACTTTTTGAAAAACTCTGTTATATTTAAAGCATCTTTTCAGTGGAATAAGTTGCCTTATGCAATTAGAGAATTGGCTTCTATTCATAATTTTAAAAAAATCACCTAAAAGCCTATTTAGGGAGTTTTTAATTTATTTGTAAATATTGTAAGAGGGTAATGTCACTTGTAATGGAAATTGTGTATTTTGTTTGAGTGTTTTTTATAATTTTTAATATTTACATGCTTATATTTTCAGAATTGTAAAACCTTATTGTGGATGTAAGAGCCAAATTATGTGGACATTTTGCATCAAACTCATTGTGTAACATTTTATTCGGTGGTATTTGATGGTTTGGGCCCCAGGAAGACTAGCAACCACTGTTGTGGAAGCTAATGGGGTTCCTTATAAATAAACAAATAAACAAAACTGTGCAGGGGCGGGTCTAGGAAAGTTTTGCCAGGGGGGGCAGGTAGGGCATTAACAGGGAAAGGGGGGCACAAAAAATACCTGTCTTATCCTCATTTAAAATATCTAGCTTTTATTAAGTAATTATCTGAATCTTGCGAACAAAGTTTTTATCTGATGTAAAATGTATAGAAATCATACATATACCAACAAGACTGTACATCACTGTCACAACAGCATTTGTTTTCATTCAAAGGCTTTATGGCTTTAATACCTGGTGGGCCGGTCTCTAGTCAAAATGCCCGGGCCAATTTTTTTGTCCCAGTCCAGACCTGCAGGGTAATACTGGCAGTGTCACCATGCCAGCTGACTGTATTTCATCATCAGCCAGTGTTGTTCTTTATACATCAATATTACCAAAGTTTACCATAAGGCAGCATAGAAAGTATTTACTTGCTTTCAGGTTTTATTCAAATGTTAGTCTTTTCAGTTAATCCCCACTTTTTTCCTGTTTCAAAATCAAACACCAGCTTGTAAGAAGATTATCTTCTTTTTTTTTTTTTTTTTTTTTAAAAATAGGCAGATAAAGTTTTGCATTGGCTAATTTGCCAATTGTATGTTAAAAATGCTGGTATTTTAATACTCAAAAATGTTTTTGCCCAAAACATATGTGCACTATATGTCAGTAAAAATACTATGGAAATATTGCTGTCCTTGAATGCTGAATAAACACTGACAAAGCGCTGATTGCATCTCTTGTACTTTATCAACACAGTATCTAAAAACTTTGCACCGTAGTGGTTAAAATCTCATTCTAATAAGAGTTAAAAGCACATTCGGTTATTAGGTTTACAGGGTTATTGAATTATGGTTAACGGTTGGTAGAATCTTTTTTTTAACATTATCTGCCACCCTTCTCCAAATCTGTGCCCCTACCTGCCCCCCCAAGATTTTCTAGACACACCACTGCTAAGAAGGCTGCTGAGGCTCTGGTGGAAAGATATGTGGAGAAAAAGGAGAGGGTGACATTACTGAGCACGCCTCTCAGAGGATGTCTGGACCTCTGATAATAGGGTTTCTGTTAGCTGCTATTTTGTTGATGCTGACGACCTCATTGGGGTTCTGCGCTTTCCCCCGATAGTCACACAGAAAATATTGCAACTGTTGGGCAGGAGCTGATACAAGAATGAGGAAATTGTGAGATACTTGGTGACACATGCACCCCAAAATATGGTAGCCACTGCCAAAACTTTAAAAAGTTAAGCATGCTTTCTGCAGAGCACCAAGCCCAAACCCGATTTTTAAAAACAAACAAAACAACAACAACAAAAGGGGGGGGGGGGGGGGCGGTATGAAAAAAAACAAACAAACAAAACCCCAAAAACCCCCACAACACTTGGATACTGCTAACATAATGGACAGGTTTTTGACGGGGCTCCCACACAAACGCAAAGCAGGAGCTGAAGCATCGCCAAATGTTTCCAAACCAACTTCATTCTAAGCCAAAGACTAGAAAATATGGTGAAGCATATCTGCCCTTTGGCTTCACCTGCACAAGTGCCGAGGTAGGTCTCTGCGACAGAATTGGTTTTCGCTGGGCTCTTCAAACCACGGACAAACAGGATCCCACATTCTTGATTTTTAGTTCACACACTTGTTGTAATGACTAACTACTCCTGACATTTTGGAGATGTGAGCTCTTTATACAGTAAAGTTACAGCGGGATACAAATAACATCAGGCTGATCCTGCCACAGTTTGTTGCCCCTGTCTAAATCACAGACAAACAGGATCCCACAGCTGTTTATGTTGTTGAACCCATTTTGAACAGAGAGGCATTTTTTAAAAATGTATTGATATCAATGTTGAATATTATTACACAGGAAAAAACAACTACATGTAAAATAATGACACCGTGACGCCTCTGCCTTTGTAAATGGAGGGACAGTAACTGCCTGTAAAACCTGCAGACAGTCAGATTAACAGTATTTTGTCTCCATCTGCCATTCTGCAATTCATCTCATGTAAACAATAACGTGGCCACAGCGTGACGTGAAAAAAGGCACATACCTTTGACGTTGCGTAACGAACTCTGTATTCCTCGTCCACATATAAACGCAAAAAAGGAGTTTTAAAAAATCTCAGTTTTCGGTGATTCGCCGTTTACGTGGACGAAACAGCTGCGTTGTCAAAAACACCCGTGTAGATGCGGACGCAGCGTAAAAGAGTTAGTAGTTTATTTTCTTACTACCTGTAATTTATTGCAGATAACTTGTATTTGTTTAATTTTTTACTAAGTGTGAAATAAACCGCAATGGAGTTTGAAAACAAAATATATGTGTGTGTGTGTGTGTGTGTGTGGTTGGAGGATGTGTTTGACACTTTTTTAAGAGCCGATGCCATCAGAGCACACACTTACTGTGCAGTAACACGGAATTGCTGATTCCAGCTGATTTCAGTCTTCTTCCACTCGAGATTTGCACATTTCATTTTAACCCTAATTATGTATTTTTGTGACAGGTGACGTCACCTTCCTGTCAGACACGTGAAAACAACCCGAGGACGGCCAGGATATTAAAGCAGCAGGTTAGATAACGTTTTAGATGTGCACAGCGCAGAAACGGAGACACTGACCTGAGTGACGCAGAGTTTCACGTCCAGGACACGTGCACAGGCTTCAGTCACATCACCTGAACGTGGCCACAGACGTCACAGCAGCTGTTTCTTATCACTGATCAATAACCCCGCCCTCACCTGTCTAGCTCCGCTAGAAGATTTAAGACGGCACGAAAATTAAATGGATAAAACAAAACAAAACAAAACAAAAACAGAATACATGTTAGAGCGAGTATATTTTGATTTGGCCCAGTCCCGAAGAACGCTAATAATTCTGTTTGCTTAAAGAAAATCTGAACATATTTAAACGATGCCTCTGTGCAGTTAATGAATGGTGAAATAAAAATGTCATATAGGCTTTTACAAGTCAGCAAGTGCAAAAAAATAACCTAAAAACCTGTGGAATTAAATAGTGATATAGAAATAATTCTTAATAATAATTATAATTCACATTCTTTTCTGAAGAAACTTCTTTAAATTGGCGAACAGATTCTTTCCTCCTTAATCACTACTTCATTTCCTCCTTCATTGGATTCCTCCAAAATTTGTGTTGCACTTGTCTCCAGTAAACACAACACATTTTTCAGACAATTAGTTTTTTGTGTTTCAGTGAGGTATTGGTTTCTGCTGTCTTATTTGCTGTGTTTCTAAACTGAATTCATTTTGTTTGCACGCCACCATTCTTCCAGTCAAAGCACTGAATTAAATTTTGGGAACATTTTCTCCATGGTTACTTCCATCTGCAGAAATGCCACAGTACTGGATTTCATTAACAGCTTCTAAGAGCTGTGTTGGAATCAACCCCCCAAAAGTTGATTCTGTTCATCTGGACGTAGCGTTTTGTGGGAGAAACGTTTCATCATCATCCAGGTGACTTCTTCAGTGTCAGCTGACTGCAGGTTTCAATCTTATAATCAGTACATTTGCATAATGACTGAAACCAGCCCACTGAAGGCCAGCCCATTGTTCCTCATCTCAGTCAATGATTGTGCAAAGCTCTATCCTCGTCTTTGAGGTTAGGATTCCTGACAAGGCGGAGTGTCTCCGCAGTTGCTCTGGGACTTTAAGACTCACTAGTTTTCTCTCCAGTGTCGTTGAACTCTTTGCTTCCTACCAGGCTTCTTCTGTGTGGCTGTTTTTGAATTCCTCGATCACTCACTCCAGTTCTTCACGGTCGACAACACTGCAATAACTTTTTACATGCATATTTGTGAGCATCAACAGTTCTTTCTCTGTAGTCTGATGAACTGATTTCTTTAGTTCTTGGCATGATGCTGAAGTTTTTAAACTGAGTGTGAATCAGGTGTTAACTCTATTTTGATTTTACAGCTTTGAGTATTACAAAGGTAAAGCCCATCGATGGCTTGTGCTAAGGACCCTGATTATTTTTTCCTGAAATAATGCTCTGCTGAAATAGCACCTTCAACAAATTTCATAGTGCGGCTAATAATTTTGTCCTCTCCTGTGCTATAGTTATTTACCCCAGTAAGAGGCGAAAGAGCTTGTAGTACAAAAACCCCAGGCTTTACCGGTACCTGGATAAGACCAAATCCTGCTTCTTCTCAGTCCAATCTTCTTTTTATTTCCCTTTTCCTTGTGTAGTCAAAATGACATTGTTCTAAATCAACTTGAGCTGTCGTTTAAAAGATGTAGGACATAAAAGAGTCTCCAGTTTTAGGAGAATGAATCTGATCTTAAACCTCGCACTCTGCGACACACTCGATACATCCCCCCCAGAAGCTGAACCATGGAAGGTGTCAGGAACGGACCTGGATCCAAAACCAGAAGGCCGAGGCCGAGTGTCGTTTGGATTTCTACTTAAAATAGAAACTCTAAGTGTCTCTGCTGTTTGCTCGCTGAAGCGCTCTTACTTCAGTCTGAATGATGAAGATTTCATCACATTCAGGAAACAGACATCTCTATGGTCAGTTTTTCTCTTCCTCCTTTATTCATGCAGCTCTCATCACATCTGGAACAAATTTTTTCATTCACCAACAAAACAACAACAACAATGAAAGACACGCCACTGCCACGGTGACCTGTGTACACCAGGACTTCATGCCCTCTATGCTGGCTCCGGTGCACCTGTAAGGACGGAAAGATGTTCGACTGCTACAGAAACACACTGCACGACACAGATACCATTTTTGAGCCTGGCTTCATACTAGACTGACCAGCTGCTGTGCAGATGAAAAACAACATCTTATTACTATAGCAACAGCCTGCCACAAACATGGTTGCCACGGGCTGCGTGGACACTTGTGAGCTAACTGATGCTAACACTTCCAGGATACAAAAAGTGTAAAAAATACAAAATGAACTTTGTACAAGTCTAACACACTGTTAAAAATCTGAGGTCATCAGAGGACAAAGGTCAGAGGTCATGGTGGATACTTACAGCAGGATCTGATCATGGACGTAACCCTAACTGATGGCTCAGCGTTCGCCCCGGTGTTTCACTCAGTGTCCAAGAAGGAGAAAAGTGACCTTTATGTAAAGTCCAATGAAAGAGTCAGAAATCCTACTGAGAATGTGCAGTCTGTGATCAGATCAAGCTGTGGTTGCTGTAATGATATTATGTGGCTGTGCTAGCCTCCTTTGGGAGGTGGGCTTTGTAGGGATTGCTACTTGCAGGCTATCTGGATTTCTTAGCACCATTCACAGCCAGAGAAGAGAACATCTGCGTGAATCTGAAGGAGTTTAATTCTGATTCGGAGATTTTCAGAACGTCATTAAATGAATGAATTAGAAGGGCACTCGGACAGGCACGAGTCCTGTCTAACAAACAGGAAGCAGAAGCATTTGACACAACCAGCTGTCACAGACAACAGCTGAAAACAACCAGAGGAGCTTCCACCTGGAACAGAAACCTGACCTGAAGGAATACTGGTGCTACTGCGACAGTTTTCTCACGATGAAGTGGCATGACCATGTCCTGCTAATCAAAGAGCACTACAGAAAGCACAAATGTTCGGTTATACTTCTGCTACTACGACTGAAACTACAACTACTGCATTTATCAGAGCTGATAGAACAGATGGAGTGACAAATAATGACATGAAGATGAGAATACCAAAAACATTCAGTACCATGTTTCTAGGGTGTAGTACTAGTTACACTAACACTGTAGGGGTTGCTGTTGGGCTTCAACTGCAGAATGATTCAGTAGGCTAAAGTATTATAGGGTCATAGTTCTAGGTAAAGTACTATTATAGAATAAAGTATTTGCTGTATGGTGTAAAACAGTCATTATGTAGTTTTAGGGCAGAGTACTAACAGCTCTAATGCTGATGTGGTACTTAGTGGTAACTGTGGGGTTCGTACTGGGTTAAATACTAGCTGAAGTACTAATGGCATATAATTTATAACCCTTCCTTTATGTCAGGTAGCTTTAGTACTTGTAGAGGTACCACTCTGTCTGATGTAATACTTGTTTAGTAGGGGTGCAACGATACTCGTATCGATATTGAACCGTTCGATACAGTGCTTTCGGTTCGGTACGCATATGTATCGAACAATACAAAATTTTTAATTTATTTTATCAACTTTTCTTCTGATGATGCTGTCTGTGTTGAGCGCTCAGTGGATCTGCACTCGACAGTGCAGCCTAGGCGGAGTAGTCGAACGCAGATTCACTGAGCGCAGGGCAAGCTAGCAAGACAGAAGTTAAGTTCTCCTTGCAACATGGCAAATTGAACCTCCCCCACCCTCATTCAGATCTGGCGTTTGGAACTATTTTGGTTTTCATGTGACGTATGACCCTGAAGGTAAGCGCGTCATGGACAAAAGTAAAACAGTATGTTGGATGTGCCACGCAATGCTCAATTACATGGGTAGGAACTAGTGCGTTAGCGCAGTTAGCTCATTAACGTGTTGACGCCACGCACGGGGCGATCCGCGGTAGCATGAGATTAACGCTGACAGCACTAGTGGGAAAGCAACGAATATGACTGCACATTTACTCCGACATCATCCTAGTGCAAAGACAAGTGGAAGCAGACAAAAACAACAAGCACGCATGCTACAAACTTTACCCGAGTCATTTAGACAGCCGTTAGCACAGGATTCTCCTTATGGGGACCTGATATGTTTAATATGCTGCTGAGAATATAGCCCAGAAGAAGCGTATAGTATAGCTTTTATTTTGGAAAGAGACATTTCTCTGTAATAAACTCTCTTTTCCAAAGATGAGTGATTCCTCAATCAGATAGATTTATTATTTTATCCCTTTGTTGTTTCAGCAACATTAAATTTAAAAACTGTACTTTTGAGTTAAAATATATATTTATAATTTTAATAAATGACAAATTAAAAAGGCATGAACATTTTTTTGTATCGAAACAATATCGAACCGTGACACCAAAGCATTGAACCGAACCGTGAATTTTGTGTATCGTTGCACCCCTACTGTTTAGTAACTTGCAGTCTTAGTTGTACTTGATGCTTTTATATGCTGGAGTACTGCTATCTTAGAAACGTGAAGTAGTTCAGTGTAAGCAGGGCTTACTGGTATTTATCGAGTTGCATTGCCATTTTCTACTAGCTGAAATACTACAGCTTTATAAAAGTACAATTAGACGACTCAGGAGCTTTCAATTTAGGATTTAGTAGTTTAAGATTTTAAGACTAGCTGTAGGGTTGTTTGGAGGGTTGCATTTGAGTTCATGATGAAATATTACTATTATGAAGCGCTAGTAGTCATTGTAAGGACTGTTGGACAGTCTCACAGTGACTGCTTCATTCTTCCAGTTTTAGGATAATGACGTAATGTTGGATCGTCCACCAGGAGGTGCCACAATCCTCTGAGCAGAGCGCCGTGGTATGTGGTCATCAATCTGAGTTCCTGGACAGAAAAATAAGAAGATGATCATTTCAGCGTCACTGTTATCTTGTTTTTTATTGCTAACCTTACACTGGTCAGATTATTGACCAGAAATCAGCAGACGTGTTTTGGTTTCCCACCTGCGAGGGTGAATCCCGACTGGTGGAGATTTCGGGGGCCGGTCAGGGTTTTTGGACATGGGGGCCCCCTGGTGGTCGGGGTGGGTGGGACTGATTTAGTCATGCTGATGACATCATGGACTGGACCATCGTAGTTTCCACGGGGGACACCGCGAGTTTCGGCCATCTGAAACGGGAAGAAATAAACCTCCAGATTACTGGATCATTTAGCCTACCTACTGGACAGGTGGAGGCTGTCACCATGCATCTGTCACTAACTACCTCTCAGCGGCCGCTAACTGCCGGTTACCTTGCTACGGGCTTTGATCCTCTTGTACACGATATCAGGAAAAGCCTTCCTGGGAATGAAGCGTCCTGAACCTTCGGTCACGTTGAGTTTTCCGTCCTCCAGAAGAACTCGTCCGCCGCTGATCACCACCGATGCCACTCCCCGAAACTCCAAACCCTCAAAGATGTTGACCTCTAGGTTCTGCACACAGGAACTTGATCATGATGAGAAGTTTTGAAGAGGTTTGACCCTAGATGTAAATGATTGATAGCGGTGTTATTACCAGGTTGTGAGTGTTTGCAGAAACGATTCGTGTCTCCTTCGGATTCCAGATGACAATATCAGCATCAGATCCAACAGCGATCCGACCTGAGTGTACAGAAGCATCAATCCTTAAAAACAGCTAATGTTTGGGGAAGAAAGGGCTGCAAGACTTTGTAAGATTGTTCTTCAGGATGGCTGGAGTGTTTTGTGATGTAAAGCCGGTATGTCAAACTCATACACTGGGTGGACCGATCCAAAGAATCTCTCTTTTCTGTGAGTGGAAAGAAGTTTTAACCATGCCAATCTCTGAGATATCGAACTATTAAAAAGAGCAATTTTAGCAATGTATCTCAATTTTTCTGGATGAAAAAGAAATGCTGCCGTAGTAAATGAAAGAAATTTGTCAGCACATCTCTTTGGGCTTAAATTGTAAGACATACTTGTGTAAAATCTGGTAACTTGTTGTCCATTGTCACTGAATTGTTTATTTATTACGTAATTACTTTGACCTAGTATGATTCATTAGTAGCAAAAGTTGTAAGACTTGTGAAAATACAGTTAACACTCATAAAAGGTTTATATATATTTATTCACATTTTTCAGTGCCATCCAATGAGGTGGCTTGGAGTCTTCACCTGACCTATCCTATGTTTGACACCCCTGAAATTTGTCCTCTTGTCCCAGAAACATGTCTCCAGTATTTATCTGGTGTATTTATCCTTTACAACATTTACCTGTGACTGACGTCATACCTTTTCGTGGATACATGCTGAAGAGCTTTGCAGCATTGGTGCTGGTTACTGCAACAAACTCATTCTCATCCATCATTCCACTGGCCTGAGAAACACAGTGGAAACAGCATGAATGCTGGGACTCACAGTAAAAGCAGAGGGATGGAGATCAGGAGGAGGAGAATCAGGGTGGGCGTGCAGTACATTCACACTGATGATACCATGAGACTGAGGGTCAAGTTTTCTTACCACTGCTCTGTCCCAGACCACAGACATCCTCTCCTCTATGCCATTAGTTCCCTCTGGAATTGAAGTGAAGTTGTCTTTACCAACAGCTTTCTGAGCGGTGGAAAAGCTGGCCTGAGCGCTGGAGGTTACTTGGAGGTCTCCACTGGAAAACACACAGCAAGCACTTGTAAGGGTCACCTGTGACATCTCAGTGGTTCAGGTGAGGGGTAGTAAATGGTATTTGTATAGCGCTTTACTAGTCCCTAAAGCGCTTTACACAACCAGTCATTCACCCATTCACACACTGGTGATGGCAGCTACATTGTAGCCACAGCCACCCTGGGGCGCACTGACAGAGGCGAGGCTGCCGGACACTGGCGCCACCGGGCCCTCTGACCATCACCAGTAGGCAACGGGTGAAGTGTCTTGCCCAAGGACACAACAACCTGTCCAAGCCGGGGCTCGAACCGGCAACCTTCCGATTACAAGGCGAACTCCCAACTCTTGAGCCACAATCGCCCCATGAAATGCTTACCATGCTAACAGGGAGGTCAAGTACTGCGGAGTCGAAGGATCAGGGTTAAGGGGCGGGCTTGTGACGAAGGCAGCAGCTATGGCCCAGTCTTTCGACCAATAATGGGAGCCGTCGGTAGCCAGGCCAGCTGTGATTGGTTCCCCATACACCACCATGCCTGAGGACAAAGAAGTTCAACTTTAGGGCACAAAGTTGCTTTTAAAGTATCAGTACCTGAGGCTGGGGGTGTTGTTTATGGTAACAAGTTACCCCAGAGCTGTGTGCAGTCTGTCAAAGTAAACTGATCCTGGCTTAGGTGACCGCTTTCTCTGTATGACTTGAACATGGTGGTTAGTGCACCAAATGAAACACTCAGACAGCTCGACATCCAGTCCAGAAAAATGTAAATGTTGTGTTTCAGGACAGCTGGAAATCCAGAGGCTCCTGATCCAAGCCACAGGTGCGGCCAGCGACAACTCTAGAAACTGGCACCAAACTACTGACAGTCCAGAACAGTCACTCAGACCTCTCTCAGAGTCCAGGATTCCTGCGTGAACAGGAGCAGAGGGTAAGTGGCTGGTTTGGCAAACGAAGGAGACAAATGACCAGATATGGAGGAAGCCCAACGTCACAAACATTCAGAGACTGCCTTCTTCCAGCATAAATAGGAACCGGCTAACAACCAAATCTCTGCTAGGTGTATTAATCAGATTCTGACCTGAGAATGTCAGAATCTAAGAATGTGTTTAGTGGACAACCATACCGTCTGACCTGGGTGATAGGTAGCAACAGTGGTACGCCACAGGCTGTCAGGAAACTTGTTTTGTTCTTTTGTCCATAACAGGGCTGCTCGAGTGGCCCTCCAGATCCTGCGGCAATGACGGAACAGAAGGAAATCTCACCTTCCAAAGTTGGAAACAGACGTAGCCCAGAGACGCTTCGAAAGATGACAAACCCGTAGCAGAAGATGTCAGCGAATTGTGAGCAAATTCGATCCAAGAAATTGGTTGGCTCCAAGTTGCCTTATTGGAGGATGCAAGACATTGAAGAGCAGCCTCCGGCTCCTGACTTGCCCTCTCCACCTGCCCTTTCGTCTGTGGATGGAAACCAGAAGACAAGCTCACCTGCTCGTCTCTCCAGACTCGAGATGTAAATTGTGGGCCACGATATGACACAATGTGTTGAAATATACCGTGAAATCGGAAAACATGGTGGACCATGGGGTTGAGCAGCTTCTAGCGCAGACTGGAGTTTGGAGAGGGCAAAAATATGTACAGCCTTTGAAAAATAGTCTATGATGGTGAGAAGGACTGTTTTACCCTCCGAGGGAGGCAGACCAATGATGAAGTCCACTGGGATGTGAGACCAAGGTTGTTCCGAGGTTGTAAGAGGGTGCAGGAGGCTGGCTGGAGGTGAACTGACAGATTTGTTTTGAGCACACAGAAGACATGCAGAAAAATGCTACCAGGCTTCTTTGATCAAGGACGGCCACCAGAAGGAGCGTTGAAGAAGAGTGATAGCCCGGTTCTTACTGGGATGGCAGGCCAACTTAGAAGAATGGAGCCAGTGGATGACTCATTAATGGATGTGGGATGGAACATACAGCCGGTTGGGTGGACCGCCACCTGGATAAAGTTCATCCCTTTTGGCAATTCAGATCAGTGACTTCATCTTGGAGGTGAGTGAAACTCAGAGAGAAAATCGGGCTTTACATTCCAAGAACCTGGTCGATGAGTAACTGTGAAATTAAAGCCTGGGAAGAAGGCCCCCCTGGATTGAAATCTAGTATATCATCTCGGTAGACAAAGAAGAAACGGTTCAGGAAGTCACGGACCATGTGATTAATTAGGAATTGAAACACAGATGGTGCACAGATTAATCCAAAAGGCATTACAAGGTATTCAAAATGTCCTAAATCTTTATTAAATGCAGTCTTCCACTCATCCTCTTCTTTGGAGTGAGATGCAAGGTGTTTCGCAGTTTAAACAACACTGTTGTGCTCTGTGGGAATTCAACATTCAAACTTGATGTTTTTTAAGTTTTGCTTTTGTTTTTCTCGTTATTTTAGTTATATTTGCATGTTTGAAATAAAATAAAAAAATAAAATCTATCTAAAAGGGGGAGACAGCAGTGGTGGGAGTGGATATTTGTTTTGGATGGTGATATTATTTAGACCTTGGTAACTGATAGATGGACAAAGAGACTTGTCCTTTTCTCTACAAAAACCCTGAACCCTGCACCTACAGGAGAAGTGGAAGTGCAAATGTGCCAGCTGTGAAACCCTTGGTAATATATTTTTCCATTTTCAGGTTTGGTGAGACTGTAACTATGACTTGTAGGTAGCGAAGCTATGGGAAGAAGGTCTATTGCACATTAGGCCAGATCTTTACGAAAAAACTGAACAACAGATCTGGGGCTTCACTGGGGCTCTGCCTCCCATTCTACTTTTAAATACTCTAGGAACAACAACAACAACTGCAGTGTGAGAGCGAAGTGCTCTGATAGGGTGATATGGTACTACAAGGTCATTAAGATAAGATGGGGCCTGATTATTTAAGACCTTGTAGAGATGGGTGAGCCGGGAAACAGAAGGACCACCAGCTGAGCTCAGCATTCACCCTCTTACAAAACGATGACTCTGAAGGCTCAGGACCCCAAATAAGGGTCTGAATGAAACCTGTTAAATCTGGATTAAAGGCCAAAAGGACGAAGCTGACGCCCTCACCTTTCTTCCTGGCTTGGGCGATGACATCAGCAGCAGATTTGCTCATTACCTTGGTAATGTACAGCGGGCAGTTGGACTGTTTGGCAATGGTGATGGCCCGATACACTGCCTCAGTCTCTACCTGAAGCACACACAAAAACACACATCAGAAATATGCAACATGCCAACACATCAGCCACAATCTGCACAGGAGTGTGTCTCAGGTGTGCGTACCTCTTCTGAGTGCGATATAACATGTCCTTCAGGTCCAGTAATGCCAAGACAGAGAAGCTTCTTCTGCTCCTGAAACACAAACCAGTTTATACCAGTTAAAACGTATTTACACCAGTTAAAGCCTGGGGTAACCAAACAGTGAAACTGAGCATGAACCTTATTCTCCAGGAACAGGTAAAATGACAAAATCAAAGGGTGTGAGTCTGTTTGTTGTGTTAAAATCTCTCTCTGCCATGTCATTAGAGGATGTCACATTCTGGAAGGAGGCAGCAGTGTACCTACAAGCTATTTGTGAACCACACGCAAACCATAGTAGTGGTTCGCTGCAGGGTGTCAGACCAGAGAATTGTTCCCCTGTTCTGAAAACCCCAGCTTTAAAGGCGCATTATGATAATGGAAGCTGCGAATGTTGGAGGAACTGTGGCTATGACACAGCTCACCACTACCATCCAGTGGCTTGCAAAAGTATTGGGCCCCCTTGAACTTTCCCACATTTTGTCACATTACAGCCACAAACATGAATCAATTTTATTGGACTTCCACGTGAAAGACCAACACAAAGTGGTGCACACGTGAGAAGTGGAACGAAAATCATACATGACTCCAAACATTTTTTACAAATAAATAACTGCAAAGTGGGGTGTGCGTAATTATTCAGCCCCCTTTGGTCTGAGTGCAGTCAGTTGCACATAGATGTTGCCTGATGAGTGCTAATGACTAAAGAGGCCCATGGTGACTCTGGACGAGCTGCAGAGATCTACAGCTCAGGTGGGGAATCTGTCCATGGGACAACTATTAGTCGTGCACTGCACAAAGTTGGCCTTTATGGAAGAGTGGCAAGAAGAAAGCCATTGTTAACAGAAAACCATAAGAAGTCCCGTTTGCAGTTTGCCACAAGCCATGTGGGGACACAGCAAACATGTGGAAGAAGCTGCTCTGGTCAGATGAGACCAACATGGAGCTTTTTGGCCAAAATGCAAAACGCTATGTGTGGCAGAAAACTAACACTGCACATCACTCTGAACACACCATCCCCACTGTCAGATATGGTGGTGGCAGCATCATGCTCTGGGGGTGCTTCTCTTCAGCAGGGACAGGGAAGCTGGTCAGAGTTGATGGGAAGATGGATGGAGCCAAATACAGGGCAGTCTTGGAAGAAAACCTCTTGGACTCTGCAAAAGACTTGAGACTGGGGCGGAGGTTCACCTTCCAGCAGGACAACCACCCTAAACATAAAGCCAGGGCAACAATGGGATGGTTTACAACAAAACATATCCATGTGTTAGAACGGCCCAAAGTCCAGATCTAAATCCAATCCAGAATCTGTGGCAAGATCTGAAAACTGCTGTTCACAAACGCTGTCCATCTAATCTGACTGAGCTGGAGCTGTTTTGCAAAGAAGAATGAGCAAAGATTTCAGTCTGTAGATGTGCAAAGCTGGTAGAGACAGACCCTAAAAGACTGGCAGCTGGAACTGCAGCAAAAGGTGGTTCTACAAAGTATTGACTCAGGGGGCTGAATAATTACGCACACCCCACTTTGCAGTTATTTATTTGTAAAAAATGTTTGGAATCATGAATGATTTTCGTTCCACTTCTCACGTGTGCACCACTTTGTGTTGGTCTTTCACCTGGAATTCCAACAAAATTGATTCATGTTTGTGGCTGTAATGTGACAAAATGTGGGAAAGTTCAAGGGGGCCCAATACTTTTGCAACCCACTGTATTTTGGGATTGTAAGAATATTAAGAACTACTGGAGAGATGTCCATAAAGTGATGCAAAACATCTTTAGTACATATTTAGCCTTTGATTTCAAATCCATATTTTTAGGATACATAGCCTCAGACATAAAGTGTATAGATAAATACTAACTATGTGAGCTGCTAGCTGCAAGTAAAAAGGCACCGACCAAAAGACGGCTAACATAGGATCCACCAACATTAAACAGCTGGATTGATGTAACTTTTGAGATGTATAAGATGGAAAAGATTACTGTTTTAGTGAATTTTGAGTATGATAAATTTGTAAAACACTGGGGAAAATGGCTCCGCTATGTGATGATATTCATCATTGAAGGAATGGTTGTTTAAATTTTTGTTTGCTATAATAACATGTACTAATGCTATGTCACCATCTGCTGTTGTGTTGGCTTTTCAATTGTTCTCTCTCTGGATATATATAGTTACAAACTGTATCTGTATGTTTGTTTGTGTGTTTTCTTTTCTTTCTCTTTTTTCGTACCTGCTTGAAGAAAAGGTACTTGAGGTGATGGCGGTCACCCAGACTACTGTACATATATGAGTCTTAGAACAAAGGAAGCCATCAAATAATGTACATTTTATTTCATGCATAACTTCAATAAACACTTAAATAAAAAAAACAACCTTTTTTTTGCTTCTGACTACAACACTTAATTCAGTTCAATTTTGTTTTATTTACATATCGCCAAATCACATCAACAGTCACCTCAAGGCACAAACAGTTACAATTTTATGTCTCCAGCTTCTGTTTGCATTATGCTCATCCTTAGTTTGGACTCATTTAACTGATTCAAGCCAACTGTGAAACACCAACTTTCAGTTTTCTGCTCTTTATTAAATGAATAGTCAGAGTTTTGCTCAATTACCTCATCAATGATGTCACCGTTCTCAGCATGGACCTGCGCGATGGCTCCGAGATCACGGAGGACGCTGAAGGCCTCATAGAGCTGAAACCATGACAACGGTAAAATGAAAGCAAAACTAACAAAAAGAAACAAGTAATGAGAAGTTACTCTGTCTGCACACCTGAGAGTCGGAGCTCTGGTACTTATCTTTGTAGGCCATGAAGAAGAGGAAGGAGTTCACCCCTGAAACACAGAGTACTGCAGTTTATACTCAGCCAGACTACAGTTCACCCTCTGTGTCTTGCGATATCTGACTATAATTGATAATGAGCTTATTGATTATTGCTTGGCAATCTTGACCTTTGTCCTTGACAAGTGTCTCCAGCTCCTCGTACAGCCCCTCGTGCCAGCGGGTGATGTCCACATGGAGGGAGAAGTCGCAGCACGCCCTCTGCTCTGCCGCATCTTTCCACTGGTCAAATGCCGTTAGTAAACTAGTCCCCGGCTCCACCAGCACGTGGTCCACTGCCAACACAACCAGCTTACCGTTAGCACATCACACTGAGGCCAGATGGTATTGATCGAGTATTGGTTACTGACTAATGGTGGTGGTTCCTCCGGACAGGGCGGCTCTAGTTCCCTGGTAGAAGTCATCTGCCGGGTTCAGGCCTTTCTGCGGTGAGTACAGGTTTGTGTTGGCGTCGATTCCTCCGGGGATCACCAGCTGACCATATGCGTCCACCGTTTTCACGCCGGACGGGACAATCAGGTTCTCGCCGATCTGTCTGATCAGGACACAACAGGAAGTCCGAGGTGTGATGGTCAAGCTAACATTGGTGTAATTATCGATTAGAATATGTTCACTCGACATCTGACTATAGGAGTAACCTGATGAAATACACTTTGCTGTGTTGTACCGGTGCTCGATGAAGACCGCTAGTATACTTACAGCAGGGGTGGGGAACGCCAGGACTCGAGGGCCGGTGACCTGCAGGGTTTAGATGTGTCCTTGATCCAACACAGCTGATTTAAATGGCTACATGACCTCGCCAACATGTGTTGAAGTTCTCCAGAGGCCTGGTAATGAACTCATCATTTGATTCAGGTGTGTTGACCCAGGGTGAGATCTAAAATCAAGGCCTGGAGTTGGACACCCCTGACTTACAGTAAACTGGGCTTTTGGATTTTCTCGTTTTCACTTCTGGTAAGATGAGCAAGCAAAAGGTTAAAAACAATGAAGCAGATCTAAGAACACCCTGGGAGAAGACGACTGGAGCTCGGGATGGCCAAAGAAGAGAAACCAGCACCTCATCTCTGACTTTTTTAAAGATGAGGAAGCAGACGAAAGACTGCTCTGTCAGAGACTGAGCTGTGATTGTCTACAGCTCAAGATGATGCTGATTCTCTGAAGTAAAGAGAGTTTAGGAATAAAACTTTGGAAGATAAACTTTTGCTTGAAGACGTCATGAAGAACACCCTAAAGCTTGTAAATTGACTTTTCTACTCTTTCTGAGCACTTTAAGCCTTTTTTCTATGTAACATTTACACACATTCATACTCCAGTGGATGCATCAGGAAGCAGATGGGGATTGATATCTTGCCTAAAGCATGCAGGCTGGAGCAGATGGGTATCAAACCACCAACCTTCCAATTAGTAGGTGACCTGCTCCACCACCTGAGCTACAGCCGCCTCAAGTGGCAGAGGCTGAAGGACCAGATGTGCTGGTTTTTGGATAAAAATGGGCAAAAGAGCCGCTCAGTGTGGACAGCTGATTCTTCTGGAGAGAGCACCACGACGGGATGGGGAGATGCTTAGGCCACACTGGGAAGGTTGATTATGAAGATTCTCAAACACAGGGACAAAGTGAAGGCGATTCACACCGACCACAAGTAAAAACCTGACACCCAACAAGTGAGATTTTAAAAGTAAATTAAATGAAATAAAGATTATGTGTGAAGAACTCAGTGCAGTCCAAACAGCTGGAAACCAGTTTTCAGATGCAGCCTTTAGACTGAAGGTCAGTATGATCCAAATTCTGCTGCCTATCACAGACATACGTGAGCAATGACTCGGAGGAGAACATCTGGTTTGACACAAAGATTCAACCGTTTCAGGAAGAGCTGAGAGACGCAGAGGAAGTGATTTGTTAAGAAACTCCACTGAAGCTGCCTCTCCTGCTCTGAATCCAGGGTGTCAGCATTAGTACAAACGTGAACAAATATTGATGAACTTTCAAGATCACAGTGAAATTTGGTCTTCTCGATGACCAAATGTCCCCCACTAAAAAAAAACTACAGAAAATACATTGCAAATGCTCCATCAGAGGAACCAATAACCCCAACATATACCTGAAACATTGACCTTTTTGAGTCAAAGAAAACTTGGTTTTAAACATGAAGGGCTATGTTCTTCTTCAGATGAGGAAAACGTTTTTCCTTCAGTGAATTTGCGTGTTTCGTTTGCCACGTGTGGAACACGAGGACATGTTTGTTCCTCTTTAAATCAGAATGATTACATCAGTGAGAAAAAAGAGAATATATTTACTTGATTGTCCCATCCTCAATATAGATATCAGCGTAGAACGACTGGTCGTCATTGACAATCTTTCCTCCTTTGATGATCAGACGGTCGCCCTGGAAACAGAGAGGATGGTGCATAGATCATAGGAAAGAAGCTTCTGACTGCAGATTCAGACGGGGTCGACGGGAGAGGTGTGGCCACCAAGCAAGTTGAGAACGCTTTCTTTGAGTTAGCTGGATCCACAAAACCTACAAGTCAGAGTTAGCAGCTCCCACCACATTATCATCTTTCTGGTAATTCTGACTCTCTGCTTTAGAATTTAAGCCTGCTCGTGTTTAAAGAGGCATTTCACAGGTCACGTGACTCTTCTTCCTCACAAAATGATCCTCGTTCTGCTTGTCCTTATTATGTTGGGGATGGGGCCTATCTCAGCTACCGTTGGTCAGGAGGCAGGGTCACAGTTTTTATTTGATTCCTGATGTTTTAGTTGTTTCCTGCCTTCCTTGCGTCCCCTTGTAGCTTCTGATCTAGTCTTTATCTCTGTGTTTGGCATTTATGTTCTCTCCTGTTTTATTTTGATAGTCTCATGTCTTGTATTTATTTTTACTGTGCATGTTACAGGTGTTTCCCCTCATTAGCACTCGGTGTGTCTGTGTGCATGAATAACATGCCTTTGCCCTCAGGCACCTCCTGAGTGCCCTATGCTGGGCCGCCTCAACAGCCTGAATGAATTTATAATATTTATAATATTCATAACATATAAAAATGTATATTACATGATGTCATATTACACATATACAGTTATTATCCATGTGAGACGGGTAAAAACGAGTCTCCGGTTCTGAAGATGAAGCCGGTGTTTCTTTAGATTAAAACGGAGGCTGTGCTCTTTATCTACCCGTTGTCATGGCAAATCCTGGACGATGACCTCAGAGTGGACTGAACTCTGATCACTAATCTCAGCCGATTATCTGCAGTCACAGTTTTACAGATGTGCATCGCCTCTGATGAGGTCCCTGATTGGAGGAGTAACTCAAAGAAAGCCTGGATTTCTTGAACTTGAACATCTGTTTGGTGCAATCCAATCTCGTGATACAACACAGATGGAGGCTGCCACCCCAACGTCACCCACTGGACCAGGGGTCGGCAACCTTTTTGATGATGAGTGCATCTAAACTTTCCTCAGAAGTCAATGTGCCATATGATTGCATTAGCATTAAATTTAATAACGCTCTATATTAACAGTTAAACACTATATAGAACCACTTTATAGAATCATATTTGTTGGCAGATGTTGGCAGCTATCAGCGAATAGTTATCGCTGTCTACATGTTTTTAATGTATGCTAGCATCATTCAGAGCCAGTCAGCTTTTAGCTGATGGTGACTGCACACCTGACCTTACAAAGGGAGATAAAGCATGTGTGAGTGCTGTAAACACTGCGGTCAGACTGTAAACGAGCTGCTGTGTGAATAAAGTTCATATGAAGCAGGAGCACGGGTGGGTTTTATCAATTATCGAGTGTTTGATTAAAATGAACATTAAGGCCAGCTGTAGTTTCCTCCTGTGGCCTGCAGCCTTACTCGGGTTTATCGCACTGAAGAAAGAATAAAAACAAAGAACAAATATACGCTACGTGGCTCAAAGCGGTGAAACCGCAGTCCTGCAGTTTCACTATACCAATAAATACATTTACAGAAATAAAGTCGCCAGTATGGAGAAATATGAAAACACAGCAGATTAGTGTTTTAAGCTAAAACACTTCAGACGCTCCAGCCGTCTGAGCTCTGAAAGATCTGATTGGTTAGTGCTGGTGAGTTCATACCTGCTGATCTCTGCTCTGGAGCAGGTTGGGTCTACAGCATCAGTTACCATGGTGATATACCCTGAATTACCTGGATAGACCAAATGCTGCCCCTCCCACTGCTACAGGTGAGCAGGACGGATGAACTGTTTTTAAAAACAGCGTAAAACGTGGATCCTGTCACCTGACAGGTGAACTGAAACAAACCGAACCGTGCAGTGCCAGGACTGGAACTGGCTCAGGTTTTAACCCGTGCATTTTTATCGACCTCACCTGAACGCAGCATGAAAAAACCTGTCAGCATCCGTGACCTCTGCAAACCGAGCCAAGCCGAGCCAGGCCGAGGTAGACGTGTCTAATCAGCCCCGCCCGGCCCGGCCCGGCTCGCTTCCCAGCCTCGGTATGCTTCTGACCCACCGGCGGAGCCGCAGCATCACCGGTTGGTTTGCCCCGGCTCGGCCCGGTTCGGGTGGACCTACCGCGTGTCTCGCGCTGCTCTTCTTGGCCTGGAACGACATCCCGATCGATCTGTGATCAGCTGATTGATCCGCTCACACACTCACACAGACACAGCCTGCTATTGTTGCGCCCGTCGACACTGACGTCACGTTTCCGACAACACAGCCTGACACAGCTTCCGGTGGGAGCTTCAAAGTAAATCTCCCGAACGTGTCTTCTTAGAGTAATCAGAGTAAAAGTACGAGTATTGGAGGCACATTAAGAAAATATATATTTTATTGATCATTTTTGGAATAAAGTCGAAGTTTCGAGATGAGAGTGGTAATGTGCAGTTAAAGTAACACACCGAGGCGCGTCATAGCTCATAAACACAGGAAGGACATCACGGAAGCTGCATCTGTCGCAGGAGTGGATCTGTACAAGTGAAATTGTTGGTGAGATGCCAGGTTCTTGCAGCCTCGGCAGTCAGTTTGCGTTGAAACAACGGGCATCTCCAAATTTCATCATTTTCCTCAGAATGATGTCTGGTTCTAGTTCAGACCAACAGCAACGAGTCAAAATGATCAAATGCTTTAAACTGATTTCTCTCCGAGTCCACCTCGAGTCTATGAACTGAGCAGATGCTGCTGTTATTACAAAACGCCGTGTTTTTATTAAGTTAGGAGATCCAGTGACTAAACAGAGAGCAGGTTCAGCTCAGCTTTAACTTTTTCATCAACATCAACTTTCAGATATTTAAACTCCTCAGGTTTTAGAGCAAATTAACAGCCTTTTATTCTGAAAGGAGATTAGACCTCTCGTCTTGGCTTCTGATTGGCTCTTAGTGTCAACTAGTGGTCACAGATTTATTGATCTCGTGATGTGAGTTGGATATTTTTTATTTGGATATAATTACACACAGTACAGAACAATAACACTCATGCTGCATGGCTGCACTGTCATTTAATCCTTTTAGTAGAACTGTACGCATACTTTTGTTTATTAGTCTGTCTATTTTTATTATATTGTTATTTTATTCTGTAGAATGAATCATGAGTGAAAGCATGTAATAATGCATGTGTGCTAGTCTGCTCCAATTTCTCTGTAAGTACAACGACAGTAAAGGAATCTTTATCTGCTGAGGCCTGAAGGATCTGTTTATCTTCACCTTCATCTGTAGTTTGACTCTTAGTCCACACACACACACACACACACACACACACACACACACACACACACACACTCCTTGTGCCTATGGTAAGAGAACTTTTCTTCGTGCCCCTGGTACACTGCGCAGAAACACTTTGACACACACACACACACACACACACACACACAGATTAAAAGCAGTGTATGTGTGTTCACAGATGATCACATTAAATTTAGGATTTATTCCTTTTTCTTGAGCAAAACCTTTTTGCAGTCTCAGAATCAGAATCACATTTATTGGCCAAGTATATGCACAAGCACATACAAGGGAGTTTTGAGAGTCTGTCCATCTCAAACCTGCAGTAGGATGTATTCAACAAGAGCTGGTGATGTCCTGCAGATCCTTCCACACTGATGCAGGGTCGTTGGCTGAGAGCAGTTCTTTCAGCTTCTGGGAGTAGATCCTTTTAGCTGCTTTGGTCCGTGTGCTCCTGGTTTGTTTGTACAGGGCCCTGTCACCGCTTCTGTAGGTGTCCTCTTTGGCCCGATGAAGATGTTAGAGTTTAGGAGTGAACCATGGTTTATTGTTGTTGTATGTGCAAAAGGTCTTGGTTGGCACACACACATCTTCACAAAAACTGATATATGATGTCACAGTGTCTGTCAGCTCATCCAGGTTCTCGGCTGCAGCTTCAAAAACAGTCCAATCAGTGCAGTCAAAACAGTTCTGCAGTTCCTGCTTTGCTGCGTTAGTCCACTTCTTCATAATTAATAAATAAATGTAAAATAAATGATAAATGAATAAATGTAAAATAAGCTCAGCAGGCTCAAACACACAAACTTCCATCATTTGGAGGAAACAACCTCCTACCAGCTGCCAGTACGATGGTGGAGGGATGCTAAACTGAGTGGAACACGAACTTGTCACGGCCAGGCGGATCAGCTGCACGCTGATCAGCCCTCTGTTTCTCTCTCTTCCTCTTCTCTCTCGCCGGGGCGGAACTCACTGTGGGTTCACGCCCTCGGCCCACGCCCTCGGGAAATGAGACACCTGGGTCTCATTAAGGGGAGCAGCATTTAAGCCAGGAGGTGACTGCTGTTCGTCGCTGGATCGTTGTCTACCACGCGTTAGTATAGTCAAGCTACAGCAAGTTTAGTTAAGAGTGTTTTCCTTTGTGCGTCGTTCTTAACCCTGTCTCCCTGTCTACAGAGCTTCCTGGATTTTCCCCGTGTGATTCCCGTGTGGCAGTGTTGGAGTGTGAGCCTGTGATCGTGTGAGTGGATATTCTGAAGAACGCGTGCTTTCCCCTGGACTTCCCTGGAGACCCCTTCTCCCCCCACTCAGCTGTATATAACACCCCCCCGCACATTCTTGTATATACACCTGGTGACTTGTAAATAAGGCCCTGCGACAGACTGGCGACCTGTCCAGGGTGTACCCCGCCTCTCGCCCTATGACAGCTGGGATAGGCTCCAGCGCCCCCCGCGACCCTGAAAAGGATAAGCGGAAGCAAATGGATGGATGGATGGACTTGTAAATAAACCCTTCTTGTGAGCATCAGAACCGGAGTCCTGCGCTTGAGTCCTCCTCCAAACCGTAACAGAACTCCTTTGTACACTAAAGTATTCTAGAGTCAAAAAGTGAGGCCATCTGTTCCACAGCTGAAGCTTGGACCACACTGGGTCATCAACAGCAGCAAATTTCCAACAGAATGGCTGAAAAAGAAAATAATCGAGGTTCTGCAATGATCCAGCTTTGTGGTTGTTGGTTGGTAGCTGTTAGCTTGTATTTGGTTTTTGGTTGGTTGGCTGTTGGTTGGTGTTTTGTGGTTGCGTTTGGTAGTTGTTGGTTGGGGTTTCAATGTTGTTGGTTGGGGTTTCAATGTTGTTGGTTGGTGTTCGGTGGTTGTTGGTTGCTGTTTGGAATTTCGTGGTTAGGGGTGGGTGTTTCATGGTTCTTGGTTGGTGTTTGGTGGTTGTTGGTTTGTGGTTGTTGGTTGGTGATGGGTGGTTGTTGGTTTGTGGTTGTTGGTTGGTGATGGGTGGTTGTTGGTTTGTGGTTGTTGGTTGGTGATGGGTGGTTGTTGTTTGGTATTTCGTGGTTGTTGGTGGATGTTTCATGGTTGTTGGCTGGTGTTTGGTGGTTGTTGGCTGGTGTTTGGTGGTTGTTGGCTGGTGTTTGGTGGTTGTTGGCTGGTGTTTGGTGGTTGTTGGCTGGTGTTTGGTGGTTGTTGGCTGGTGTTTGGTGGATGTTGATTGGTGTCTTGTGGTTGTTGATTGTTGGTTGGTGTTCGGTGGTTGGTGTTTTGTAGTTGTTGATTGTTGGTTGGTTGGTGTTTTGTGGTTGTTTTTCTGGGGTTTGGTGGTTGTCGGGGTGGGGTGGCTGTAACTCAGGTGGTAGAGCGGGTCACCCACTCACCGGAAGGTTGGTGGTTCGATCCCAGGCTCCTCCTGTCTACGTGCCAAATATCCTTGGGCAAGACACTAACCCCATGTTTGCCTACTGGCGGTTGTCAGAGGGCCCGTGGCACCAGTGTCTGGCAGCCTCGCCTCGCCTCTGTCAGTGCACCCCAGGGCAGCTGTGGCTACAATGTAGCTTGCCATCCCCAGTGTGTGAATGACTGAATGTAGTGTAAAGCGCTTTGGGGTCCTTAGGGACTAAGTAAAGCGCTATATAAATACAGACCATTTACCATTTTGTTGGTTGGTATTTCATGGTTGTTGAAGTAAATTAGTGTGGTTTAATGATTGGGGTCAGGGTACCGTATCTGTGTGTCTGATTGTCTTGATGCATTCTCAATCATCCAGGAAAGTAAATCTCCAAAAGTTGAATCTGTTCATCTGGACGTAGCGTTTTTGTGGGAGAAACGTTTCGTCACTCATCCAAGTCACTTGGATGAGTGACGAAACGTTTCTCTCATCCAAGTCACTACGTCCAGATGAACAGATTCAACTTTTGGAGATGTGTGTCTGATTGATGTGCTGCTGATATCAGACTGATATTTCCTTACATGTAACAAGTAACCCCTCTCAAATACCTAAATATACCACACCTGAGTGTACCTGCTGCTGAGCCTTGTTTCAGGTTCTCAGTTCCTTTAGTTTTTAGTCAGTACTGTAGGGAGCGGCATGAGGATTCCCATCACTAATATTTAGTTCGGTATCGTACTAAAATATAGCATTACCCAGGGAGGTGTTACTGTAGTACTTCTGAGAGCAATTAATCGTTGTGATTTACTGCACGAGGGGTGAGAACGTGATGTAACAGACCTGTCTGCTGTGACCGCGGGGAGGATATGAATTGCTGAATAATTATTTTAAAGTGAAACTGAATCGTGAACTGTGTCTGTGACATTTCATTAGAAACTGAAGTGGAAGGAAGAAAAACGGGAAATGAAGTGAAGTCTCCACAGCCTGGGGTCACACTAACCGTATGCCCATGAATGGCAGTATTTGTACTCCAACTTTGTAATACGATACAAAGTTGTTCCAAGTCGTCTTATCAATGATGTGTTACATGACTATACTTATCTGTAACAAATGACTGAAGCAAAATAAACACTCACCATCTGATGGTCGGTAACTCTGAGTTGTGTGAAGGTTGAAAGGTGAGATCAGCAGGATATGAGCATTACAAGGATAAACAGAACTCACATTTTCAATTCACTAGAAATAATACAAACCTCTCTCTTGCCACAATTTTCCCGAGTGTGTCCACTCGCCACCGTCCGTCCTCCTCCTCTTCTGGCGGCGTGGCCTCCATCTCGGCTGCGGGTGCAAGTGGCTTGGCATCGCTGCGGCCGCAGACCCAACGACTCAAAGTTCAGTGTCTTGTTCTCGAACGCTCCCTCGACATTGCAGAACATCCCGCCATACTTCATCCGAGGTCGAGGAGAGTCTGAGCCGAGCCGCGAAAGGAGAGAAGAGCAGTCGTCCTCCGGGGAGCACCTCCTCTCAGACATCCTGGAGAGATGTGACCTGATCAGAAACAAGCAAGAGAAGAAAAGGAGGAGGAGGAGGCGGGGAGGATGAAGATCTCAAACGATAAACGAACCGACAGGATGAGGAGGAGGTGGAGGAGGAAGAAGGGAAGAAAGGAGGTCATGGGCCCAAACTAAGAGGGAGGAGGAGGAGAACACAAACCTTCAACCAATCAGATTCACAGGTCTGTCCTTTGTCTCCTTTTCTCTCTCAGGAGTTCATCTTTATTGCTCAGCATACCCTCACACCTCCTCACTCACTGATTATCTCTGACTTTATCAGCTTTGAATCAGACGAAGGTCGTGACAACACACACACACACACACACACACGTCAGTGCTCATTACTGCTGATGCTCTGAAGTTGCTGCAGTTTGAACTTGATTTCTTTGCCTGTCAGATTTAGTCCATCTAATCACACACACACACACACACACACACACACACACACACACACACAGCCAGTGAACTGTAACAAAGTCTGTAGTTCATGCCCACATGAAGCTTTCATCTTTGAAAATGAAGTCAGAGTATCTGTTCAGAGTTCTTAAACTGAATGCAGGGCGACCGCAGTCAGAAAGTAAACAAAGGTTGTAACAACAAACATCAGGTTATTGGATGATCCAAACACAGTAAAGAAAAAAGGAAGAGAAAGGGAGAGACGGCTGAAACTACTTCATGTTTAAAGTGAGTGGAAGTTTCTGATGAAAATGTTCTGCAGGATCTTTGGAAATCTTCATCAGAATGTAAAATAAGATGCTGACTCTTCTGCACAAACACAGAGAAACTTCAGAACTAAGAAACAATCCTCCCAGGATGGCGTGAAACGCAACCAGAGTGAGCGGGTCCACCTTTCTTCACTTAATCTTCCACTCCCCTCGCTCATGAACACCATCCCAAGATACTTAAATGTTGGACTCGGACTGCAAAATAGGCCATGACTATCTTCACTTTCATTTCAATATCTAGAAACCGCATGGCTGTTATCTTTTCATGTCTTATGAAAGTCGGATCTGATATTGTGTGTACTGAGACAGATTTGAACACCAGGACCAGAAACTTTCACAGGATCAGTGCTGGACTATATCAACTTCTATATTGGAAATGTGACTGTGGACAAAAGCATTCTGGTTTTCCCCAAACCAAAAACCCTGGATGACCCACGAGGTCCGCACGCTCCTCAAAGCCCGGGATGCCGCCTTCAGGTCAGGTGACAGAGCTTTGTACAGGGCTGCTTGACCGGACCTGAAAAGGGGAAAAAGCCAAGACAGACCACAAAAGAAGCATCTAGTCCCAGCTGTCCAGCACCAACACACGGGAGGTGTGGCGGGGAGTACAAGACATCATCAACCACAGAGGCTGTGAAAACAGAAAACCTGAGTGTGCAGCTGGCAGAGGAAATAAACAGCTTCTTCACCCGCTTTGAAAAACAGCAACAGCAGCACTCATCTGCTTTAGCCCTGCTCCCATCCTCATCCTCACCTGGATCCTGCACTGCTCCATTCACTGTAACGGAGCACGATGTCAGACGTGTGCTCCTAGCAGTGAACCCCAGGAAGGCTGGTCCAGACAAAGTACCTGGCAAGGTGCTAAGAGCGTGTGCCCACCAGCTCACCCTCATCTTCACCAGACTCTTCAACCTCTCTACTTAAAACCACACGAAGTGATTAACTACTCCGACATCTCGGATATCTTACGCCCCCTACCTTCCTCCTGGGATCAGTCTACTTTCAGACTGTTTTGCCATCACCTGCCATGTCGGACAGGATGCCCACTCGGACTTACCGGTTGACTTTCTGCCTGCTTGGAGCTGGATGCGGGCCCGTGGAGGTGGCGTGAACCACAGCAATCTACGCCTGCTGAGGCGTCCTCCAAGAAACAATAAGACCACAATCCAGATGGCTGTGCTAAACACCAGGTCACAGGGACTTCTTATTTCTGACGGAGACCTGGATTTGTCCTGGTGAGTCCTTTTCCCTTCCGGAACTTCTTCCACCGCAATGGTGGAGGGCTAGCCTCAGTTTTTAAAAACAAATTCTGAGCACGGCTTTTGCCTCCTGCCTTGCCCTCCAGCTTCGAAGTGCAGCTACTGGAGTTAAACTTTGCCCCCTCGATCCTCTGTGCTGTTGTGTACCGACCGCCAAAATGTAATGTTGTTTGTGAGTTCGCCGATCTTTTAGGTAATCTTTTTTTTAAGTTACGACTATATTTTTATTACCAGTGATTTTAACATTCATGTTTGTTGTGAATCATGTGAAATATGTAATGTGGAGTTGAACTGTGAGGACTCCCTGTACAAAGTATGCAATATTAATCCTGAAGCAATCGTTCATTTTTCCACGGCCTTGACTAACTCTGCATTTTATGATGATAACTGTAAAACAACTACACCAGTAAATGAACTCACTAATTCCTTTATATCTATATATACACTTCTATCTTGGACACTGTGGCTCCCTTAAAGACCAAACGCTTTAAACCTATTCGCCAACCCTGGCTGAATGAATCCACCCACACTCTCAGACGTGAATGCCGCCGAGGCGAAAGGAGATGGGAAAAAAACCTCCAGATTTCCTTGGACATTTTGCAGAACTGCCGTTTGAAATATCAGAAGGCTGTTAAAGTCACAAAAGCTTCTTTCCTGTCGGAAATCATTGCAACTAATAGCCACAAACCCCAATTCAGTGATTAACCCTTCCTCTGCCACTTTGACGGAGGCCTCCCCAGCTCTCTGTGAAAAATTCCTAAATTATTTTATAGATAAAATCTCAGCACTAAGGGCCACAAATCAGCAAACCAAAATCTAAATTCTGAATGCTCAACAGTCTTTTAACAGTTTGAGCCTGTGACTCTCCTGACTCTTAAGGAAATAATAAATTCATTGAAAAGTTCTAACTCCTGCCACAACTTTCTTCCTTCCCGTATTATTAAGGATGCACTGAACATCACTGGACCTGTATCCTACTCCTAATGAACTCCTCACTGTTATCAGGCTGCGTTCTGTCTGCCTTCAAACATGCTGTTGTGCAACCTGTTATCAAGAAAGTAACCTTGATCCAAATGTTCTTTCAAACTATAGGCCAATCTCTAAACTTCCTTTGATGGCCAAAATCTTGGAAAGAATAATCCTTCAATAAATAAAGGCATTCTATTCTATTCTAGTTTTTTCTTCCCACTGTCACCATTGATGCTTATATAGGTGCTCTGACTAATTTTGTGTCGTCTTTACCTTATTAAAGTATATTTAGTTGACTGTTGTTGTGAATTACTGGTCTTTGAATGATGCTGAACTGATTTGGATTGGATTATTCTGGTGAAAATGCACTTGGACTCAATAATCCGACATAAGCAACAAAACACAGACTGCTCCTTGTTCGGTTTCCATTTTTAATCGCCAACTCTTCAGATGTTCAGTGTTTAGACTCACAGCAGGGATAGAAAAATATCATCTGGAATAATAAAAGTACAACAGCAGGATGCAACTTTTAAAACAACAGATTCTGATCCTGCTTCATTTGAACACTGAGGATAACTCAGAGAAATGGTAAATGGTCAAAATGACAAAGTGCAGAATTTGAAGTCAAATACGGTTGCTGGCAGAAACCCAAAAGAAACAAAAGCTTTAAAAATATTAATGTAATGTAGGTATTAACCAAAATACAAAGTCTTTAGCTTTTTTATAATTAAACTTTTTATTTAACAATATCAGGTAACTTCAGTGTAAAGTGAAAAGGTGCATCATTTCATGTAATACTAATCAATCATATATTATATATTGTGATATAGTTTAGTTTTAGTTCTGTGACATTATTTAGATATGGATTTAGGAACAGAAACATATTGGGAGTCATTTCCAGGACCTAAATCCAGGATATCTAGCACCTCAAGATCACAGACTACTGCTGTGCTTTTCTCCATCAAATTAAACACAGTCTGAACCTTGTTTGTCTGGACCCGGTGAACCTGGTTTCTCTGGACCTCATGAACCTGGTTTCTCTGGACCTCATGAACCTGGTTTGTCTGGACCCGGTAAACCTGGTCTATCTTGACCTCCTGAACCTGATTTATCTGGACCTCATGAACCTGGTTTGCCTGCACCTTATGAACCTGGCTTGTTTGGACCCGGTGAGACTGGTTAATCTAGACCTCCTGAACCTAGTTTATCTGGACCTGGTGAACCTTGTATGCCTGGACCTCATGAACCTAGTTTATCTGGACCTGGTGAACCTTGTATGCCTGGACCTCATGAACCTAGTTTGTCTGGACCCGGTGAACCTGGTCTATCTGGACCTCCTGAACCTGGTTTGTCGGACCTCATGTTTGTCTGGACCTCATGAACCTGGTTTGCCTGGACCTGGTGAACCTGGTTTGTTTTGGACCTCATGAACCTGGTTTATCTGGACCTGGTGAACCTGGTTTGTGTGGACCTGGTGAACCTGGTGTGCCTGGATCTCATCAACCTGGTTTGTCTGGACCCAGTAAACCTGGTCTATCTTGACCTCCTGATCCTGATTTATCTGGACCTCCTGAACCTGGTTTATCTGGACCTCATGAACCTGATTTGCTTGGACCTGGTTAACCTGGTTCATCTGGACCTCATGAATAATGAATGAATGAATACATTTTATTTAAGAAACGCCTTTCAAAACACTCAAGGACACTGTACACAAGCAATAACAACAACAAACATAACAATTTACAAAATAATAATGATAAAACGTTGAGCAAATAGATCAAATAAATTAAAGTAGCAGGATGGAAAGATTTATGTGGAATAGGCTAATGTGAATAGGTGAGTTTTGAGTCTGGACTTATATAGAGGGAGGGAAGTGATGTTTCTTATCTCAAGAGGAAGGGAGTTCCAAAGACGGGGGGCAGAGCAACAGAAAGCCCTGCGCCCCACGGTGGCTAGCCGGGGGGAAGGGATGGAAAGAGAAAGAGAGGAGGAGGATCTGAGATACGGAGAAGGAATGGTGATTTGAACCAGGTCAGAGAGGTATGAAGGTGAGAGATGATGGGTAGCCTTGAATGTGTACAAAAGTATCTTGAAATCGATGCAGTATTTAACCGGAAGACAGTGAACCTGGTTTGTGTGGACCTGGTATACCTAGTGTGCCTGGACATCATGACTCTGGTTTATGTGGACCGGGTAAACCTGGTCTATCTGGACCTCCTGAACCTGATTTATTTGGACCTCATGAACCTGGTTTATGTGGACCTGGTTAACCGGGTCTATCTGGACCTCCGGAACCTGGTTTATCTGGACCACTTCACTTCACTCTTATCTCCTAACAGACCTCCTGACATTGTGGAGGTCCTTCTTCTGTTGCAGACGAACCAGGTGTGACCTTAGCTCTGTGAATAAAGCGGGAGGAGCTAAATTCACTGTCTGCTCTTCAGATGGAACAGCCAATCAGAACAAAGAATTATTGAACTAAACTTCTGTCAGGCTGGTTTCTGATGTTTTTATGTCTCGTTCTTATAGAGATTTTGCTCTTCAGCCTAACTCTGCTGAGCTCAGGTTCAGCTCTGTCACAGGTTACTGAACCAACCCCATCTGACAACTTCAAAATCAGCGACACCATATAGGGTGTCACCTAGTTTAGCTAGTAAGAGTCCAACACCAGTTTGGGCCAGACTCTTTTACTTAGCTGAACATCAGCAAGCTGAAACGAAGCCATCAGTCATTGTGAGACAGCACAGTGGCATTCTAGGAAGGTGTAACAGGATAGTTTGAGAGCCAGCTGACAGCTGGGCTCTGCTCTGATTGGCTGGCAACAGAGAACCCATAGACCCTCGGTTGGTGAGCTGCTGGTTCCAGGAATCCTTTCGGTCCTCCTGGTCTGATCCAGACTGAGCTGACCTGGCCACTCAGCTGCTGGACTGTGGTGGTCTGCACACACTAAAGCAGAGCAAACATTTTACTACACTGAGATCCAACAGGTAAACTCTGCACTCCTGGGAAAGTGTGACCAACCTGCTGCTGTTAGGACCATAGGATGAAGGCCAAAGAGAAGAAGAGAAACAGGAAAAGGAACTGAAAGAAGAAGAAAGCAGTGCAGAATCTGTCGATGTCAAAGGAAGCAGTTTTTTACATACATGTTTCTGTTCCATTTGTCTTTACCTTCTCTTCCAGCTCTTTAATCTGTCGTTTCTGTGCTTCTATAAATTCTTCCAGCTCCTTGTTCCGCTGACAAACACAACATCATTGATTACAGACTACAAAGGAGAAATCACAATAGTGTACCTGTGCTCATTTCAGTGGTTTACCTGTTGGGTGAGCTGCAGTAGTTCCATCCGCTCTCGAAGGATTTGGGCATCTCTCTCTCTGAGCTCACACATCACAGTTCGTTTCCACTGGTCCATGGCTCTCCTCAGCTCCTCTCTCTCTCCCTCTGTCAGACTCTCAGACAGTCGACCCTCCATCTTTAATCCCTCTATCCTGGATTCCTCTTCCTGCTGCAGAGCCTCAAACAACATGGCCTCCAGCTCCAGGATCCTCTGGATCAAAGAAACATTTTTGCGCTGTCATTGTTGTTGCTCAATCATCCAGCTAAGGAAATCCCAAAATGTTGATCCTGTTCATTTGGATGTTTTCAGTGCAGGTTTCCCAAACTTTATAAACAGGACATTTGCACAATGACTGAAACGAGCACCACTGAATGAACAATGGGCCGTGAAGTCATTTCCTTGATCATTAATATGCAGACTGTCATGGCCATAGATTGACAACCATTGATCAAAGCCTACTGATCAACGGGCCAAAGATATCAGAGCAGGCTCAAAGACTCAGTTATTTGGTTGACCTCTCCACAGTACAGGTTCAGCTATTCACTGACCTTATGGGCCTGATCCATCGACTGCTTCCTGTAGTCCAGCTCTTCATCCAAGTAGCCTTTCTGCTTACTGAACAGCTCCTAGAAAACAACAGCATCTTCACTGACACCACATTTATTTACCCCAGACAACAACTTCCCAACATGGATACTGCTACTTTACAAACCGCTAAGGCCTTTTAATGTTTTCAGTACAAACAGACTCCGACATATGAAAGAGTTGAAACTAAAAGCTTCCTGTCCAGCGTGCGATCACCACGCTCTTCTTACTGGACCGACTCACCACAGAGCACTTATTTTAGCCTGATAATTCAGATGGATCTAGTGTCATTGACCAGACCACAGATCAGATCGCATGATTTCAGCAAGTAGAAAAAAGTCCCAACAGAGACCAGATACACTTTGTCTTTCACCTTCTCACTCTCGATGTCCAACATTTTCTGCTGCAGAGCCGATTTTGTCACTTCAATGGACTCCAGCCACTGAAAGGGGGTAAAGAGAGACAGGTGAGCAGACAGGTAGACAGAGACAGGCTGGTCGTAAAGCAGATATTGATTGTGCACTGTCTGTCCTCCTCATCAATCCAAGTTCATCTTTAAATTTCTGTGTATGTTCAGCTTCATTCACAGAGTTCACAACTCGTTCATCCCAAACAAACAGTTTAGGAGCCTCAGGTGACGCATATGAACAAACGATGAGGACCGGGCTGTGTCACGGGATACTAGAGTACACTGAGTACTACTTTTCAAAGCTTTTATTGCTGGAGAATCTGGGAACCTCATCAACACTCAGCATCTTTAAATCTCACCTAAAGACTTGTTTTTAAATGTTTCTGACACTTTTCTGTTTTTCTGTATCTTCCTGCAGTAGGGCTGCCACAAACGATTATTTTGATAGTCGACTAGTCACCGATTATTTTTGCGATTAGTCGACTAATCAGATCATCATCCATTGGACGTAAAACGTACAGCTTATTGCACCAGCAGCATCTGCTCTTATATAACTATCATTAGCTTACAGCTGTAAGTGTTTCAGGTCTGTGCTAACTAAAAATAAAGACAAGATGATAGTTTATTAAATTTTAATGAAATTTGCAGATTGTTTCGGTGAAGTTTAATAAACTCCTTGCTATCTAAAATATAACAGGACACCGGAGTAAATTCTCGAGCATCTCACACTTCTGATGATCAGCTGTCTGCTTGACGTTTATTCAGCTGTGTAAAAACTATAATTTAATCTCAGCCAAACCGATTTACTCAGGAACAAATAAAATACTGAAAAAAAGCCAAACAATAAAATTTTTAAGTTATCTAAGTGACTTATATATGTTTAACCTGAGTAGCAAAAGACGGCGGTGGGTTTGAAAACGATTTGCAGGGAGTCCGGTGTTCTCACGGCTCTAGTGACCTTGCCCCCGGCTAGCTATCGAGCTAGTGGGTAACAGACGTCTCCGAAAACGTCGGAGTGCTTTTGAAAATATGTGGTGTCTTGATAAACTGAGCAGATATTTGAGGTTTACACAGCTACATTCTCGCCTGAAAATATGTTAAACGTTTATTTTGTGACCCAGAAAGAATAATAAGAGTAACATTAAAACTAACTAGCTGCCGCCATTGTTGGAAACTGAGCTGGGCCGCGCTATGAATTCTGGGACAGAGCTACTTCTTCTTCTTCGGGGTTTAACGGCAGCTGGCATCCTTGTACATGCAGTGCTGCCATCTTCTGTTTCAGTCCGTTATTACACTCTTAAATCCTACTACTTATTCCTGCGTCTTTTGGGATCTTACAAAGCTTCAAACGACGCGTCGGCTATTAAATCAGTCGTCGACGATTTTGATAGTCGACTAATCGTGGCAGCCCTATCCTGCAGACATGCAAAGTACCTGTTGTTTGAATTTATTCTAGTTCATTAACAAACACATGATGGTAAGAGCCAACTTAGCTGGTGTTCATGTTTCATGAATCACATGGTATTTTTGCATGTGCACACATTTTATATTGTTACCTCACAGAGACAGAGCAAACAGCTTTGTGAAACAATAGCAACGAGCTGCCCGACTGTTCACCTGAAACCTGCCGAGAGCAACAGCAACTTTACGAGATCAGACTGATCTTATGTAAACTTTGATGAGCCGTCAGTTATTCCACTATGCGAACCTGCTTTTTCCCTGTGCCAATAACTCTGAGAGGTGCAAAGAATAAGAAACTTTATCTGCATCCTGTCAGAGAGCAGAAACCTCAGCTCTCTGAGAACTGACAGGTGGGACGCTCACCTTTTCTGCTAGAGTGAGTACCGTCCGGGCATGTATTACCACCACCTGCTCTTCATTGGACAGATTCTACAGAAAAACAACATGTCAGCAATATATAAACAACACGCTCAACATGGAAATTATTGTTGTCCTGACACAAACTCAGATTTATTCACTGATCATCAGAAAGGACTCACTAATGAAACAGGGAACGTGTCACCACGGTTGCTAAACAGCATGTTTACAAAATGCACACATTCAACACACGTGAAGCCACAAACGGATTACATGGATCACGTGTTTCAGTGACACATACATGTACAAAATAAATTCAACATACACTTACGGCGTTATCTCCCAGAATGTCCAGCTTCTTCATCAGCTCACTCATCACAATGTCCTGATGGGCAAATCACAAAAACAACCATTACACAGTGAAAAAATAAACACACACAAACAGACGACAAGACACAAAAGCAAAACAACTCAGTCACAATTAAAAGCTAGAGAGTAAGGATGTGTCTTCAGATGGGTTTTGAAGACGTCGAGTGTTGGAGAGACCCTAATTTGAAGAAGCAAACTGTCCAAAGTTTACACACAGCAATGGCAAAGTCAGAAGCAACCCATCAGCTGACCTTCAGTTTACAGCATGAGATAAAGATCAGAGAGGTACGGCGAAGCTTATCCACTTAGAGACTTAAAAACAAGCAATAACATCTTAAAATCAATTCGATAACGTGCTGGAAGCCAGAACGTAAACAAGCCTAGACCGAGGAAATACGGTCGCGTTTACGCCTGCCTGTCAAGAGCACACGTAAACACGCGAGAGAGGAGAGAGCTGCTACCAGGTCTGGATCAATTACTCGCATTAGCTACTCTCTCGAAGCCTTTAACAGCAGTTTCTCAATATGAAGAAACATCAAATAACATTCCCAGATTTTTGCAAAGGCAGTTCTGCTTTTTCCCAGAGGGTCAAGGTCACCCTTAAGAGAAGAACGAGGGTCAGAAGGTCCACATAGGACAATCTCAGTTTTTTGATTGTTCACATTCAAAACATTTAATGCCAGCCATGATTTAATATCATGAAGACGGTCACGCAAAACTTTTAAAGTCTGTAGAATTCTTTTTAAGAGGAAAGTAGAATGTGAATCATCAGCAAAACAGTGAAAAGAGAATCCATGTTTTCTGAAAATAGAAATAGAAATAGAAAGCATGTGAAAGGAGAAAATGCTGGGCCAAGGGTAGATCCTTGAGGGACTCCACATGTAAGGGGATGGATGAACCTGACAGAAAACATTCTGCTGCTTAAATAGAATCTAAACCAATCAAGGGCAGGTCCCTTAATACCCATACCAGTCTGGACTCTACAACACCGTGACCCACTTTATCAAATGCAGTGCTCAGGTCTAAAAGCACTTAAATGGCTTTAATAAAAGATCATTAAAAACTTTTAAAGGCATAGTTTCAGTGCTGTGTAGCGCTTTGAGCCTGGCGCTGAACACAGACAATTTTCTCCAGGCTTAGAGAATTGGTTTTTTTGGCACTCTAGCAACATGAATTATAGTTTGAAGGCCAAGAGAAATAGAACAGAATAATCCTTTAATTGTCCCACAAGGGGAAATTTGGTGATGCCCACCTGATTTATTTTTCCAAGTGGATCATTATTCATCCACTTGATTGATCTTTATTAATTATTTATTCTTTTAAGTTATTACAATTGGAACAGACAGGACCCGTGGATAGAAAAGGGAAAGACAAAGACAAGCGACCTTCCAAAAAAGCAGAGGGAAAGAAAAGCAGAGGGGAAGAAAAGCAGAGGGAAAGAAAAGCAGAGGGGAAGAAAAGCAGAGGGGAAGAAAAGCAGAGAGGAAGAAAAGCAGAGGGGAAGAAAAGCAGAGGGGAAGAAAAGCAGAGGGGAAGAAAAGCAGAGAGGAAGAAAAGCAGAGGGAAAGAAAAGCAGAGGGGAAGAAAAGCAGAGGGGAAGAAAAGCAGAGAGGAAGAAAAGCAGAGGGAAAGAAAAGCAGAGGGGAAGAAAAGCAGAGGGGAAGAAAAGCAGAGGGGAAGAAAAGCAGAGAGGAAGAAAAGCAGAGGGGAAGAAAAGCAGAGAGGAAGAAAAGCAGAGGGAAAGAAAAGCAGAGGGGAAGAAAAGCAGAGGGGAAGAAAAGCAGAGGGAAAGAAAAGCAGAGGGGAAGAAAAGCAGAGAGGAAGAAAAGCAGAGGGAAAGAAAAGCAGAGGGGAAGAAAAGCAGAGGGGAAGAAAAGCAGAGGGAAAGAAAAGCAGAGAGGAAGAAAAGCAGAGAGGAAGAAAAGCAGAGGGAAAGAAAAGCAGAGGGGAAGAAAAGCAGAGAGGAAGAAAAGCAGAGGGAAAGAAAAGCAGAGGGGAAGAAAAGCAGAGGGAAAGAAAAGCAGAGAGGAAGAAAAGCAGAGGGAAAGAAAAGCAGAGGGGAAGAAAAGCAGAGGGAAAGAAAAGCAGAGAGGAAGAAAAGCAGAGGGAAAGAAAAGCAGAGGGGAAGAAAAGCAGAGGGAAAGAAAAGCAGAGGGGAAGAAAAGCAGAGGGGAAGAAAAGCAGAGAGGAAGAAAAGCAGAGGGAAAGAAAAGCAGAGAGGAAGAAAAGCAGAGGGGAAGAAAAGCAGAGGGGAAGAAAAGCAGAGGGGAAGAAAAGCAGAGGGGAAGAAAAGCAGAGAGGAAGAAAAGCAGAGGGAAAGAAAAGCAGAGGGGAAGAAAAGCAGAGGGAAAGAAAAGCAGAGGGGAAGAAAAGCAGAGGGAAAGAAAAGCAGAGGGGAAGAAAAGCAGAGAGGAAGAAAAGCAGAGGGAAAGAAAAGCAGAGGGGAAGAAAAGCAGAGGGAAAGAAAAGCAGAGAGGAAGAAAAGCAGAGAGGAAGAAAAGCAGAGGGAAAGAAAAGCAGAGGGGAAGAAAAGCAGAGAGGAAGAAAAGCAGAGGGAAAGAAAAGCAGAGGGAAAGAAAAGCAGAGAGGAAGAAAAGCAGAGGGAAAGAAAAGCAGAGGGGAAGAAAAGCAGAGGGAAAGAAAAGCAGAGAGGAAGAAAAGCAGAGGGAAAGAAAAGCAGAGGGGAAGAAAAGCAGAGGGAAAGAAAAGCAGAGGGGAAGAAAAGCAGAGGGGAAGAAAAGCAGAGAGGAAGAAAAGCAGAGGGAAAGAAAAGCAGAGAGGAAGAAAAGCAGAGGGGAAGAAAAGCAGAGAGGAAGAAAAGCAGAGGGAAAGAAAAGCAGAGGGGAAGAAAAGCAGAGGGAAAGAAAAGCAGAGAGGAAGAAAAGCAGAGAGGAAGAAAAGCAGAGGGAAAGAAAAGCAGAGGGGAAGAAAAGCAGAGGGAAAGAAAAGCAGAGGGGAAGAAAAGCAGAGGGGAAGAAAAGCAGAGAGGAAGAAAAGCAGAGGGAAAGAAAAGCAGAGGGGAAGAAAAGCAGAGGGGAAGAAAAGCAGAGGGAAAGAAAAGCAGAGGGGAAGAAAAGCAGAGGGAAAGAAAAGCAGAGGGGAAGAAAAGCAGAGGGGAAGAAAAGCAGAGGGAAAGAAAAGCAGAGAGGAAGAAAAGCAGAGGGAAAGAAAAGCAGAGGGGAAGAAAAGCAGAGGGGAAGAAAAGCAGAGGGAAAGAAAAGCAGAGGGGAAGAAAAGCAGAGAGGAAGAAAAGCAGAGGGGAAGAAAAGCAGAGAGGAAGAAAAGCAGAGAGGAAGAAAAGCAGAGAGGAAGAAAAGCAGAGGGGAAGAAAAGCAGAGGGGAAGAAAAGCAGAGGGGAAGAAAAGCAGAGGGAAAGAAAAGCAGAGAGGAAGAAAAGCAGAGGGGAAGAAAAGCAGAGGGAAAGAAAAGCAGAGAGGAAGAAAAGCAGAGGGGAAGAAAAGCAGAGGGAAAGAAAAGCAGAGAGGAAGAAAAGCAGAGGGGAAGAAAAGCAGAGGGGAAGAAAAGCAGAGGGAAAGAAAAGCAGAGAGGAAGAAAAGCAGAGGGAAAGAAAAGCAGAGGGGAAGAAAAGCAGAGAGGAAGAAAAGCAGAGGGGAAGAAAAGCAGAGGGGAAGAAAAGCAGAGAGGAAGAAAAGCAGAGGGGAAGAAAAGCAGAGGGAAAGAAAAGCAGAGGGGAAGAAAAGCAGAGGGAAAGAAAAGCAGAGGGAAAGAAAAGCAGAGGGGAAGAAAAGCAGAGGGGAAGAGCGACAGAGAGAAAATCAGCTGGATCACCTGCTGGCAAAAAGAGAACAACACAGTAGGGAGACCACAGCAACAACCTAGATAAGCAGAACTAACAGTAAATAATATAAACTGAGCGGAGCAGCACGCAACGACAACGCATGGAGGCAGCAGCCAAGGAAGAAGTGTGTGTCTGTGAACACAGGTGTGGACAAACAGGTACTCAGGTGTGAACACCTGTGTGTGCAAGCGCACTTGTATTCTAAGGTTTCTCCACGTAAGTGCAGCTGGATAGTGTAGTGGCAAGACTACACATCCCACTTTGGAGTGGGAGGTGCAAGTTCGATTCCCACCCAGTATCCACTAAGGGTCCTGGCTAGACCCCAATGGTAAAAACCAAGCCAGCGGCTGTCCGCGGCTCGGGCTATTACAGACAAAGCTTGTTTGTAACAGTAGGTGTTGCGAGCCATGAAGCAGGCATGGAGATGATCCCAGACATCCAGAGGCCCCCCAGAGCACCGGAGGAGCAGCTGCGCACATCACCATTGTGGCGACATAGCCACAGGCTCCGCCAGCAGCCGCCAACCGAAGAGGGGACTGAGCCCCCCACCCCTGGAAGGGGCCTGACCGAGCAACGGGCGCCGGGATTGATCCAGTACACGGCATGGTGTTAATAATCGGGCAGTAGGTCCAATGGTGTCAAAGACTTATTATGTCGAGGCTCAGATGGGACACTACCTCAGCCAAAGTGAAGAAACAGGTTAAACAGGTTCAGGGGTATTCAGCACAAACAGGATCGATATGTTGAGGATGATTTTTAGTTATCTTGCATCACAGGCATGTTTGTTCTAAACTCCAACCTGAGCTTTTCTTAATCCAGATCTGCTGCTGCGACTCTGCTGGCCTGTGATGTGAATGCGACGACTTGAATCTGTGACAGACTAATTTCCACGTCTGTGACTGAACACTGACCAAACTTCAGCGCCTAAGGGTTCACAGATGCAGCGTGAACCCTAGAAATAAAAAGCCGTGAATGGTTGTCTGTCTCTGTATTAACCCAATGACAAACCTGTGACCTGTCCAGGTGTACCCCGCCCATCGCCCTATGACAGCGAGGATGTGCTGCAGTCCCCCCACAACACTGAATTGGATAAAGAAAACGGATGGCTATAATAGATTTATCTCACTGCTGCTTGATGATGACAAATTCAATAATCTTCTGCAGCGCTGCTGTCATCGTTTTTGCAGCACTTTATTTTCTTTTACATTTTTATAGATCTGTCAGCATTCCTCTAATAACTCCTCTCACTGGAGCAAAAGGAGCTCAGCTGATCCATTTGTAAAGAGAATGAAATGACAAATCAAACACACCTTTCAGGCCCAGTTTAACAGTGAAAGTGTAGCTTAGTTCAGCCAGCTAACTGAACATGCTGGCTGTGCACCCCTCAGAGATATTTCCAGGTGCACTCAGGTGTACTGACGGCTGTACTCACAGTGACTCCCTCTGCCTCACAGTAAACCTGTAGAGGACTGAGGCCTTCTGGGAAATGGAGCTGTTGGAAATTGATGGCGGGTGAGCGCCGCTCCCTCTCCTGAACAGCAAACAGAAATCACAGGTAAACGTCTGGAAGTTTGAGACGCTGTTACTGGCATCTGCAACGTTTTCACCTCTAACTCCAGGATCCTGAACTCCAGCAGCTCGTTCTGGTCTTTGGCATCCTGGATGTCGTTTTTCAGTCGCAGCTCTTCACCTTCCATCTGCCTGACCTGCAAACCATCCATTGTTACATGTGACATTAAGTCTATTCTCAGCCAAATACCAAATATACCAAATGCAAGTTGTTCTTTTTGATTCGGAAGAATTTGTGTGTATATTTACTGAGACGTCACGATTGACAAATGCGATTCACCTTTGCCACCAGTTCCTGATTCCTCCGATACAACGCCTGCTTCTCCTCCACCCACTTCAGGTCCTGAGACACAGACAGAGCGAACGCACTGTCAATGTTGTGATCGTGTGATCTGTTTTCAGACCTGTTCTCTGTTCTCATCACACGTGTTCAGCTGTGTTCCATAGAGAACCACTGGTTTTGCTGTTATATGTTCAGATATATATTTAAAACTATCTATTCAGGATTGCATACCTCTCATCGTGACTCTTAGTCTATTCATACCTTGTTTAGCTTTTATACTTGTATGTTTATTTTTTTTTTAAATTTTTGTTTACCTTGTTACCAATGTTCCCTCTAAGCTGCGCACGTGCACAATTGCAACTGCTGGCTCGGTCTCTGCACACAGAAAATCTGCGTTGCGCACAAAGAATTGAAATTAAAATTAAAACTTCAACAATTCTGTTTTGCAGTGTTAGTCAGTGAGTGGCTGGCTGCTCCCGTATGGGAACGATGCCACCTTATCCCGTAGTCCAGCCAATGATGCGATTCACATTCGTATATAAGCAGCTAATCAACGTCGCTGACAGGCTATGGCAGCGTCCTTATGTGCCCACACATCAGCAAAGCGGCTGATGTGGAGTGAAGCCACGTTAATGACAACGTGTACAACCATTGGAGATGTGAGCAGGACAGACGGAGCAACTGACGGACAAAGTGTGAACTTTATACCAGTTTTTAAATTGTGTTGATCGGCCACGTAAAACCAGAGTTATGATAAAAATATCTGCAATGTTTGGTTTTCTTCCTGAATACTGTCGTTGTTTATATTTACTGCAGGAAGAAACGGTAAAAACGGCGTTTTATAAGGAAAACGCTCGAAAGCCGGTGAGCAAAAACAACACCTAAAAAACAACACCTCCACCCTTTCCTATTGGTGGAAAAATGTGGACCAATCAAAAAATGATATGGCAACATGGCATTTAGTTGTTTAGGGAGGGGGAAGTTTTAGGAGTGACGGCGTGTTTGAGATGTGAGAGATTTGCGACGTTTAGCACAAATCTTGTGTAGTTAGTGTGTAGTCAGTGTGTAGTTAGTGTGTAGTGTAGTCAATAGTGTTGTTGTGTGTGTCAGAACAATGAGGCGACTGCTGAATGTTACAGGTGTTACAGCAGTGATACATCTGCTGCTGTCAGGCCTGCAGGTATCAGGCTGTTGTTCTCCTTCGTCTCATAGTGGACAGAAATTATTTTTGGAGCGGCACAAATAATTTGTGTGGCATCAGATTTGATGCAGAACAGCTGATTGTTCTGTAAATAGTTTGAAATGTTTGTTTAAAAACGCCTTGGCTGCATTTTTAGGTAAACAGCTGCAAAAAACTTTGTTTGCATAACTCAGTTACTTTTTTGAAGAAGTAACTATATCATTAACTGCCCAACATTGGTCATTATTTACTGTATTTGCAGACAGAGTTACAGACTCTCTCCCAGACCACAGACTCATTATACAGTCAGAGCTTTATGAAAAAAAGAAAGAAAGTTGTGTTTTCAAAATTGGAGTTCAAGTTATTTTTCCTTCCAATAGTGTGAACATAACAAGGCTTTTTTTTTTACATTTTCATTGTAAGTGGGCTAAAGCAGTTAATCAAAGGTAGTCTAACATAAATGCTGTAATTTGATTACTTTAATAAACATGTAACTTGGATGGATTGGATGCTGGCGTGACCACAGTGCACACGTCTGCTGTCGCTCACAGTGGTCCAAGGGAGTTTGTGCGTTCGCTCAGACACATGAAACATTAGAGGGAACTTTGGTTGTCAGTCAGGCATCTAACTATGAAACAAATGACACACTAATAATGATCCTTATTGCTGTTTTAGAGGAGCGGTGCTTCAAAGGATAGCTGCAGATTTCTGTCAGAATCTGCAGATTATACAGTACAAATAAAATGTTCACGTTTCTCCAACGTTGTTCCCAACAGTTTCACCGGATGGCCAGAAAGCGTTCGCGATGTCTTCTCCGGCGCTGATAATCGGCGTCTGTCTTGTGTCAGTGGCGTAAAAGACGGATTTCATGCGACCTGACCATCAAACAGCAGTCGCTTTCTAAAACATCTGATCTGTATCGGATTCAGCACCACATACGAAAGTGACCCAGGTTGGATTTGAAAATATCAGTTTTGTGCCGTTCACACTGTCACACCATGATCGGATAGATGGGTCGCAGAGGGTCAGAAAAGTCGGATTTGATGCGCTTTCGCCTGCATCGTGAACGCAGCCTATATAGTGGACTTTGGTAGAATTAAAAAAATAAGTGTAGAGCAGGTCTGTGATGATTTTTAGTGCTACTATCATCTAGTTTTAATTCTGGTTCTGTCTTGGTTAAGTCCTAAGCAGTCCTGATTTTGAATTGGGGTTTAATCCCTGTGTCTTGATACAGCCCCGACTTTGTTCGGCCTCGCTGCTTAATTAAAAAAAAATAGTTTAAGGTGTCCTGCATATGTGATATATATATATATTCCTATATGAAGTCATTCTGTTTTGAACAAAACTCAAAACACAGCGTAATCAATCTTTCAGTCATTTCTACCCCCCATCCCACATGCAGCTCGCTGCATAAGATCCATCGACTGAGAGCGTTTTCTGGTAAAGTGCCCAGGCCAATTCAACAGACAGATTATGATACATGGCAGTCAGGTGTTGAATTAGCCCTGAAAGATCCATCTATATCTAATCTGCAGCGCACCAGACTGATTCGCGACAGTCTACTGCCTCCTGCCTGTAATATGGTAAAACATCTCAGCCTTGACACACCACCAGAAGTCTATATGAAACAACTTGACTCAGCCTATGGCACTGTGCAAGATGGGGAAGACTTATATGCCAAGTTCATGGACACCTTCCAGGACAGTGGAGAAAAGCTTTCGGCCTATTTGCAACGTCTGCAGGTGGCATTACAGCATGCAGGTGTTTTAGAGAAAGACATGGACAAACGACTGTTGAATCAATTCTGCAGGGGATGGTGGGATAACAATTTAATATCGGAACTCCAACTTAAACAAAAGAAACACAACCCCCCCAAATTTGCTGAACTTCTATTGCTCCTTCGAACTGAAGAGGACAGAGAGGCAGCAAAGACATTAAGGATGAAACAGCATTTGGGAACGAACAGAAAACAGAAAGCCACCGCTAATGCCCAGTTTGCCAATACTGGGGAAGAAACTAACCTCTGTACTGCGCTAACCACTCTGACTAAACAGCTCTCACAACAGATGGCAGCTATACAACAGCAGCTTGCAGCTTTGACAGCACAACAGTGTAATGTCAAACTACCATTTGCTGCCTGCCCAGCTCCAAAGCCCTATGGGCCGAAGAAGGTTGGTAAGAATCCAAAACCTAGCGTGTCCAGCCCTAAACCAGGGATCTGCTTCCGCTGTGGAGAAGATGGTCACATTAAGCCACAATGTGAAAATGCACTCAATTCAGCATTGGTAAGCGCTAAGCGGAAACCATTTGACAACAAACAAAAGTGGCAGAAGCAAAAGTCCTCTGCTTCTGAGGATTTAAACTAGTTCCAGTTCCTGTTGATGGGCAAACAGGAGCTGAGCTGGACCAACCTTGTCCCACTGAGAACAAAAAGCATGGCAAGTGTGTAAAATTGCAGACAAAGACAAAGGTCCACACTAGATTACCGCCAGGATTAGTTGGATCCAGATGTACAGCAGAAGTCAACATTGCAGGTTGCAACTGTCCGTGTCTACTGGATACTGGTTCCCAGGTTACCACAATTCCAGTTTCATTTTATAATGAGCATCTCTCCGATCAGCCAGTCCACCCATTGAATGAGCTTCTTCGTGTGGAGGGGGCTGCTGGTCAGTGTGTCTCATGCCTTGGGTATGTTGAAGTTGCCATGACATTTCCAAAAGACTTTCTATCACGGCGGGGTGCGCCGGTGTGGGGAAAGAGGTAGACCCAGATGCAGACACGGTGGAGACAAAACGTAGTTTCAAAAATAAAGCGAGCCTTTATTGGCTGATTGCAGAAGAAAAACAAGGAACTAGGGAAACTAAGGAGGCTATGAACGCTGCGTTAACAAAAAGGCCGTGACACTCAGTGAAAAACTATGACAAACTATGAACACTGAGTAAACTAGAAAACACGGAGAAACAATGGAGTAAACCTATGAAAACTGTGGTGAGGTTAACAGACGATCTGACACTGACTGAGTGGAACACACAGACTAAATACACATAAGGAATGATCAAAGGAAGTAGAATCACATGGGGAAAACAGCTGACAGGACACGTGAAAGTAAACATAATAAACACAAAACTCTTTCATAATAAAACAGGAAACATAAGGAGACCCAGACATGACTTGAACTTGACAAACAAAGAAAACTTGGACGTGAAACATGGCAGAATGTAACTAGATAAACCGAAATGAAACTAGACTAAAAAGAATAAGAAAAACACCAAGAAACTCAGAATACTGGGTCACATGACCCAGGGCCACGACACTTTCTTGGGAGTGACTTCCCAGTTCAAACGCTTGCACTTGTTGTTCCTGATGTGAGACCTGATTTTCCAACCTCAGTACTCATTGGCATGAATACACTTGAAATTCTTTATGAACAATTCTCTTCTAGTAACTGTTCATCATTCCAGCCTACCTCTTACGGGTACAGAGCAGTTCTGCAAACTCTCCAAGTGACGTACCAACAGAATTGTAATGATCATCTTGGTGTTGTGACCACCCTTAGTAAATCTCCTGTGCTAATTCCAGCTGGCTGCACAGTTGTGGTCGAGAGTTCTGCCAAGCTTCTCAGCCCAGCTAATCAATGTGTCATCATTCAGCACCCGGGTTCAGGCCTGCCGGGTGGTTTGTGTGTCAGTAATTGTCTAGTCGCTCTTAAAGCTGGTACACACACTCAGGTTCCAGTTGTTGTATCAAACAGAACAGAGCAAGACATCTACATACCAGCTTTGAGTGTCATTGCAGAGCTGGGAGCCTATGACTGCATAGTCTCTGAGCACAGTGTGACCAACCTCCCAGATCAGGAGATGCTGTCAACACCACTCACTTTCAATTTTGGTGAGTCACCAATACCAGCAGAATGGAAAGAACGGATCACAACAAAACTGAATGCCATGTCTGAAGTTTTTTCACATCATGACTTGGATTTTGGTTGCACTAAAGAAGTGAAGCATCACATCAAGCTCCATGACAATACCCCTTTTAAACACAAAGCAAGACCTATTCATCCCCAGGACATACAAGCTGTTCGTAAACATCTTCGAGAGCTTCTAGATGCTGGTGTTATCAGGGAGTCATCATTTTCATCACCAATAGTGGTTGTCAAGAAGAAAAATGGAGACATTCGACTATGTATTGACTACTGCAAACTCAACCTGCAAACGATTAAGGATGCGTATGCATTGCCCAACTTGGAGGAATCGTTTACAGCACTCACTGGATCGAAATGGTTCTCTGTGCTTGATCTCAAATCTGGTTATTATCAGATAGAGATGGATGAAGCTGATAAAGCCAAAACCGCCTTTGTAACGCCAATTGGGTTTTGGGAGTTCAACCGAATGCCTCAAGGAGTTACTAATGCACCTTCAACGTTCCAAAGACTCATGGAGAAGTGCATGGGAGACTTGCACTTGAAAGAGGTCCTGGTGTTTTTGGATGATTTGATCATATTCTCCAACACACTTGAGGAGCACGAACACCGTTTGCTGAGGGTGTTGAATTGCTTGAAAGAATTTGGGTTAAAACTTTCTCCAGAAAAATGCAAATTCTTTCAGACATCCGTCCGATACCTGGGCCACACTGTTTCAGAAAATGGTGTTGAGACAGACCCAGAAAAGGTTGCCATCTTGAAATCCTGGCCAATTCCAACCAACTTGAAGACCTTGAAATCTTTTCTGGGATTCGCTGGCTACTATAGGCATTTTATTAAGGGATATGCCATGATCGCCAAGCCACTCAACAACCTCACACGTGGGTACCCATCCACACACAAAAGCCCCAGAAATGAGAATTCTAAGCGCTCACAGTTTGATCCCAAGCAATCCTTTGTTTCCAGGTGGAGCCCTGAATGTCAGTTGGCTTTTGATACTCTCATTGACAAACTTACCACTGCACCAGTTCTAGGTTTTGCTGATCCGGCACTGCCTTACATCCTCCACACAGATGCCAGCACCACCGGATTGGGTGCCGCCTTTACCAAGAGCAAGAGGGGAGACTTAGGGTGATAGCCTATGCCAGTAGGGGTTTGTCATCCAGTGAAAGTCGTTACCCAGCTCACAAGCTTGAATTCTTGGCACTGAAGTGGAGCGTGACAGAAAAATTTCATGATTACTTGTATGGAGCAAGTTTTACAGTGGTCACGGATAACAACCCACTTACCTATATCTTGACATCAGCAAAGTTGGATGCTACTAGCCATCGTTATTCTTCCTGAGAATTACTCAGAAGATTCCCATGGACTTCCTGTTATTTCCACCATATCCCATTCTGAGCTTTATGAAAAACAGAGAACTGATCCAACTCTCCGGGAGGTTATTCACCAGTTGGAGTCAGGAGAAAAAGTTCCTCTGACAGCCAGGAAAGAGCTTCCTGAAATTCCCCTTCTCCTTCGAGAACTGAATAAATTGGAACTGATTGATGGTATTCTCTATAGGAAGAGATATGAAAATGAACAACCATCATACCAACTGGTCCTTCCGACAGAACTGCGGCAAACTGTTCCCCACAGCCTCCACAATGATATGGGCCACCTGGGAGTGGAACGAACCCTTGACCTTGCCAGGACTCGGTTCTATTGGCCAAGAATGGCAGTGGATGTGGAAAATAAAATAAAAACCTGTGGCCGGTGTATTCGCCGGAAAAGCTTGCCGGAGAGAGCTGCTCCTCTTGTTAACATTCGGACATCACATCCACTTGAACTCATTTGTATGGATTTCCTCAGTCTCGAGCCCGATACCATCAACATCAAAGACATCCTGGTACTGACAGATCATTTCACCAAATATGCCCTTGCCATTCCAACACCAAACCAAAAGGCAAAAACTGTGGCTAAATGTCTTTGGGAAAACTTCATCATTTATTATGGAATTTCAGAAAGACTCCATACAGATCAAGGGCCAGACTTTGAGTCAAAATTGATAAAGGAGTTATGTGCCCTGTTGGGAGTCCAAAAGTGTCACACAACACCGTACCATCCAAGAGGAAACCCAGTAGAGAGGTTTAATCGCACTCTACTGGCCATGTTGGGAACTCTTGAACCCAAACAGAAATCCAAATGGAAACAGTTTGTAAAACCACCACAACCACCAATTCTAACTCTTCGGTCGTACATATTGTGTAGTGTTAACATGCAACGGGACGTGCATGTATTCAAGGGGGGAGGGTGTAACCCAGAGTAAAATCTGTTTTACTAGAATTTAGTAATTTCCTGCACTTATTTCCTGCCATTGAACGCATCACAAATACATGACTCCAACCACATGACTTTGCTCAGCCAATCGGATGGCATGTAGGTCATAGTAAGCCTGTCCCGCTTCCTCCGTCAGATGCGTGGAGGCAAGCCAGAGCTGTTGCAGGTTTGTATTGGCAAACACTTGCTTTTCCCGTTTTAATGAATTTTTTTAACACCAGCTAACTTATGCGATTTAGACGCTGATTACTGTGAGCCGGAGCCATAGTGTTGTCGTGCAGAACGGAATTGGTGAGTTTGAACTTTTAATTGACTGTTTGTGTTGCTAACAAATATAACTGTGTGGATGCTGTAGGCATCCACACTATTGAGTTCCTGTTTCTCTTTATTCCACTATATTCTAGTTGCTTCTGTACATTTTTTGGCACTTAACTAGTCCCACAGTTTTTATCTGATTTTCGCCATTCAAACTTTAAAAAATTCTGCTCTTTCCTGCTATGACTTTTGGTGCTCATATACTTTTTGAGATATTAAATTTTTATGCAATTTTTTTGTCCCATTGAAACGAATGGACCACATTATCAGTGTGGTCACTGATTTTGCTTGCCAGGGTGAACTGTGTTTTAGCTCAGTGAGATGAGTAGCCGTTCTCAGAGCGGGAGGCCCGGGTTCGAATCCCGCCTATGGCAACATTTTTTTCAGGTAACAGTTAAACTTATCAACACAAATTTCAGCTTCTTCACCCCTTTTCAGCAGAATTATTAGTTTTTTCATTCCTTTTCAGGAAAAATTCCAGATTCTTCAGCTGTTTTTTAGCAGAAACTTCCGCAGCACAACATTCCGTTTCTTTTCAGTTTCTTCACCTCCTTTCAGCACATAGTTTTACTTCTTCAGCTGTTTTCAGCAGATTCCCCTACACGGCATTCACACAGCATTTTCGCAGGAAATGCAACTTTTTCTAGTTCTATAAAGTTGTTCTATATAGCGTGTAACTGTTCATATAGAGCGTTATTAAATTTATTGCTAATGCACATTGACTTCTGAGGAAATTTTAGATGGCACTCATCATCAGAAAGGTTGCTGGCCCCTGGTCTAACAGATCTTCAGGATAAACATGGATCTGGTCAAGCATTCAAAGATTTCCTCTCACCTTTATCCATATTTATGAGAGAAAATGAAAAAGAAAAGTCAGGGCGTGCTCTCCTGAACTACCTCTCCAACCGTTTGCACCAGCAGAAATGGCAGCTGATGAAGCTGTAATGTTGTGTAACTCTGAGCATGTGCAGTAGAGGTTCAACCTACAGGAAAAACAGCGCTTTAGACACACCAAATTGTTGGATGTGGAGGTTTTACACCCACCAAGCACCAACATGAAGGTTTTGCCTCTTTCTCCAGACGTTAAGGTCAGAGCTCGAGGAGGAGATACGACCTGCCTGTCACTGTGAGTGGAGACTGTATCACAGCTGTGCCTCCTGCTGGCTCTCTATGGAGTACAACTGTTCTACTATGTAGTTTACCTCTGTATGGCTCTGACTGGTTCTTTGATTAGCTTGAAGGCACACCCCTTTATTGCAGGATTCTAGCCTAGAACCAATCAGAATGCAGATAATATTCTCATTCACCTGCCTCCTCTTGGTTTTATCCTTCTGTAATTTTTCTGCGTTTTAGAAACTCAACAGTTTTGCATGTTACCAGTCCTTGCTGCTTCAGCGCTGATTCCAGATCTGAAACTCTGCTCTGGTATCGACTGATCTCACTCAGCAGCTGCTCTCTGGTCTGAAACACAAAGAATACAACCGTCAACCTGTTAGTGCCTTGCTTGATTGCAGCTAATGCAGCCCTCTGTGCCCCCACCGGGGTCACCTTGATCTCCTTCTCTGCATCGTAGTTTCCGCCACTCGTCTCCGCTAACAGAGCATACGCTCGCTGCAGCGCTTGGTACTCCTGAGTCAGCTGACGGTAACGAAGCTCCGCCTCCTCATGCACGCATAACTAAAACACACAAAACCCCAACTTCAGACCAGCGAGTCAGAGCAGTAACTGAAACAGTCTCAAGCTTTCATTGTTGCTGTCATCATGAAACGTAACACAGATAGCACAACCAATCATGCACAACTACACACATATCAGCCAATCAGACACTTGCAAGTCGCTGCTGGACGTATAAAAACATGGCTAATATCGTGCCACTTCAGATTTAAAAGCTATTTCAGAAATAAACTCAGTCATCATCTCCATCAGCTCTGTTTTTAATTTAATGACTCTATTAGGACTGATGCAGTTAACTGTTTATAGATCAGGGGTGTCCAACTCCAGTCCTCGAGAGTTTTTAGACGCATCCTTGGTCCGACACACCTGAATCAAATTTATGGCTTGTTCCTAGGCCTTTGCAAAACTTGATGGGATGCTGAAGAGGTAATCCAACCATCTGATTCAGCTGTGTTGGAGTAGGGATGCATCTAAAAGCTGCAGAACTGTAGCTCTCGAGGATTGGAGTTGGACACCCCTGTTATAGACACTGGCAGCTTAAGCAGGTTACAACTTAAAAAGTACCTGAAGGATGTTTTGTTGTTACTATATGAATTATTATTTAAAATCTAGCAAAGGTGGATCTTTGAAGGTTTTGTCTTTCTGTCAGCTCTCCATCAAAGGCTGAGCGCTGTCTGTTCCAAGCGTCAGAAACTACCAGCTGTTTCCTTTTACATCCCACTGGACTTAAGAGCACGTTTGGATGTCCTCACCTTTGGAAGCAGTGGGTGTGTGTACATGTGTGCGTACCTCGTCTGGTTCAGTATCTGGAGTTCTGTCAGTGTGAAAGGACAAAGACGAGCCATCAGAATCCACAGACGCCTCTTCATCATAGCCATAAAACGTCTCAATGACCTGCAGGCAACACACAGAGACACAACGTAGTTCTGAAAACCCACCACAAAGTGCCATAACACCATCAAGACATCCTCCATTTTTCTACATCACACCCAGTTCAGGATGCTTTACAGATCATCAGAGATCTGATTTCTGGTCCAGAAGAGCTGACCAGAGTTGGTCCAACCAGCTCTCAGTATGTTTACATGAAATCATCGAAATCTGATGATTGGGCTGTAACCTGATTGGTCAAAGCCAATTACTGATGGAGCTGTGACAGGAGAAGACTCTGAATTAGTAAACGCCGTTTAGTTTGTGACCTTTTAATATTTCAATCATTATTGAGAAAACACTGAATGTCTGTCACCATGGTGACTTAATTTAAGGAGCTTGTAAAAACACAAGCGACTGGACTCGTTTAAGTTTCTTGAAGATGTTTCAAGTTTCATCCAAGACGCTTCTTCAGCTGTAAAACCAAATAGTGGAGTGTCCCTTATTTGATCATTACCCTCATCACAGGAGCCAAAGTGTGAAAAAAGGTGTAGTTGCTATTAGCAGAGGTTTAGCTGAACCATCGTGAGTCATGTGACCTATTGAGATCAACTCACCCATGTGAGTGGGCGTTAAGGTCTCTGTGAAGGATCTCAGAACTGGATTATAGATGGCAGACAGTTGGTGTGGTAAGCCCCGCCCTCTGTTCAAAGATAGCCGTTCACAGTGGACACAGATGCTTCTTGTACTCCTCTTTCAAACCTGTCCTCTCTGTCCAACATGTGAACATTTGCATCCTTAAAGCAGTGACCTTTGTCCTTTAGTACAGCCGGGTCTTGTCCCGTGGAGGTGGCTCTTCTATGCTGTGCGTTTATAAAGTGGCTGTTTGGTGTCTCCAGTGTAGAGGTCTGAGCACTCCTGCCTACACTGTTGAGGTTGTGTGTGGGATGAACCAGTTTGTGTCTGAGTGTGTGGCTGGGTACACTGGGATGTCGTGTTTCTCTGATAAACCTGCCACATGAGGGATGACAGTTGTTCTGTTTGTCCTTCTGATCCTCCCTAGTTGGTGTCTGACCGTCTTTCCTGTGCATCTTAGTTGATTTGATGAAAGCCCAGCTGGGATAACATCTGTGTTCCTTTGTTTCCCCTTCTGGCTTAGAGGGGATGTTTTTCCCAGGGTTGCAGGATCCCGATTTCCCCAAGTTTGTGTTCCAGAGGGTGGTGGAAGTCAAGTGGGGAGTAGGTACTGGTCTGTGTTTGTGGGTTTCCAGTAAATGTAAACGTTGAGGTTTCCATCCTCCTCAATGTGCCATAAATAGCCCCTACACGTCGTTTCTACTGAAGACAACATTAAGCAGACATTTAAAAAAAAGTTGTCACCTGGTGTTACAAAACACCCTCTCAGTGGACCAAAACCGGAGGTCCAAAAATGACTTATAAAAGACGTCGCTCCAACTTCACTTTGCGTAATGGGATGCACATTCAGTCTGAGCTGCTGGAGCTTTACAGCAGGGCTTCATTTGCTGCTTTCAGGAACAAGCTGTACACAAAACATCTATCACACTGAAAGCGTTCTGCACATGAAAGAAATGCTGAGGGTCACCTGCTTCTGACCAGGTAAGCTGGTCAGCCTCGGTTTTCATGGAGATTCAATAGGTAAACAACTCGCTAAAGAATTAACCTGGCTTCGTCATACACTTCTCTGCACATCTCTTACACACAAACAAAGAAGTATCGGGGTACAGGCCTGGCCTCACCCTGCAGGCTCTGAAGGTCCGTTTCCTCCTCACCGATTCCTGACGCCGGTACCTCAGTAACATGTCTCTCTCCTACAGACAGGCAGACAGACAGCAGCATGTTTCACTATTAATAGAAAGGTCTTACTCTCAGGGTTATCACTGATTCTATGCATGCTAGATACAAAGCTCACAATCCATCACACAGGACACACCAACAACTGTATTAACACTGGTACTATTCAATACTTACAATCACATTCTTCACATAACCAGCTGTCTCCAGAGCCTGTAAACACAAACTAAGTTTTATTAAAGTGAAGTACTGAACTGTAGTACAAGTATAAATGTGTGAGTGTGTGTAGTACTAGTAGGAGCAGTAACAGTATTACTTGTAGTCTGTATGGACACAGTTGCTCACTTAATGGGTTTTTTCACATTGTGGTTTCTCACTGAAGGCATCAAAACTATGAATGAACACATATGGGCTTATGTGTGTCCATCCATCCATCCCCCTCTTCCACTTATTCAATTCGGGGTCATGGGGGGCTGGAGTCTATCACAGCTGTCTTAGGGCAAGAGACAGGGTAGACCCTGGATTGTTTCAAGATCAGGCTTCAAAGTTTCCTTTTTGCTAAAGCATATAGTTAGGGCTGGACCAGGTGACCCTGAATCCTCCCTTAGTTATGCTGCAATAGGCTGCTGGGAGACTCCCATGATGCATTGAGTGTTTCTTCTTCACTCACTATGTTTTTATACAACTCTCTGCATTTAATTACTAGTTATTATTAATCTTTGGCTTCTTCCTGTTGACAGCAGACGGCCGCCCCTCCCTGAGCCTGGTTCTGCTGGAGGTTTCTTCTTATCAAAAGTGAGTGTTTTCTTCCCACTCTCGCCAAAGTGCTTGCTCATAGGCAGTCATATGACTGTTGAGATTTACTCTGGTTTATTTGTATTATTGTAGGGTATTTCTTTTACAACATAAAGCACCTTGAGGCAACTCCTGATGTGATTTGGCGCTATACAAACTGAACTGAATCAGTAGTATGGGTACCTTGGACAGGTCATCAATGATGTGTTGCTGCTCCAGGACTTGTAACCGCAGAAACTCCATCTCTCTCTCGTCCTGACTGTAACCATGGTAACTGGTGGAGTGGCTGCGGTCCAGATCATTTAATGAACTTGGCCTCCTCTGTGGACCACAAAAGCATGGCTGTTACCATAGCAATGGTACGCTAAAGTATTTGATTGCTGTTTGATGGTTTTTCATGCTCACTGTCACCAAGTGCTCGGCCATGATGGGTTGTCTTTTGCAGCACTGTTTCACTGTGTTTGAATAAAGTATACTATAACTAGGGCTGTTCGATATAACAATATAAAAACGTCTATCGTTTCATATTACGCTATTGTTTGTTTTGTGGTAAAATAAACTGTTTACAGCAATATTTTTTGATGGTTTTGATGGTCACTGTAGAATTTACCAAAGTTCTATTTTTCTCTTATATTTAATATAACCACACTACAGTGGACAAGTGACTGTTTTTATGGGTTGTCATTAGCAACAACGATGGTAAAACCATCGTGTGGCTTGTTTATTTTCCACATAAACCTTTCACAATAAAGCTGAAGATCCTGTTGAGATTTTTCAAAATAAACTGCAAAGTATTTCGGACAAGAGTGTTTACGGACGAGAAGCTAAGAAAGAGCTCATAAAGAAAATTGCGGCCGTTTCAACTTATGTAACACTCGACTCCAGGTAAACGACGCCCAGCTGAAAACACTTCACGCAAGTTGAGTGGACCGAGATTCACAGAATTTACAGAAAATGTTAAATTTTTGTGATGTACATCGTTATCGGGACGATAAATGTCTTATATAGGGATATGAGATTTTGGTCATATCGCACAGCCCTAACTATAACAGTTTCTGCTTTAGTGTAAGTAAGTAAGTAAAAGTAAGTCAAATGTATCTTCACAGATAAAAATCACAAAGTGCTAAATAAAATAATATAAAACAATGAGAAAATGAATTACAAGCTTGTATAGAAATGCCTTCAGCTGCTTTTTAAAAGAGTCAATGGAGTCTAAACACCGTAAAGCCAACAGTAGAGAGTTCCACAGCCTCGGTGCCTGTTTTGAACCCAGTACATGGGGCCAACAGTAACTTCTGACCTGAAGACCTAAGTGCTCGGGATGGAGCATGAGGTTTCAACAGGTCAGATGGACTGGGGAGCTTCACCATGCAGAGCTCTAAAAGTTATGACTAACATTTTAAAATGAACCCTAAAATTTACAGGCAACCTGTGAAGAGAAGCCAGAACTGGAGTAATGTGTGACCTCTTGTCAGTGCCAGTTAAAAGTCTCGCCGCAGCATTCTGTACAGTTTGAAGGCGATCCAGAGCTGATTTGTTGGAACAAGTACAAAGACCGTTACAATAATCCAAACGAGAAGAAATAAAAGCACGACGAATCATCTCAGGTTCTGTCTTTGACACCAGTAGTCTGAGTTGACAAATGTTTCTTAGATGATAAAAACAGTTGTTTGGAAAGATTCACACTGTACTGTCAAATATGATGCCCAAGTTTCTGAGACTCGATTGAACAGAAGGGCGTAAAAAACTGATATGCTGCTTAATTTCCGAGATTATATGGTCAGGACCAAAAATCAAAGTTGTGATTAAATTGTCATTTGATCATTGTTTGATTTCTGACAGACAATTATTTAAACAAGGCAATTCATAAAACTCAGAAGCTTAACAGTATAACTGAATGTCATCAGCATGGAGATGATAAGAAATATTATTGTAACGTCTGATAATTTGGCCTAGAGGAGGATATACAGCAAAAGGAGAATCGGACCTAAAACAGATCCTTGAGGTGCCCCAGAAGGCAGAACTGATGTTTCAGACAACACATGATTCATACAGACAGTAAAAGATCTCTCAGATAGATACGACATAAACCATTTAAAACAACACCAGTAATCCTGAACAAGTCCTTTAGCCTATTTATCATGATGCTGTGATCAACAGCATCAAAAGCTGAGGAGAGAACCAGTATAACCAGTACGGCGCACTCCCCAGAGTCTGCTGCCATCAACATGTCACCACACACTTTAAGTCAAGTGGTTTGAGTCGAGTGCAATTTGTGGAAACCAGACTTGGAAAATGTCCAGAACATTGTTCTTCTCCAAAAAGTTGTTCAGTTGTTCTGCAACTGTTTTTTCCAAGATCTTTGACACAAATGATCATTTTGATATTTTCAGTGTGATACTGAGAGGATGATGGAGAGATAATAGACCTGATGGCAGCGACTTTATTTACAAAATAGTTCAAAAATTCATTACAATCAGATTTAGTATAGACTGGTACATGAGGAATATCAGGAGAGACAGCATTCATAATTGTGTCAAACAACACTTTGGGATTGTTCTTTTTTGAAATTCAGTTCTGGCATTTTTTTATCATGTCATTAAGTGAGGAAACTGATTCCTTGAGATGTATCCATGAACCTCGAGCTTGGAAGCCTTCCATAAACGTTCTAACTTGTGACAATATTTCCTAAAATTCAGAATACTTTCATTTATCCAGGGACAGAAATTTGAAGAATGGACGACCCTTTGTTTCAGAGGCGTCCCTGTATATGAGATAGATTTACATTAATTGTTAAAACGTACGTATATATCTGTGTATATGTTTGTGTATATAGGTAGGTATGTATGTGTGTATGCGTATGTACTCCTTTGTATGTATAACTTGTACATATCTTTTTTGTGTAAATGCCTGTGTTACTGTGTAGCCTGTGTTACGCTATTGTGTGTTACACACACTCCCTGAGTAGGTACCCTTAAACTTATGTCTATCTTATCTTCCTCTCCCATCCAAAAACTGAATGTAAATCTACATCCTGCCAACGGAGAGATGCCAAACTGTGTTTCATTGTTCTTGTAACAGTGACAATACAGATCTATTCTATTCTACAAGACACCAAGAGTCCTGCCAGGGTCAAACGTGGCCGAGAGCCTTCCAGCAGCATCCTGGTTTATAATCTGGATCATTCAATCTTTTGGATCATTGGTGTAAGAGGTGAAAGCTCCAAATAAAATGACAAATTAAACTTCAGAGTCCTGTAATTGGGTTGTCAATGAAGTACTTAAACCCTGAAGTGTGAGTGAATCCTGACACCTGCTGGTAAAAAGCAGTAACTGTGTGTGGAAGCTGCACATCACATCAATTCTAACACCATCACCAGTTTGACTGATACAGAATAGGGTGTGTTAGAGTCAGAGGTTACCATAGTTACCATCTCCAGATTCTCCTGGGTGACGAAGCGAAGCTTGTTATCGAGTCGACGCAGTGCTAGAGCCAGCTCTTCGTTTTTGCGGCTCAGACGCTTGTTCTTGTCCAGAAGAGGAAGAAACTGACTCTCGGCCTCTCTCAGGCGCTTCAACTACAGAACACACGAAAAATAAAAACATGCAGGCAGGAAGAGGACAAGGATTTTATCAAGTAATTCATTAGCCCCAGGTAAGATAACATCAGGGTGACAGTGCCCTACAGCAGGGGTGTCAAACTCAAATACACAGTGGGCCAAAATTCAAATCTGGAACAAAGTCGCGAGCTAACATTAATATTTATTGAAAAAAAAAATCTTCCTCCAGATATGAGAATGAATCTTTTCTTATGGACTCAAACACGTTTTGCTGAAAAACTGAATATGGAACAAGCAAAGTTTAATACTAAACAATATATATATTAGCTGTATAGTACCAGTAGGCCAGCTCTGATAGTAATTTGGTATGGCTTCGCGGGCCAGAGTTTGACACCTATGTTTTAGGCTCAGGTGCAACGACACGGCTTTAACAAGAAGAAACGTCAGTCATTCACCGCCATCTTTCTCTTCTTCCTGCGCACTAAAACCACCAAAGTCCTCTTCTCCAGTGTCGGAAACGAACAGGCTCAGGATGGCTTCTCATCCACTCTCAGCTTCTTTCCTTCGTTGTCACTTTCAAAACCAAAGAAATCCTCGTTGTCAGTGTCGGACTCGAACACCCTGAAGGGCCGTGGCGGTGTCCTCCTCTCCATCAGGCAGCAGTCCAGCCCTTCGAAATCCGTTGGTGATCGTGGATGTTTTCACACTTTTCCACGCTGTCAGAATCCACGGGTGGAGTTGGGCATAACTTGCTTTTCGCAAGTTTATCGCCGCTCATCATCCACGCCTCGTGCTGAACGTGTAGCGCTACTTTGAAGTTTGTTTTTCGCGCTACTTCGTACGGCACTACATTGCCTGGCGGACGGACATGTGACCAACATACCACTCTTGAACCCCGATCCTTCCGCCAGGCAACGTAGTGCCGTACAACAGCGGAACAAACAAAACAAATCGTCTTACGATATGACAAAAATCATGGACAATCCATAGAAAAGCCGCACCTGACTAAACCCGCAGGGTTCAAAGCTTGTGCAAAAAGTAGCGGCTTATAGCCCGACAATTACGGTACATGGTCTCGTACACCTGTTCAGAGGTTGTGGCAGAGACCTATCCACATGGTTTAGTTGACATATCCCAACCTCAGCCAAGCTGTGCATCTTAGCTGATGTAAGTGAATTAGATATGGAAACAAATACATGGCCTGGTCCTCACTGTGTGAAGGGGGCCCGGGAGCCAGTATGTGAACGTGGACCGAAGCGCAGATCAAACATGGAGACAGCAGATAGATTTCTCACAGGCTTTATTACAAACACGAAAATAAACTTGAAACACGAGGAAGGGAAATGTAGTGTGTTCGGATGTGGAGTAACTGCAAATAAAGGAGAACATAGTTAGAAGGGAAGCGAAGGGAGCTGAACCAGAGGTAGATGAAGATTGGTTTGAGTTGCTTGCTTGGCAGGTGGAGCACGTGGGGCTCTGAGGGGGAAGGAGATGCTCCGGGTGGCATTGAGGAAGGCGAGTAACTGAGTTTGTTTCTGACCTTAATTCCTTGTGTTCCAGAGAGTTCCAGGCTTCTTCTCTTTGTGTGCATGGTCCAGGGCCCTGGTGCTGGGGTTGCCCATTTTCTGGTTGGGACCGTGCTTGTGTGGGGGTGCACTGCATCCCCTTGGCTGCTTCACCTGGTGGGGTGGGTAGGCCCACACTGAGATGTCCGGTCTGTGCCTTGGGGGCTTTTGAGTACCTGCAGGCTTATATGCTGAGAACTACATGCTTTTTCCTTCCCCGCTTCTTCTGACAGCACAACACTAACACATGTAATATCATGAGGGGGAATATATGCCTCACAGGCCTCAATCGGTAGGACTTTGCTCACTGTGCTGCACAGCCATTAATTACACTGTAGTCATTACAGTTCAGGACACATCACCATACACATAGGACGTCTGGGGGCATATGTGATACCCAGAGGTTGGTGGGTGGGCTGCTGAGGTGGCGATGAGCACTGTTGACCATCTGCTCATGTCTCCTCAAATCTAATAGCAGGCTAATTTCCACACAGTCACCCAACAGGCCACCACTGCACTGACATAAAAAGAAACATACTGCTCATACAAACGCTCACAATCTTCTCCCACATATGACAAAATTGTATGTTTGAGAATCTTGCCTTGTTGTGTCTTTCAGGTGCTTTGTGTTTTGTTACAGATGCAGCAGCTGGAGACCCTGTTTGCATCAACCTAGACTCCCCACCCCACCTTCACCAAACTGGCCTTCAACCTCCTGTCTGCTTCAGCACAACACCACTCTGATAATAATGTAAAATATATATATATATAAACAAAAAAAAGATTAACAATAGGAGCCTACAGAGAGTCCATAGTTCTCCTCTTGGTAAAACAAATGTGTTTGGCACAACAAAGCATTCAGGCCATGATTCTGTTTGCTAAAACTACCACACATGACAGGTAAAGAGATAAATAAAGAAATGAGCAAGCACAATGGGTCCAATATAAGGTTTTGTGTGTGTGTGTGTGTGTGTGTGTGTGTGTGTGTGCTTTACCAATTCGTTGCGTTCTTCTGACAGTAGAGCATTTCTATCTTCTAACTTCCTGACGACGGCACTGAGCTCAGCTATCTTCAGCTGAAACCTCCGAGTGTCACGATCCTCCTGAGACTGAGCACAAGAACGACAGCCCAGGTCAAAGGTCAGCCACCAACCAAATACCTAACTGCAAACTGCATTCAAGCCTCATCAGCGTGGTAGCATGCAAACACATGAAAAATCTAAAGTTTCTTTTGTATTTTCATACAATAGGAATTTCTTCAACACTGAATTACTAAAAATATAATTTGAAACAAACTGAAAGTCAAACAGAACAAACTGAAATCTTAAGAGAATTCAGTAACAGTACAAATGGTGTTAAAAGGTGAACCTCTAAGGAACTTTGGCACAAAGTCAACATACCTTTACAGAGGACTTTACTAGTGATTATAGACATCCCATTTTAGTGTTCTGTCACTCTCTGATAACTAGTCAGTAAAATTTTAAAAGGTCCATGAGAAAGTTGAGTGCATCTTTCTGCTGGAGTGCAAAAGGTCTGGTTAGCTCCAGGCCAAGTTTGTTTTAAAAGCCTAAGTTTTCTTTGTCTCTCGCTGTCTGCCTTAGCCCTTTTAGCCTGGTCTGTAGAAGAAGACTGCACATGTAGTTTGTGTAGACACCACATTTCTTGAGGTGAAACAGCAAAAAGTTTGGCTGAAGTCAACCTGTTATTGGCCTTAATTTCCGGTCTCAGATTAGCCTGGATGGTAACTCTTTACCATGCTGTACACTTCAAGACTGTTAGGGTGGCTAGGAAGGCCCTGAAACACTCTCCTGGGCAGCTGGGATATTATTTATAAGAAATGCTCCTGGTGGTATACTTTGAGAGAAGTACAGCGTGACTCAGTCTAACTATTAGGGGGTATTATACTGTGTTATTTAAAACATGTTGGATATTAGTAGTCACAGAGCAGTCATTAGGTCAAGTACCATCTCCACAATGATTATGAGACTGACCTCCCAGCCCACTGTTCGTCAGCGGTGCTGGTTTCAGTCATTGTGCAAACGTACTGTTTATAAGGTTGGACATTTGCAGTCAGACTGAAGAAGTCACCTGGATGAGTGACAAAAAGGTTCTCCCACTGAAAACGTCCAGATAAACAGAATCAACCTTTTGGGGTTTACTTACCTGGATGATAGCGCATGCATCAAGATACCAACTCAACAGTTTGGAAAGGGGTAGTGTTAACACATTCAAACACAGTTTATATGAACTATATTTGAAGAGTTTCAGTCAGGTTTCAGAGCTCCTCACAGTAAACAGCTTTAGTGAAGGTTACAAATGATCTGTCCAGTAGACCTCAGTGCAGTTACAGCGATTAGAGAATGCACTGCTGTGGTTTCTTTAATCATATCTAAATAATAGACTCCAATTTCTCCATGTAAATAGGGAGTCTTCTTTACACACTTAAGTTAATTATAAAGTTCCACAAGGTTCTGCACTAGGGCAAATATCAGTATCAGGGCAGTGTCATTCAAAGGCTTGCCATACATTTTTACTGCTATGAGGATAATACCAAACTTATCTACCCATGAGGGAATGTCTTAAAGACATAAAGACCACTAACTTTCTGCTTCTTCATTCAGATCAAACTGAGGTTATTGTACTCGGCCCTGAAAATCTTAGAAATATGGTATCTAAGCAGATTCTTCCTCTGGATGGCATTACCTCGGCCTCCAGTAACGCTGTGAGGAACCTTGGAGTCATTTTTGACCAGGACATGTCCTTCAACGCACATATTAAACAAATATGTAAGACTGCTTTCTTCCATTTGTGCAACATCTCTAAAGTTAGAAATATCCTGTCTCAGAGTGACGCTGAAAAACTAGTTCATGCATTTATTACTTCCAGGCTGGACGACTGTAATTCATTATTATCAGGAAGTCCTAAAAACTCCCTGAAAAGCCTTCAGTTAATCCAAAATGCTGCAGCAAGAGTCCTGACAGGGACTAGAAAGAGAGAGCAGATTTCTCCTGTTTTGGCTTCCTGAATTCAAAATCCTGCTCCTCACATACAAGGTCTTAAATAATCAGGCCCCATCTTATCTGAATGACCTTGTAGTACCATATCACCCTATCAGAGCACTTCGCTCTCGCTCTGCAGGCCTACTTGTTGTTCCTAGAGTATTTAAAAGTAGAATGGGAGGCAGAGCCTTCAGTTTTCAGCCCCTCTTCTGTACACACTCACTCTACTTTTAAAATTAGGCTTCAGTTTTGTGACATTTTAAAAATCTGTCTCAACACAAGACCAGAGCACTGTCTTGGCATTGGTACTTGCTGTGGTCCCCGATGCTGTTTGTCCTTCACAGTATTAGTCACCTGAACACATAATCTTATTTGTGTACAGGTTTTTGGATGGCTCAGTGAATATTGAGTATATTGATAGTTGATGAAGAAGGAGCCTGACGTGGGATGTTACAAAATACACAGAGCCCCTGAGAGCTGACATTGGGGAATGTTTGCTGGATTATTTTAGCTAAACTGCTGCCTTCCTTCTGGTCTATGTGAACAGTGAAGGGAAACACTGCAGACACCACAATAGAGGGATGCTGTGCCAGTTTAACTCTCTGTGAACAGCTGATCTCTAGCAGCATCCAGCTGCTCTGTAGGTATTATCCTGTCTTTGACTGCTGCGGTTTGGTCTGTGGTGCTGTGAATATTCGGTGAATACACCAGGCTTGTATCACTAAAGTCACAATCATAAATCGCAGCCACGACGACAGGCTCAGTCCCAGTGGTTGCTGAATCTGCTTTGTTTCTGCACTGGTGCAGGCTTGTGCCTGGCACACAGCTGAGGGTGACAGTATATAAGTCATGAATCAGTATCACAACACAAACAGGAGCTCCCACTGTAATGCTCTGGGGCTTTTGTGACATGAAGCAAATGAGATGGCTTTTTCACATGCAGTTTAAACAAGCAGGAAGAGGCGGAGCTTACAATGTGAGGAGCGTTGTTGGGGTTAAGAGTGGGGTGGTTTAGCCCCGCCCTCTGTGCATCTCTCAGGGCTGCAATTTGCTGTTCAGCAGCCTGAGTCTGCAGCTGGAGGCGGTGGGCGTGTCCAGCCTGCAGACCGAGGGCTTTGTCCAAAACACTGACAGCTCTGTCCTTCAGCTTTATCTCATCCATCTGCGCACAGACAGGTGAGAGACAGACATTGAGACAGGTTAGAGGAGACGGGGTTAGTCAGCTACGTCCTTCGGTTTTCTCTCTCTTCAGTCAGGTGAGACAGACAGGTGAGACGGACAGGTGAGCGACAGACAGCGAGACAGATTAGAGGACGCAAGGTTAGTCAGCTATGTCTTTGTTTTATCAGAGACAGGTGAGGGGTGAGAACTGAGGCTTGGGTTATTTCAAACACACAAGTGAGAGTCAGGTCCAGAAAAGACTTTCTAGTCTTTGTAATGTAAAATGAAGCAGGTGACTCGTGTATAGCACACTGAGTATCCTGAGTTTCGGGTTTGTCCAGAGAAATCTGGAGGTGCACACGCTCATACACAAGCTAGAGTCATAAAGTTTTGTGACTCTGCCCATGATAAATTATTTTGGCTGATGTCTCAGGTAACTTATACAGGATGTTAGTGCAGCTGCTTTGGTGCTGGATCTAGTTTGCATCTGTGATTTTACTGTGAACTTCCAACCCCATCATATGTAAGCGAGTAGTACGTTTACTTACACAATCACTAACCTAAAAGGTGAGATTAGTGTAACCTGGTAACCACCCACAAAAAGTCTTGGGGTGCGAATTTGTCCGTTCTACCTTAAAGGAAGTATGTGAGGGAGGGTTCGGGTTCTGAGGACATTGGTCAAAATGAAATCTTGAAAAGTTTTCGTTCCGTGGCCAGAGGCATGAACCTTGTACGTGATACCGGGGTCTGGTTACTAATGTGTACGTGATAAAATCACAGATTTTTTAACTTTGAGAGAAATAAGTTGGGCCAGCAGCTTAGGTGAATGTCTTAGGTCATCGTTGTCCCCTAAGCTGATTATAACACGCTCAGCTTTTCCATCTTTCTCCATCTAAAGGATTTTCTGACTCCCAAAGGCTTCTACAGTCAAGTTCAAAGGTCATGTTTATCAGCATTAATGACACACTGAACAAGGCACATGTTAAATATTTCTGGTTTGATTGCAGTTGGATGACTTCAGGTTCAAATGTCAACATTGTTGAGTTTAGTATGAGTTTGTGTTGCCCTAAGATTACAGCATGCTCAGGTCAAACACCCTCAGGTTGACTTCATCGTTGTCCCCGGCGGAGTTTCAGTGAGCCGGTGTTCAGCCTCTGTACCGCACCACTCCGTGTTACTCATGTATTCACTTTCATCATAATGCATTTATTCATCAGAGTCCACCAGAGGAACAGTCCAGTTTTAGTGGCTCATTCATCTGCCGGTTTCACGTTTTTCATCTTATTCAGAGACAAGTTGCACGATGTCTATGGTTTAATCTTTTTAACTGACTGCACAACGACAGGTGCTTGCTCAGTGCTTTGGTCAGGTTTAAACTCTGCATCCAAACAGAAAACGACCCTTCACGCTCATTTTCTATTTAAAAAAATGCCGCTGGATTGATGATTCCCATGTTTCCAGAGTCACAGCAGTTGGGAATTTCATCTTAACCGGGACTTCATTTTTGCCAGAACGCATTTTAGATTTTTTTATAAGCATAAATCTACAGGAAGTCTAATTCTACATTTAAATTCTGTTTTTACTTTTTCATCAGAACATTACACAACTCCACCAAACCTGCAGTGGAAGAATAAACAACTAAAATTGTCTTTAAGCATTAATTCTACTGTGTGTTAAAGACAGAGCTGTGATCTGATAAATCTGTTTACTTACAGTCGCCATTTTTAGTCTCCTGTCTTCAAATGAGCTGAACTTTATTATTTCGTAGACCAATTATACTGAACAAAGTGTTTAGAGCACACACGTGCTCACATGCTTTGGAGGTCACATTTTACGCCAACTCTCGCACTGACTGCCCAGGGTCGTCATGTCCACGGAAGATGCAAACCAGGCCGCCCCCGAGCAACATGGCGGAGGACTTTCATCGATCATCTACCCACCTTAGATGTTGCACGGGATGAGGCCGAAGCAGCTGCAGCTGACCGATTATGCTGGCGAAGACTTGGCGCCCAATGAGCCGAACAGCGCAGGAGGACCCAAAAGACATGCTCATACAGCACACAAATGCTATGTGCCGTGTGCAGCAGCTGTGTTTCCTTCATTCTGTCTTCTGTGTTTAACCTCTTTATATTTTCTAGGTTTACCTTTATTTGTAATGCTAATAGTAAAGCTGTCCATGTTTGTGATATGTCAGACGCTTCAGTATCCAAACCACCGACCTTCTGATTAGCAGATGACCCGCTCGGCCACCTCAACATACAGCGCCTGGTTATGTGTAACTATCATGAATGTGTAAACAGTCATGTGTGCGTCACAGGCTCCTACCAGGCGGCGAATCTCTCTCTCACAGTCTCTCTTGGTCCTGTTAAGCTCCTCTTGGTGTTGATGATGAGCTGATCGCAGCTCGGCTGCTCTGGCCTGGCAGGCCTGCTGAGCCGATGTCAGCGCCTCCTCAGCATTCCTCTTTGCTCCTCTCAGCTCAAGGATCTCGTGTTGGAAGCGACAACGCTCCGCCTCCCAGCTCCTTCTCGCCTCCTCCACTTCCCCCAGCAGGGCGCTCCTCACCTGAATAGCATGAGAACAAAGAGCCAATGGTGTCCTCTGGCGGTAAAGAATGAATACAGCCCAGATGCAGGTATTACAGCTACTGTGCTGCAGGGGTCGTCTTCACACACTGAGGTTAATTATGGAGTTCCACAGGGTTCAGTGCTAGGACCAATTCTGTTTACATTATACATGCTTCCCTTAGGCAGCATCATTAGAAGACATAGCATACATTTACACTGCTATGCCGATGACACCCAGCTCTATCTGTCCATGAAGCCAGATAACACACACCAATGAGTTAAACTGCAGGAATGTCTTAAAGACATAAAGACCTGGATGGCCGCTAACTTTCTGCTTCTTCATTCAGATCAAACTGAGGTTATTGTACTCGGCCCTGAGAATCTTAGAAATATGGTATCTAAGCGGGAATACATTTTGAGGGGTTGTATGTTTGACAGTTTTTGGAACTTGGAGCCTGAGGCAGGAAGACCAGCAACAAGACCACCCACCCCTCCCAAAAACTGCCCTACCAGCCAAACCAAAAGCTAAAAGGACGTACCAGCAACTAACCAAATTATCACAATTAATTATTTAATTAATTAATTAGCTAATTCAGGGCTGAAATTGACCCAGACTGAACTCAGAGCCTTGGATCACCCAAAGTAAACAGCTAAAGCTTTATTTTCCAACAGCTACTAAGCCTAAAATGAGAAGTGTTTGAAATTAAACATAACAGACTACATTTTTTCTACAGTGAAATTGCAGAGGCAGCAGCAGTAAATGATATTTATTACTGGGATGTGCAGAAGCTGAGAACAGCTGATCTGCTGGCCTGCTTCATGGCCTGCCTGTGTCCCATGCTTGAGTTAAATTCCACTCTTTGCCAACCTCTTATGTCATTTGTGCAGTGTACTGCAAGCTAGCTTGGTGCAACTCGTTAACCAAGCTAGCTAGCATTAGCTGATAACTTAGCACTCCACCCTCATCCAAATATATTTGTCTCAAGAGACAAACATCACCGTGGCCAAGTTCATATAATATGTGTGTACAGTGGAGGAGGAGCTTAATGCAGTGGACACAATATGGACAGATGGATGGTGACGGACAGGTGTGCTTTAGGTGGTTCACCTTGTCTGTGGATCCATCCCTTAAGGTGAGCACCAGTCCATTAAGACGTTGGATTTCACCATCTTTGATCTTTATGACCCTCATGAGCTCCATCTCATGTTGCCGTAGTAACGTCTCCCGGGTGAGTGCAAGCTCCTTCTGCTTCTCCTCGTGGAGTTTGGTCCTCAGCTCAGTCACAGCAACCGCCGCCCGGTGATGCTCTGCCTTCAGCTCCTGACTTTTCTCCCTCTCCAGTCGGCTCACCTACAGTACTCAGTATTATCATTACATTACTCTCAGTACTGTGAAAGTTTTGCAGTAATCTTTGTGGTACTCTGAGTTTTTTTCTTGATGCATACTCAATCATCCAGGTAAGAAAATCCCAAAGTTAGATTCTGTTCATCTGGATGTTTTGAGTGGGAGAGACGTTTCGTCACTCATCCAGGTGACTTCAGTCTCAGCTGACTGCAGGTTTACATCCTTATAAACAGGACATTTGTATAATGACTGAAACTAGCACCACTGAATAAACAATGGGCTGTGAGGTTAGTTTTCCCCCACAGAGTGACATAGTGTGCGCTGTTAAGTGCCAGGATTTATACATCGGGGAAACCAAACAACCTCTGGCTAAGCGGACGGCACAACACAGAAGAGCCACCTCGTCAGGCCAGGACTCTGCAGTCTATTCACACCTACAGGCCAGTGGACACTCTTTCAAGGATGAGGATGTAACATCCTGGACAGGGAGGAACGCTGGTTTGAGGGCGGAGTCAAGGGAAAGACCATCTCTGAATCGAGGAGGGGGCCTGAGGGTACATCTGTCACCATCTTACAATGCTGTGATTGCAGCCATTCCCCAACTCTCTGTGAATGGGACTCATGGACACTGATCAGTGGTCATGTCACTTTGCATACTAATGATCATGAACTGAACTCACAGCCCATTGTTCATTCAGTGTGCTACTTTCAGTTATTGTGCAATGAACTGTGTATAAGTTTGGGGAAACCTGCAGTCAGCAGAGACTGAAGAAGTCACTCGATGATGAAACATTTCTCCCACTGAAAACGTCCAAATAAACAGGATCAACTTTTTGGGATACTCTGGGTTTTGTAGTCCTTACCTTGTTCTTTTCCTGTTGTAGTTCGATCTGGATCTCTGTCAGTTTCGCTCTGAGCTCCTCATTGGCTGCTTGAAGAGTTGCCATGGTGTCCAGTCGCTCCCCCTTACCCCGCCCTCCTGCTCCTCGCTTTGACATCACCACCTGCAGGCTCCACCCCCCACTCAAATGTTTGTCAATCTGAGGTTTGACTACATCTGCACCTGTGCTCGCACACACAACCAAAAACACACAGTCAGTATAAGTAGAAGCACGTCACACTACTACACTACCGGTGACCATGCTGAAGTCTCTCCAGGCAGCTATCTGGGTAGTTATTTTGAAAACTGCATTAACTCCTAGTTGCCATCAGTGATGATCCCAACCCAAACTACTGAAGAATATACCAAAAAATGGACCACACGTCTGCCAAGAGAATGTCTGAGAATATCCATCCACAACATGAGGACAGTCATTAATCTGCTGCGGCATGGTTTAGATTACACACGGTGAAAACGTCCTGATCCTCAGCTTCACGTCCACGCTGACAGGGATTCTCTTCTGAGGCGTTCTAATGTTTGGTGGCCATGGGCTGTAGTTACACCAAGAGTGTAGAGCAATCAATCAAACACAAAAACCTCATCCAGCGCAGGAAACCAAAACCAGAATCATGGTTGATACATCTGATGAAAACCTCTGTAAGTGTCTGACGTCATCCCAAAATAAGGTCAAAGAAGCTTTTCCCCTCGAAGTTAAACTTATAGCGAGCAGGTTACAGATCTTCACCGGCAAAGGAGAACTATACTTCAGTGTGGTAGCGCAGCTGCATACTGCTGTACCAAGCAGCACACAGAGGTAGTGGTACTCTGCAACTGTGGCTGCACAGCTACACACCTTCTTACTCACCTGGCACTGATCACATGTTCGATGTCTGACAGGTGACTTCTCTGACAGAACAAATACATGACTGTTTCCATGGCAACAGCAGCAGCACATAGCAGTTGTCATCAACATATTAACACACACACACACACACACCTAAGGGTCTAACTGATAAATCACTCACCGTCCAATTGAAAGCCCTGGACACTGCATTGCTTTGCGTGTGTGTGTGTGTGTGTGTGTCAGTAGATTAGCCTTCTCTCCACAGCATGCTAACAGCAGCTAGTTCAGTGTGTGTCAAAGTGTGTGTGCTGCCAGCTTCAGCCTGCCTTTACCTGTCTGCCTGTGTGTGTGTGTGTGTGTGTCTCTCTGCCTGTGTGTGTGTGTGTGTGTGTCTGTCTCTCTGCCTGTGTGTGTGTGTGTGTGTGTCTGTCTCTCTGCGTGTGTTAGCAGTTAGCTCCTGCCAGAGTGTGTTTGTGTGTCTGAGCTGTTAGCATCTCTGCAGCCTCTGCTGGTGTCACCTCCTCCTCTTCCTCCTCCCAGCATCCCTCACTCTGGAAGCTGAGCCCTCTGAGTTATGTCTCCCTCTGCTGGTCACTCACCTCCACCACACCTCACTGTTTCTTCTTGCTGCTCCTCATCTCCACATGGCTAATGAAAGGCTGGCTTTTGTCTTCATGATAAAAAATGATCATGAAACAGGAACAACGTGAAAACTGTGATTTGACACACACAGGTGATGAGCAAACTGGACACAGGTTTGCAGAATAAAGATCAGAACAGGAAGTGGGAGAAAATGAATAAAGACGACAGCTGGTTCATAAAGATGACTTGTTCATATTTACTATTGAAGTGTTAATTACTGAAAAATATGATAGGAGTGGGCTCTAACCATAGCTAACCATAGCTCGACTGGCCATCAAGCAATCACCCTGATGGTGATTTTTCATTTTTATGGGCCGATAGTTTTTTTTGTCGTTGGGAACGGTATAAACAATGAAAAGTGGTGGATTGCCCAGATGCTGGCAGATGTGTAAAAATAACTCAGTTTCTTGGTGGTGGCTATAGCAGAGCTTCCACAGAGGACAGCAGGTGGATGAGGGAACAATCCCAGATAGAAAATATCCATTGAAACAATGTTAAATCAATATCAGGCAATTCTATTGAATCAATCTGATATTGATGTAACGTCACTTTTGCACCCTCTGTTAATGTTGAAACATCAGAATTTGATATTGAATCAATGTTGAACGCTGACATTGTTTTAACGTCAAATTGTCAAACACTGTTAATGTTGAAACAATGTTAGAGTCTGATACTGAATCACTGAACTCTGATGTTGATTTTCCATCACTTTGCACCCTTAGTTACTATTGAAACAATAAAATCATGATTAAAAATCAGTACTTAAAAAACAGTACATAGGCATTTCTATCAATACTAAACTGCTGCAAATTACCAGCAATACTTAAACCTGCAAAAAAGACAATTGTGTATGATCCACAAACAGGAAACCCATTATATGCAAAAAAAAAAGAAAGAAAGAAAAGACATCTCTGTATCAATAACAAAGTAATTTATTATATTTTTAAAAAGTTGTGTTACATGTATTGGTTACAAGTCACATTTTTTTTTTTTTTTAAGTTTGCTCAGGGATCGGGCTGAATATCGACCATTCTGCACCACCCATCTGATCTGGAGCGTAGAGGAGACATTTCTGCTCTGCTCGGGCGAAGGCAAACTCAGAAACAGCGTTTACCCCCACGTGCCGAGTCAGGCCATCTAGGACACAAACAAACAGAAAAAGAAGAAAAAAAAGGCCAAATTAGAGCTTAAATATGAATAACCTCTTGTCAATTGTCTTCAGCAGGGAGAAAGCATCTAAACTACTAGGCTCATTAATATGAAAGTCACAAGGCAGAAATCAGCAAACTGCTGCCTCACTTTGATTCCCAAAGAGCCCATTAGCTGAAAAGCTCAAAGCCTAATTTTCTAGAGGTAAAAAAAATAAACCAAACTATTTGCAGTGAAATGCATTTCTATTCCTGTTTGTTAGATCTTCCAATGACAGCCTGCTGTTGTATATTCAAGCAGAACATACAGGACAAGGCCATTTTTAAGCAGTCTAAGGAGCTTGGAAAGAGAAGCATCTGGACTTCTTTAAGTTGCTTGACGACATTTTTAAGCAGTTTAACCAAATTTGACAATTTTTAAACTTCTGGGTTAAAAATAATCACATAACCTTTAAGAACTGACCATTGCTTCATTTGCCTCCAGTCATTGCAGAGTTGTTCATCTCATCTATGTTGTGCAAAGGCTAATCCAGAGGCAATACCCCAGCATCAACAGGTTCAGTGCTGCAGGATTAACGGAGGCTCTGAAGTCCTCACCGAGGTCCCCGACGTCTCTGATCAGCTCTGTCACCATGATTATAAGCTTTTGGAAGGCTGCATCTGTTGAAAAGAACAATAACACAAAGAATACTGGCTTGTGATAAACTGGATAAGCATTGTGATGACAAAAAATATATATAACTATCCATAATGGCTTCACATTTGGCATTTAGGTTTGAGTAGTTCAATCTGTTAAAACTGTTTACAATTTAGCCTTTTAACATAAATGAAATCCTATGCAAAATGTCAAAGTACAACATTTTAGAACTTGCCTCAGAAATCTAAACAAGCAAAATATGATGACATTCAACAGCATAAATTAGTGTTTTGAAGTTGAGATTACAATGAAATTGTGATGCAGCTCATTGTTTCAAAGCATACCGTCGTTAGAGAAGGCACTGAACGGAGACTATTTGCTGGGGAGGTCGCATAGCTGCCCGGAGCATCATGTTGGGGGCAGACTGCAGAGCGGCTGAGGCTGTTTAGAAAAATGTTTAAAAAATTAAAGATTACACACAACTCGTCTACAAAGGTTCCTGTTCTCACACACACACATATATACACACACACACTAAACATTACATTATTACCTGGTACTTTCCTGAGGAAACTTTATTTTGGAGGTTGCTCATCATCAGAGTCTGTAACTGTATAAGGGATTTGGTCTAAAAGACAACAAAACATTAGTATTGCACTGCATTGTGTTTTTTTTGCTTATTTTGCCCTAAGTTGTTAGTTTTTAAAATGGTTAAAACTAACAATTTTAAGACATGAGTATCTTACTTGTTTATGGATGGATTGTACTTTACCGATCTGAAATGAGAAAATGAAAAAAAAAGAAAGAAGCACAATGTTAATAAAAAGAGGAAAAACATGATATTCAAGATAGGTTCAAGATAAGCTCCAGGTAGGAAACATTCATTATTAAAGTCACGGAAACGTAAAGCCAGGTGGGCGTGTCACGTGATCATTCGGTCTCAGGCGACTCTTTCACGTGTTTATAAATGGAAGTGGGTGCGGTCAAAGCTTCAAATGTAACACACTCGTGCACATTTGTAGAGACAACTTTACATTTCTGGATCATATTGCACACATTTGTAAGTCTCGTCTGAATGCTGGACACTCGGAGACCTGTGTCTCTGAGTGGGAGACCAGAGATCACATTAACATGTGTATCCCTGTATTAACAAACATGCCATATTGGCCCAGTTTATTTTTCTTATCACTGTTGTGAGGAGACCATAAATAGCATTTGTATTTTCTGTTGCACAGTTCATTTGTTGTTATGTTCTTGTTTTGGAGAAAAAGTGTCTATTTTTGTTTCAAAATAGCTGATAACTATTCGCTGATAGCTGCCAACATCTGCGAACAAATGTAATTCTAAGTTGTTGTTTATAGTGTGTAACTGTTAATATAGTGTTATTAAATTCATATGGCACATTGACTTCTGAGGAAATTTTAGATGCACTCGTCATCAGAAAGGTTGCCGACCCCTGCACTAGAGAGATTAATAGAAGAGAAAGAATGAATCTGTTCAAGCTGCTTAACTTCACCCCAAATTGAAAACCCCTAGGTTTCCAAGTGCTGGGTTTGAGTCCTGCCTTACCTGCCACACAGCTGAACCTTGGCGAAACCAGAACTCTCAGTGAGCCAGGCCAGGGGGCAGCTTGAAGCATTTGGTTGGCAAAAAAGGGCGATCAGCATGTAAGTATTAACACTGTAATGCCTCTTTTATGTTTATGTTTGATTTCATCTGGTGCCTGTAGAATGGTAGATCAGGGCTGCGATTCCCATTTTTGAAAAGGTGGGCCGGAGGGTGTGCTTCAATTACTGGGGCATGGCTCTGCTCAGTCTCCTGGGAAAAGTTTATTCCAGACTGCAGGGAAAGAAGATCCAGCCAACTGCTGAAAACTGGATGTGGTAGTAGAAATGCAGGTTCTGACCTGGCTGTGGAACAGTGGTCCAGATCTTCACCCTTCCAGGATGGATGGAAGGATGATGAGACTTCGACCATTCAGCCTACATTTGATTTGTAGACTTGGAGAGTGTATATTGACTGGGCTGAGGTTGGAACCTCCAAGACTGATACCATGATTATTGGCTGGAAAACAGTCAAAAGCTTCCTATGGGTTGGGGTAGAGAAGTTGGCTCAAGTGAAGGAGAAGCCTTAAACCTTTTGGAGTTGGACCAGCACATTGGTGCAGAGTAATGAAGGCATTGTACCGGACTGTAGTGATGAAGACAGAGGTGAGCCAGAAGGCAAAGCTGTCGTGGCTACTGGACGGACTCAAGCGCATACAGAGTTCTTTGCACACAAACGAAGACAGTTTATTTACAATATGGAACACCTCAGTGCTATATATGTACAGTGAGTTGGGAGGGGGTCCAGGGAGAAGGGGGTAATCCCCACACACGCTTCCACTTCAGCTCAGTCACCACCACTCAACGTTCCAGCGGTGAGCTGCTCCGTGCCACTGCCTTAAATAGTAGCTGGGGAATCAGCCAGATCAGCAGCAGGTGATGACAATCACACAGGTGCGTGGGCCAAGAGCGAGACCCTGTAATGAGCTCCACCCAGGCAGAGAGAAGCGAGGGAGAGGGAGGGGGGAAGAAAGAAAACAAAACCTGTAGCCAGCAGCGTTGGTCAAGTTACTTGAAAAAAGTAATCAGTAACTAATTACCGATTACTTCCCCAAAAAAGTAATCCCGTTACTTTACTGATTACTTATTTTCAAAAGTAATTAATTACTTAGTTACTTTTTAAAAACACGATTTACAACCTGAACAGGTGATAAAGTGATAGATCTTTCAGCCCAATTCTACTTTTTCTGCATAATCCATCATACAAAATGTAATCAAATGAAAAAGTCTCTTTTTAAAACTTGTTTTATTAGTTTTAGTCTTTTAACTTTATGCATCAAGCAAACATTTAATTATATGCACCATTCTCTGACTGGAAGAAATTTGTTTAACATTTAAACCTATTTTCTGCACATTCCAGCACATAAAATAAAATATTTTTTTTGTGTGTTTACACTCAGTCTTTCAAATAGATGCAAGTAAAACACAGCAGAAAATAAATAAAGTCAAAGACTCAGCGGTCCTGTTGCTCTATTTTCACCTGTAAAGCAGGAGTGGGGCAGGCGGAGGTTTACCCTGGTGCAGGTGTGCCGCAGCGGTCAGTGGAAAAATCCGCGAGTTTCTCTGTGAGTTTCCCATTACGTCGTAGCTACTCGGTGCTTGCTCGGAAGTTTAGGGGTTTTTTTCGCTGTAAAAAGAAGTTTTCTTCCCACGCACAACGGACGCTAATGTTTTTGTCACTTTTTATGGAATCAAACTCAAAGTAAGGTCAGTACTTCCACGCTTTAAACGCTGCACGCTCATACTCTCTCCGCACTCGATATATGATCCATTGTTGATCTGCACACAGCTGTTGTCACCAACGTCGCACTCGCTTACGTCACTGTCATGAGACATTCTCGCAAAAAAATCACGGTTTTAGTAACGCAATAACGCAGCGTTCCTACAGGAAAGTAACGGTAATCTAATTACCGTTTTTGCAATAGTAATCCCTTACTTTACTCGTTACCTGAAAAAAGTAATCAGATTACAGTAACACGTTACAAGTAACGCGTGGATGTGTTCCAGGAAAAAACCCCGGGGTAGACGAGAACCCACCAGAGAGATTCCATTTCTCATCTGACCTGTGAGAGCCCCAGTATCCCTCAGGAGGAGCTGGGATGTGTTGGGGAGAAGCAGGGTATTCCAGCTACCACCATGACCTAATTTCATTTAAGCCAAAGATAATGGATGGATTATTAAAATCATTAAAGTTGTTGCACTTAATTATAGATTTGTGGGACCGCTGTAAATACTTTTTTCCTCTAATGGTTAAAATTTTATTTGTAGAAAAATTCATATAGTCATTACTAGTTCAGGTTATTGCAGTGTGTGGCTCAACAGGGGGCATGGAGCTGTTTCTTTTTTATGAAGATCAATGACAGCTAGTATGCTGTCCTAGGTTAGTGAGGGCTTATTCTTCTTATCTTAATGACCTTGTAGTACCATATCACCCTATTAGAGCACTTCGCTCTCGCTCTGCAGGCCTACTTGTTGTTCCTAGAGTATTTAAAAGTAGAATGGGAGGCAGAGCCTTCAGTTTTCAGGCCCCTCTTCTGTGGAACCAGCTTCCAGTTTGGATTCAGGAGACAGACACTATCTCTACTTTTAAGATTAGGCTTCAAACTTTCCTTTTTGCTAAAGCATATAGTTAGGGCTGGACCAGGTGACCCTGAATCCTCCCTTAGTTATGCTGCAATAGACGTAGGCTGCCGGGGATTCCCATGATGCACTGGGTGTTTCTTCTTCACTCACTATGTGTTAACAGACCTCTCTGCACTGAATCATACTTGTTATTAATCTCTGTCTCTCTTCCACAGCATGTCTTTATCCTGTCTTCCTTCTCTCACCCCAACCAATCACAGCAGATGGCCCCGCCCCTCCCTGAGCCTGGTTCTGCCGGAGGTTTCTTCCTGTTACAAGGGAGTTTTTCCTTCCCACTGTCGCCAAAGTGCTTGCTCATAGGGGGTCATATGATTGTTGGGGTTTTCTCTATATGCATTATTGTAGGGTCGACCTTACAATATAAATCACCTTGAGGTGACTGTTGTTGTGATTTGGCGCTATATAAATAAAATTGAACTGAAATGAGTCCCACCCCCTTTTCCTCTAAATTCTTGTTATGGTCAATACTAGATAGGCAGAAACCACCTGCTGACAAAGACAAATATCTGAAATCTCAGGGGGGATTTCTTTTATTACCTCTGGGGTTTATGGGCTCTGAAGGGTTAATAAAAATATCAATGTTTGATACAATTGGACTTTGCAAATTTTTACCAGAAAAACAAAAAGTTAAAAATTTGAATAAATGAGCTGTTTTAATGTTCTGCTGCTGCCACGTCAAAAAAGCAGCAGGTGTCAGTGCTGCACCAAAGTTCAGCAGCGATGTGGCCTTAAATCTGTGGAAGACTTTTCTGGTGATTCTTTACATACAGGCGTTATGTCCTTTATTAAAGGTAATATAGATGATGCCTCAAAATAACTAGGACTTTGGTTTAATGCAGTAATAGTGTAGTAAGAGTGGGCAATAACCAGGAGTTATCTAATTTAGGAGCTACACTATCTTTAAAACAGCTCAGCACATAGACAATGTCACCTGTCTCACCTGGACACAACAAGCAGAAAGTACACCTTTGCGGTCAAACTGGTTTGACAGGTGTGAGGTGGAGGAGAAGGAAAAGAAAGAGGCCAGCTGGACTCAGGTCAGTGACTGTATATCAGCCCGCAGCGTCTCAGACTCAGACCTGTTCTTTGTGTCAGTACTGAGGCTGTCGCCACTCAGAAATCATGTTTGTGATGACCATGTTCTCACCGCCAGGTCTTCAGCTGTGCCACAGCCGTGAGATGTGATGATAGTTGGGCCACATCATGTGTGAACAAGGCAGGACAAAAATGTCAAGGCTGGGCTTTGTTTCCTGATTTCTTTGACCTGCTCAATACTACATCTGGCTGACCACATGTGGATGTTCTCACACATACACTGCCGCACTGTGTGTGTGTCTAACAGCCCATAATTGTTTCCTCTGCCATGATCTCAGGTTGCCATAGTAACAGACAAAGAGCAGCTGGATGATAGTGATTACTTAGAGAGGGAGACGGCTGTCTCGACCCGCTGGTGTGTTTTTGCCATCCATTTTCTTTACAGCTTAACCAATTTAGGGTACGTTTAGCTGTCACAGGAAGAGAGGTGGGGTCACCTCCACAGGTGATCTGAGGGTTAGCACAAAGAGAGGAACAATCATTCACATCTATGGCCAATATGGAAACACAAATTAATCTATCAGGCATGTGTCTGGACTGTGGAGGAAAGCTGAAGAACCAAGGGAGAACATAGACAGGAACTCCTCCACATCTCTGTGGAGGTTCTTATTCATGGTAGTCTAAAGAGCTTGAAAAGAAGATGACTGGACTTCAAGTTTTTGAAACATGACATCCCAGTGCACTTCCAACCCAGCAACACTGTGAAACAAAAACTGGTTCATCCCAAGCACAAACTCTCAAACAACTCTCTAGCACCTAGCCACTGGTACAGATATGTGGAAGAAACCTGGAACAAAATTAAAACCCAAGAAGTAGACACCTTCATGGTTCACATCAGCTCAGTGGATAGAAACATAAAGTTCACCAGGAAGACACAAAGATAACAATTTGCTGTTTTTGGACTGTAGTGTGCACACTGGGGAGAATGGAAATGTTAACAGTAAAGTTTACCTGAAGCCCACACACACGGACCAGTACCTCCTCTTTGACTCCCACCACCCGGGCGATTGTGGCGTTGGGAGTTCGCCTTGTAATCGGAAGGTTGCCGGTTCGAGCCCCGGCTTGGAAGGTCTCGGTCGTTGTGTCCTTGGGCAAGACACTTCACCCGCTGCCTACTGGTGGTGGTCAGGGGGCCCGGTGGCGCCAGTGTCCGGCAGCCTCGCCTCTGTCAGTGCGCCCCAGGGTGGCTGTGGCTACAATGTAGCTGCCATCACCAGTGTGTGAATGTGTGTGCGAATGAATGAATGTGTAAAGCGCTTTGGGGTCCTTAGGGACTAGTAAAGCGCTATACAAATACAGGCCATTTACCATTTAACCACTGGAGGAATCAGGACCCTACACCACCGGGCAGAAAATGCTCCCTATTTAAGGGAAAGAAAAGGAACACACATGTAAAGAAAGCTCATAAACATGTGGTTATCCCAGCTGGGCTTTCATCAAATCAACAAAGATGCACAGGAAAGACGGTCAGACACCAACTAGAGAGGATCAGAAGGACAAACAGAACAACTATCATCCCTCATGTGGCAGGTTAATCAGAGAAACTCAGGAGAGTCTTCTCCAAGCACGACATCCCAGTGTACCCAGCCACACACTCAGACACAAACTGGTTCATCCCAAACACAACCTCAACAATGTAGCGTAGCTGTACAGTGTAGGGAGGAGTGCTCAGACCTCTACACTGGAGACACCAAACAGCCACTTTATAAACGCACAACATAGAAGAGCCACCTCCACGGGACAAGACCCGGCTGTACTAAAGGACAAAGGTCACTGCTTTAAGGATGCAAATGTTCACATGTTGGACAGAGAGGACAGGTTTGAAAGAGGAGTACAAGAAGCATCTGTGTCCACTGCGAACGGCTATCTTATATACCAACATACCAACTGTCTGCCAGTTGCTCAAAACACCACAGACACATATTTCTATGTACTATGACTCTGCTCACCAGCTCAGCACTTTTGGCTTGAAAGCTTTCCTCCATCTTTGGCTGCACCCACTGTTATCATCTTCAATGCCCTGTACCAACACAGAGCAGAGCAGCTATCTGAACGCTACCCCAACAGAGGTCGATCATCTTGTTAATAATTTCACCTCCTCACTACGTACGACTCTGGATACTGTAGCTCCTGTGAAAACTAAGGTCTCTAATCAGAAGTACCTGACTCCGTGGTATAATTCTCAAACACGTAGCCTAAAGCAGATGACTCGTAAGCTGGAGAGGAAATGGCGTGTCACAAATTTAGAGGATCATCATTTAGCCTGGAGAAATAGTTTGCTGCTTTATAAGAAAGCCCTCCGCAAAGCCAGAACATCTTACTATTCATCACTGATTGAAGAAAATAAGAACAACCCCAGGTTTCTCTTCAGCACTGTAGCCAGGCTGACAAACAGTCAGAGCTCTGTTGAGCCAACCATCCCTTTAACGTTAACTAGTAATGACTTCATGAACTTCTTCACAAATAACATTTTAATCATTAGAGAAAAAAAATACCAATAATCATCCCACAGATGTCATATTATCTACAGCTACTCTTAGTACCATTGATGTTAAGTTAGACTCTTTTTCTCCAATTGATCTTTCTGAGTTAACTTCAATAATTACTTCCTCCAAACCATCAACGTGTCTTTTAGACCCCATTCCTACAAAACTGCTCAAAGAAGTCCTGCCATTAATTAATTCTTCGATCTTAAATATGATCAACTATCTCTAATAATCAGCTATGTACCACAGGCCTTCAAGCTGGCTGTGGTTAAACCTTTACTCAAAAAGCATCTCTAGACCCAGCAGTCTTAGCTAATTATAGGCCAATCTCCAACCTTCCTTTATATCAAACATCCTTGAAAGAGTAGTTGTCAAACAGCTAACAGATCATCTGCAGAGGAATGGTTTATTTGAAGAGTTTCAGTCAGGTTTCAGAGCTCATCACAGCACAGAAACAGCTTTAGTGAAGGTTACAAATGATCTTCTTATGGCCTCTGACAGTGGACTCATCTCTGTGCTTGTCCTGCTAGACCTCAGTGCAGCGTTCGATACTGTCGACCATAATATCCTATTAGAGCGATTAGAACATGCTGTAGGTATTACAGGTACTGCGCTGCAGTGGTTTGTATCATATCTATCTAATAGACTCCAGTTTGTGCATGTAAATGGAGAGTCCTCTTCACACACTGAGGTTAATTATGGAGTTCCACAGGGTTCAGTGCTAGGACCAATTCTGTTTACATTATACATGCTTCCCTTAGGCGGCATCATTAGAAGACATAGCATACATTTTCACTGCTATGCAGATGACACCCAGCTCTATCTGTCCATGAAGCCAGATAACACACACCAATGAGTTAAACTGCAGGAATGTCTTAAAGACATAAAGACCTGGATGGCCGCTAACTTTCTGCTTCTTCATTCAGATCAAACTGAGGTTGTTGTACTCGGCCCTGAAAATCTGGTTTCCAGGTCTCATCATGGTGCACTTTGCTGGCCTATTGGGGATATGGATATTATGAAAATCATGGACATTTCTTCTCAAATGTGCACATCCAGGCAGGAACACATGCACACACAAAGAAAGAAAAATGTGTTCGTGAAAGCAACTTAAAAAATAAAGAAAAATAAATATTTCTTTTTATAAAACAATCAAATGTATTTGTTTTTTTCTTACATTTGCTTTGTGCTGCTGTTTATGGTTTAAAAAAATTCCATATGTTCAGATTTTTGGGGGGCTTTCATTGATATACAGGGTGGGCCATTTATATGGATACACCGTAATAACATGGGAATGGTTGGTGATATTAAAGTCCTGTTTGTGGCACATTAGTATATGTGAGGGGGCAAACTCCTCAAGATGGGCGGTGACCATGGTGGCCATGTAGAAGTCGGCCATCTTGGATACAACTTTTGTTCTTTCAATAGGAAGAGGGTCGTGTGACACATCAAACTTATTGGTAATGTCACAGGAAAAACAATGGTGTGCTTGGTTTCAACGTAACTTTATTCTGTCATGAGTTATTTGCAAGTTTCTGAACACTTATAAAATGTGTTTAATGTGCTGCCCATTGTGTTGGATTGTCAATGCAACCCTCTTCTCCCACTCTTCACACACTGATAGCAAAACCGCAGGAGAAATGCCAGCACAGGCATCCAGTATCCGTAGTTTCAGGTGCTGCACATCTCGTATCTTCACACCATAGACAATTGCCTTCAGATGACCCCAAAGACAAAAGTCTAAGGGGGTCAGATTGGGAGACCTTGGGGGCCATTCAACTGGCCCACGACGACCAATCCACTTTCCAGGAAACTGTTCATCTAGGAATGCTCGGACCTGGCACCCATAATGTGGTGGTGCACCATCTTGCTGGAAAAACTCAGGGAACGTGCCAGCTTCAGTGCCTAAAGAGGGAAACACATCATCATGTAGCAATTTCAAATATCCAGTGGCCTTGAGGTTTCCATTGATGAAGAATGGACCAACAGCCATTGACATGTCAATGGCTGTGAACAAAGAGAAACTTGTAAATAACTCATGAAAGAATAAAGTTACGTTGAAACCAAGCACACCATTGTTTTTCTTGTGACATTACCAATAAGTTTGATGTGTCACATGGCCCTCTTCCTATTGAAAAAGCAAAAGTTGTATCCAAGATGGCCGACTTCTAAATGGCCACCATGGTCACCACCCATCTTGAGGAGTTTGCCCCCTCACATATACTAATGTGCCACAAGCAGGACTTTAATATCACCAACCATTCCCATGTTATTACGGTGTATCCATATAAATGGCCCACCCTGTACATCATCCAAATAATGTCATGTCAGATTTTGGAGGAAGGAACAGCTGGCATACCCTAGAAACAGGAAGTGAATATTTGTCAAATTTAGCTCATGTTCTCCGACCTTCAGCTCAAGTTAAACTGAAGACTTTAACCCCACACTTTAGTGCGGGTCTGGGCCGAGATTTCACCTGAAATAGAAATGCAATATCATCATAAAGAACACAGCAGTTTAGTTTTGACAGTTTAATTTAAAACACGGCAGGACCAACAGCCAATGAAACATTAGAACACACAGATCATTTCAACACAGACATCCAATGAGAAGACAAAAAAACAAAACACCCAATCAGGACATCGTGACACAAAGCCTGCCCGACGACAGCTCACCGTGCCCATTGGTGAGGGCAGGGATTACACCAAATGGGTTTTGTTTGTTTGTTTGTTGACCACAAACAGTAGCACACTTTATAAATGAAGCTGGGTCAGGTGAAACTGTTCAGAAGGGACAGGTGAGTCAGGTGCACATGTGGTGGTTGAGGGACTGTCTTTCTGCTGGCCAAGTCCTCGGGGCCAACAGTGTGAGCAGGTGCTTCCTGTTCCTGTTTCTGGGGTCTCTGCTCTCAGATGTTTGTTGAAGTTTGTTGTTGCTAAGACGGTGACATCAGATCACCATGAGGGATTCACACAGACATTTTTGTAATTCAGCACTTTTACAGACAGAAAATTACGTACAGTTTATAGTGCTGTGACAATAAGTATCAAGTAACGACAAGAACCCTGAAAAAATGTAAAAATGTATACAAAGATTTGTAAGAAAGAACTGATTTTGCCAGAAATAAAGATGTTAGAGGAATGCAGAATGTTTTTTTAATCTTACAGTGTAAATTTATTAATAACAATTTTATTAATCATACCGCCTTAAAAAAAACCCCATTGATCATTGTTGTGTTTCTTCTACTGTGTGAGTAGAGAGTCTGGAAGACTTCAAGTCAGTGGCAAAAAGTCCCAAAACGCAGTTTAACATCATGTGATCAGTTGAGAAGGGTTGTCACTTCCTGTTTATGACATTTTGAGCCCTTGATCATTTCAATCTCGGTTAGTAATCAGGCGGTATTTTGAGAAACTGAAGGAGCTACACCAACATCCCCTACAACTCCCAGAGTACATCGAATGGCCAATCAAACTGCCAAGTCTCCTAGTTTGCCATTTTCTACAGCAGATGAGAATTTCTGGAAAACTTGTAAAAGTCAGATTTCTTAATGGGGTCTATAGGTTTGTTTCCAGGAATCAAACACAAACTGAAGTTAAAGGATCACACTGTAAACACACACTGAACAGAAAACACACTATTAAAAACAAGTGCAAAAGCTGAGAGCCACCAAGGTCAGATCTTCATAGACGTAGACTCCATAAACATTAATTTCATAGACATGGGCTTCGCAGCCCTGGACTCCATAAATTGTGGACTCTACAGACCAAGAATCCAAAGACCAGCACACTGCACAGCAGGACTCCATGGGCCTGGACGTGACAGACCTCTAAGGTTCCTTGTGGTACCTGACACCAAGTCCTCAGGGTTGCTGAGTCTGTTTCCTGGAAGCACTCCACTTAAGCTGGGCACACACTGTGCAATTTTTTCATTCGTGTTATTCAGCTTCTGCTCAAACTGCACGATTGACTCGCAGGGGTGAGAAGTTCATAGGTCACAATGCAGAGTCTCACACTATACGGCCTGATGCTCTGATGCAACCTGAGTGCTCACACTGTGCGTCCATAACATGAAGGTTATGACACACAACCACCATCATCTTTGCTAAATTGCTAATGAAAAACATGATCAGGCAGCTGTGATTGAGCAGCATGTAAATCCAACTATTTTCACGGTTGTTGTGGTCGTGATAATTTTGTGAGGCCACATCGAAAAGGCTCGGATGAGCCAAAGTTTTACAAGTTGTGCCTCCATCGCTTGTGTCCAGATCACAGGCTGCACTGCCGTGCTGCGTCTTTTCACTTTCATTTCTGTGTTTGCGTGTGCGCAGTGTGAGAGGCTGCGGTGACGCCCTCTCCACGGCCGACGGGATTTCAAACAGGTTTGATTTTCTTACGACCAAGCGATTGATGATCGGGAGCTGGTCGTGAGGTGTTAATCGCTTCTCGTTACCCCACGTATACTACACGATGCACGACACACGATGAAGGCGAAACTCGGGCCAAAAAAAAATCGCACAGTGTATGCCCAGCATTATCAGCACCTGACTAAACTCGCTGATATTTGCAAGCTTGATGTTATCATATCTTTCCCACCTTTTTCCCTTTGCATATGAAAGGTCAGAGGATTGTGGCTCACTATTCTCATTGTTTTTACATTCATGCTTACCTTTACAGAGGAGGTAGAGCCTCTAAAGAGCTCGTGTATTCATTCCTTTTTGGGTTTTTTTGTTTGTTTCTCAGATTACACAAATGAAGTTTGGCTTTTCTGAGTTTGTCTGTAGATTAGTTCAGTATTTGTCTTTACACAGTTATCTGCCCTCAGAGTGCCCTTCTGGTTTAAAATGTGTTTACTCACTAATCTCTTTGTTTATGGTCTTTTATCTACTTGTTATTGTTTTTAACCTGTTATTATGGTCCATTTTTAAGTCTAGGAAGCTGCGGTGTTGATAAAGTTTGAATGAATAGTCTTTACAGGACAAAGAAACAGTCAGACACATGAACATTTGTTTTTGTGCTCTGGTTTTCGTTTCTGTCAGTTATGAATGAGACTATGAATTAGATCCAGTCCAGCAGATCCAGATGACGAAGTGCAGTTCACCCTAGAAAATGGTCTAATGTTGGTTCAGGTTCATAATGACCTGACAATTTACAAAGTCTAGAACCATGAGAATCTACTGAGAATGATGGTTCTGGTCCCATTCAGGTTTGTCCAACAAAACCACAGACAGTTTGATAGTCCCGGTTCACTTTGTTAAACAAAACATGAGCCTAAATCCAGGAATCAGGAGGCATGAGTGCAGTGAGACAGGCGTTCCCGGAAGGTTTTCTGAAGATTTGGAAGGACCTAAAAGGGTTCTATAAATGTTGTAGATGGTTCTGTAAGGTTCTTTCTCAGACATGTTCTCATCTCATCTTCCTCAGTCTGGTTCTGTTCTCTTTCTCTCGTTTCTTTAAGGCTGTGATGTAATGGCTAAAGAGTACTTCCTGTTCCTTCTTCCTGGTGAGAGTGCTGAATCGCTGGTCATCCCGATAACGAACACAAAACTCCTTAAAAGTTGTTCTGGAGAAGAAAAACAAAACAGGAATATTCATATTTTGATATGAGAGGTGGAAACAGTAATTCTGATGGCAGCCTTTTTTTTGGCTCATTAAACTACATGAAAAATTATTTTATTTTAACTGAAAATAAGAGAACCTCGATAAGGAACGAGGAACCAAAAGCATTAAACTGAGCTGAATGTATAAATTGCTTAATAAATTTTAGATGCTTTAAATCATTTACGTTATGGCAAGAGTAAAACTTTAAAACATGAAACTTGAAGGATTCTGGGGAAAGTGACTCTTAGTGCTGTATCCCGCCAGCTCTATGGTGAATACGTCTCACAGGGTTTATGATCATTATGTCCTTCATGTGCCCAGAGATTATTTATACATTTCAGTATAGCTGTGTTAAGACATTCAACTGATGTGACGTGTGTAGCTTGTAGATAGTTGTGTCAGAACCACAGTGTGCTTAGTGATTACCTCAGGCAGCAGAAACCTGAGAAAGAAGAGGAGCAAGAACAAGAGCATCACGAAAGTACAGGCCCCTGCATGACATGTACCACCGTCCGAAAGAAGAAGTAGCTCACACCCAGAAACTGTTATGGTCCTGGGTCATTTGTCCCAGCATTTTGTTTATTATTATGATCTTATGTTCTAGTTTATTCTGATTACGTATTCAGGTTAAGACGTTCTAGTTCTTTGGTTTTAGTTTCCGTTCTCGGTCAGTATCGTGTCTCTGAGTTTTGTCAGTGTATATTTCCTGTTTTACATTGAAGCCCTGTGTCTCTTGTCTCGTCATATTAATTAGCATCAGCTGCTCCTCCTGTTTTGCCATTCCTCGTCTCCTTCCGTGTATATATACTGTGTGTTTATGGCGTTATTTTTGTGCCACTATTCTGAGCGCTCGTAAAAGAAATTTGAGCGCGCGTAAAAAATTTTTACAGGTGCAAGTGTTGTATTTTGAGTAGAAATTTATTTTGAGCGAAGAAAAGCTAAATTTGAGTGAACAAAATTCATTCCTGTGTGCTGTGTTCCCCCTTGTGTCTGATTCCATCTGTCATGTGTGCTTTCCCCAACCCCCGTCATACCCTATGTATATGTTCCATAGTTATGTCCATGTCTCCCATTTCCACTTCCCTGTTCCCTTCTTAAGTCTGAGTGTCTTAGTCTGCTTATTTCCTGTTTTATTTTGACGGTCTCATGGTCAATGTTCAGTGTATTTATTTTTCTTCCCCTGTGGCATCATGTTCATTTGTGTCAGCTGTGTTTCCACTTCCCTCGTTAGCCTTCCGTGTATTTAAGTCCTCTATCTCCCTCTGTTCACTGTCAGATCGTCTGTCAACCTTCCCATGTATCAAGTGTTTATGCTTTTCCTAGTGTTTCTGGTTTTCAATTAGTTGGTTTTCATGTTTGGTTAATGTTCTGTTTCTGGGGAGTCACGTGATAGAGCGTTCGGGAATGGCTGTGCCATAGAGAGTCTCTGACCCCCATCAACCTTACATTAGTTTCAAAAAATTTAGATGCTCTCAAATAATACATTTCTGGACTGCTGTAACTTGCTAGGTCAGCGTGCTTGAATTTATTGAGAGATATAGCTACAGGATCGTGTAAACTCAAATCTCCACGGTTGCAGTGGGGGAAACTAATGCTAGCAGTGCTAATGTTAGCCCTGCTAGCCAAGAAGAAGGAAAAAAGATGGACATAAGTAGTTTGTTCACCGAAATGACTAAGCTTGGAGCTATCCTAACCGGTGTTGCGGCCGATGTATCTCACATCGAGTCAGACACGATGGAATTTAAAAACGCTATAAGTGCAATCCACATATGGATGACAGAAGATGATGGCAAAAATCTTAAAAAGCTTGAACAACTATGGGCCCGAGTAGATGACCGGGAAAACAGAAACCGCAGAAAGAACATTCGGCTTATCGGTCTGAAGGAGGGTCTGGAAAGTGGTGGCAGCATAAATGACTACGTGGTGAAGATACTCACTGATGGCCTGGGTCTACAGGGGAAGAATATGAGCTGGAAAGATGCCACTGAAGTACGAGATCGCGATTGGGACCTGGTCAACCACCTCGAACCGTGCTGGTGAGATTTCTCTGTTACACCGCACGACAAAAAGTTCTCATGACCACTAAGCAGAAGGAAGGCGTAATGTGGGAGAACTGCCGCTTGTCATTTTATGAAGATATGACCGTGGAGCGAGCGGCACAGAGGATGAAGAAGTTATGGCAGCATCAGATAAAGCACACCCTGGCACATCCAGCAAAACTTTGATTAACATGGAAAGGTCAGCAGAGCTTCGACAGCGTTGAGGAGGCAGAGAAATTCGTGTGTGAGAACTTCCGAGATGTGGTGGAGTAAGGGGCCAGCAAGCTAAACTACGTGGATGGGAGAGCATCATTAATAATTTTTTAAGACGGGGAGGGCTCACCGAGGCATCGCCAGGACAGCAGGAGGAGAGGAGATCCCTGTCCAGGGGACCATCACGGACCAGAGATGGTTTTGCCCACAGGGTTTTCGTCATGTTCCTTTTTTGGACAGCGCTATTTCGTTTGTTATGTTTGTTATTTTTTATTATTTATTTTGGTAGAGATTGTATAGGTGAAGTACTGTTCTTGTTTAAATTTGTGTCCTGGTTCAAGCAGGGTTGTCATCAAATGTTTAATGGTTATGGGCTGAAGATTTAAGGCTTATAGATACTCCACGATGGCATAGTCATGGGGAATATGGATGCTAATATTGTGTCATGGAATATAAATGGCTGCGGCACACCAGTCAAAAGAAAAAAAGTGCTTAGCTACCTCAAGTGAAGCATTGAAATTAAAAATGGATTGGGTTGGGAAAGTATTTCATAACTCAGTATCAAGCAAGAGTTGCGGTGTCGTGACTGTTATTCATAAAAGACTAAACTTTGTGTTACTGCAGGAAAGCTGGGATAAGGATGGGCGAGTGTTGGCTCTGCAGGCTCTCATTAATGGAGTTCAGGTTGTTCTGTGCAATATTTACGCCCCAAACAGGGATGAACCTAATTTTATAGATGAGGTTAACAAGATGTGGCGGAACATAAAGGTCCAGATCTTGTTAGGCTTAATAACGTGATGGACGAATACATTGAGAGAAGTGTCATTAATGCAACCTCAAGCTCTAGAACAGAGACAGCGTTAGATGCTTTAAAAGAAGATCTCAATGTGGTAGATATTTGGAGGGTTGTTCACACTATGGAAAGAAAATACACCTTTTATTCTCATTCACATAAATGATATTCCCGAGTAAATTATTTTTAAATTTCTAAATCATGTGTTAATTTAGTAATAAACTATAAGATAGGTGTGATCGCTTTAACAGACCACCCCGGTAGAATTGCACATAAATCTAAATGTTGAAAAGAACAGAACGGGTAGATGGAGACTAAACGCAAGCATATTGCAGGACGAAAAATTTGTGTCAACCCTAAAAGAGGATATAAGATATCTTTTAGAGGTGAAAGTTGGATCTACGGACAAGCTGGCCACTGCACGGGATGCTTTGAAGGCATTTATTCATAGAAAGTGTATAGGTTAGTGTTCTAAGAAAAACAAAGAAAATAAGGAAAAGATACAAATTTTGGAGGAAAATACAGGTAAGATGGGGAAAAAAAGTAGCAGAAAAATTTGATGACAATAAATTGAAAGAGATCGGAATCAGAATCAGAAAGACTTTATTTATCCCCAATTAACCAACAACAGAGCAGCATAACGTTGAAGATAAGGACAATAAGAACAGGCAATAAGAGTGAGATAATAAATACACAGAATATACAGTTAATACAGTTTTAAAATTAAAGTGACTGAAAGGTGAATAAATAACTGTAAGTGAGTAAAGTGTCGGTAGTATAAGAAGAGAGTAGTTTCTGTTTCTGGTGGGGGAAATGTTCTTATCTGCTGGAGTTAAAAAGCAGAGCTGCTTTGGGGACAAAGGTGGCGCTCCTCCTCCTCTCAGTCCTGCAGGAAATGCAGTGGAGGCGTCGCCCAGAGGGGAGCCGTTGAAATGCGGGGTGAGGAATGTGAGAGGGGTCGTTGATGATTTTGGCTGCCTGTCTGAGGGCCTGTTGGCTGAAAACCTGTGCCACAGTTCTGACAGGCCAATGATTTAGAGCACACTGATGCCGTGTGCTGCAGTCTGTTCCTGTATGAAGGCTGAGGGAGTGGAACCAGCAGGTGATGGAGGTCATGATGCTTTCCAGGAAGGCGTAGTAAAAAGTCATCATGATGGGTGTGCTGACTCCAAAGGAGGTGTAGCCGTTGGTGGCACCTCCTGAGATTCTCCTCTGTGTTGGCAGAGAAATTCAGGAGGTTGCCGAAGATGGTTCCCAGGTATTTGTGCTCCTCAACTACCTCCACTGGCTTCCTGTGGATGATGGTGGTAACTGAAGCAGCCAGATCCCTCTGCCTGCTGGAGAAGGTCACCACCATCTCTTTGGTTTTGCTCACGTTCTTGGAGCTGTCACACCACTCTACAAACTCCTGCAGAGCGGGCCCGTGGTGCTGTGAGGGCCTGACAGCAGTGACACGAGAACTGTGTCGTCAGCATATTTCACCAGGTGACAGTTGGGCTGTGTGGATCTGCAGTCATCGGTGTAGAGGATGAAGAGCAGGGGGGAGAGCACACAGCCCTGGGGGGAGCCAGTGGAGGTGGAACGGAGAGAAGAAAGAGAGTTGTTGCCCCAAACTTTCTGAGTCCTGTTGGTCAAAAAGGCCAATATCCACAGGATTAGCTGATCATCCAGGTGGAATCAGGTGGAAAGTTTAGAGGCCAGGATATGAGGCTGCAGAGTGTTGAACGCTGATGACAAATCAGCAAACAGAAGTCTGGGGGAGGAGTCAGGAGCTCCAGATGTTTGTGGATGGAGTCCAAGATGAAGATTTTTGCGTCATCTACACCTCTGCGTGCATGGTAAGCAAACTGGAGTGAGTCCATCAGGGGGTCAGTTGCTCTTACGATGTGCTGTTTTATGATCTTCTCCGCCGAGCGGAAAAGTCGGAGGCTGGGCTGCAGCTGCATCCGCAGCTGGATGATGGAGTCCCTGGTGTAGGCGAGCCTTGGGGTCAAGTCGAAGTGTTGGAAACAAGTCCGAAAAAATCACAAAAATGAGGAAAAGGAAAAGAATACAAATATACCGAGTAGACGGCGAAATACAACAACAAAAAGAGCATTAAAGTTAGAAAAAGAGCAGCGACCCGGAACTGGATCTCGGAGATTTGTCAGTTTAAGTATATCCTTCATGAAATTTATAACAAAAAAGGAGAATATGCCCACTTTCATCTTAAAACTAATTTTTATGAGAATGGTGAGAAGACAGGGAGGCTATTAGCAAGACAACTTAAGCAAATGAACAATCAGAATGTTATTACAGCAATGAAAACGATGCTAAATTAGTTACATCCTCTTCAGAGATCAACATGATTTTTAAAATATTTGATCAAGTACGGATCGGCTAAATGCATTCTTTGATAAAAAGGAAAATAAATAAAAATTTCACAAGAGGGTAGGGACAAATTGGAAACTCTCCTAACTGAGGTAGATGTAAGGAAGGTATCCATGCAATGAAAGCTGGTCACCGGGAATAGATGGCTTCCCAGCAGAGTTTTATCACAGATTTATAGACTTGCTATGTCCACTTTTAACTGAAGTATTACATGAAGCTTTTGAATATGGACGGCTCCCTGCAAGTTTTAATCAGGCAGTGATATCACTAATCCCAAAAGGCGACAAGGATTTAGTAACAAGGCTTGTACTACCACAAATTATCCATAAAGATCAAGTAGGGTTTATCAAGAATAGATCTGCTTACGATAATATGACATTACTACACCTGCTGTGGCTGAATAGAAATAACAAATCCTGTATTGGCTATATCTTTAGATGCACAGAAGGCTTTTGATAGGGCGGAGTGGAGCTTTCTGTCTACGGAAAAATTTGGGAAAGGTGACAACTTTTGCAGATAATTTTTATTTTTTGTTGTTTTTGTTTGTTTGCTTGCTTCTTGCTTTTGGTTCTTGTATTTGTTGTTATAAAATGCAAAATCTGATAAATACTTGAATTGTACAAACGGAGCTGAATTAGCCTAGTTCTCTAATTCTTGGTGCTAATGAATCATTCTCCGATGAATTTTATTCTGGTAGAAATACCTCATCTGCATCTTCAGTTTGTCCCAGTGACTGGTCGATAAACAGCTGCCAGTCGAGGTGAGGTCATATTTTACAGGAACATAGCTGAATAATTAAGAGTGCTTCTCTGAATAATGAATGAGGAATACCTGCTGGTGATCTTTGCTTCCTCCAGCAGCTGTTTGAACTCTTCTCTGGCTTTCTGCAATTTACTCTTCTTCTCTTTGTACTCATCCTTCATCCTGCTCTTCACAAACTGATCAAACACCTGGACGCATACAGGTAACACTGATGTCATCGTGACATCATGACATTACTTTCATTTCTAACATTTTCATGCAATCTTTCATTTGCCAAACCTGTTTCCTCTGATCTGAAGTCAGCAGCAGGTATCGAGGGTCAAATACCATCTTATGAAGCTCCTTCTCCCAGGTGGAGAATGCAGACACCTGAGGAGAGCCACAGGTCAATATTTAAATTTAATGGTTCAATCTGTATTTATCCTGACAGGGTGACTCTTAATAAATCAAATTTATATGAAGGTGCATTACACATATTGACTAAGATCAATAATGCTATCTATACAGTTTTTTTTAATCTTCAAACCAACATGAGGTGAAAAAGAAACAATTTTAAACACAAATACAAAAAAGACACACATAGAGATACACGTAAAACATAATTTTAAGTCGGAGAATTGTGGCTGTGATGAAGCTCAATTCTGTCTTTCAGTGAATGAAGATCGATCATTGTTCTTCAGATAGTGGGGGTCTGATCCACCAAATCCAGCAGGATAGGAGTAATGATGGATCCAAAAGTGCAGACTCAAAACAAAGATTTATTACCACATGACAAAAACAAAAAACTGGCTGAACTGGGAATACAGAAACTAAACTGGCAGGCAGATGGATGGAACACACAGCGTGGGATGATGGTACAAACAGAAAAGTAGAGTGTATAAACAGAACCTAAGGATTACCTATACTGGGAGAACTAACAAAACAGACCTAAAGCCTGTTGATACGGAGGGAGAAACTCAGGGAGATGACACAGAGGGAGCAATCAGTGAATGGGAGACAGAAGGGAAACACAGCTGGGCAAATCAGGGCAAACGAGACAGGGGAAGCAAAACCTGATACAATCAGTGTTGGGCAAGTTACTTTGAAGAAGTAATTAATTATAGTTACTAGTTAATTCTTCAAAAAAGTAACTGACTTAGTAACTGAGTTACAAGATCCTAAAAGTAATTAATTACTTCAAAAGTAACTATTGCGTTACTTTAAAAAAAAAAAGTTTAACCAGGGTATAATTGTCCATTTTTAACTACTTTAGATTGTCCCTCTACATTTCACCTATAAAAACTATTTACTTTGCCTTGTTTGGTCTCATCCTTTTCAGCACAACCTCACGTGTCTGAATTTACAGTTATGTTTTCATTTTGACATACTGTATTAACACAATTGATCTAAAATCAGACAAAAAACATAAAATCCGAGTAGAAAAAGTTATATTTTTTACTGTAACAACCACAAACATGTTTAATGATCATATTTCATAACTTGAAATGCGAATATAAATTGTCAATTTTAAAATCATATGCACAAGTTTTGCAAACAAAGTTATTTGCAGCCATTTACCTTTTACCCTTTTTTAATAACCATTTCACTAGCTGGGACCACATCCTCGGTAACGATGGGCGATGAGGGATGAGGAAGTGAAAACTGGTGCTGCGGCGACGGCTCTCGGGCCGGGCAGAACCCCCAAGAAATCATCCCCTACAGGAGTGAAGACTGGGCATTACGGAGGTCTTGGAGATTGTTGCGAATGTATAACTGGTAGGCTTGTGATGACCATCGACCCAGGAGCTTGATTAGGTGGTCAGAGATTCCTTTGTGGGAGGCAGAAGTTGCGGCGCCGATGAGAAAGGAATGGCCAGAGAAGAGATTTGGAGGAATCCCAGAAGACGAGAGCACTTGGCGAAAGTGTGAGAGGAACGATGACCTGGTCGGGGCGTGGCCAGATTCGGTGATGAACAGTGGATCTGGAGGTAAGGCGTGCTGAGATTTTCCTGAGGTGGAGGTAATGGGTTACTGATTCGAAGGGACTTAAAGGTGAGTTTATTTTGAAATAGTATATAGGCGTGGGGCTGCCAGATTGATTGGTTTTGCTACATTTGAGGGAGAAAATGAGGCAGTCTTCGAAGACTGGGTGGATGTCGCTCAAGCACGGGTGAAGAGTCGAATGGGATTTCGAAGATGAGGAGGTGAATTCGGAACAGCGTAAGAAGCCGAAGAAGGCGAGCAGGAGTGTGCGTGCCAGGAAGTAGTCGCTACTTCAGCCGGAGGGTAGAGATGCAGCGATGTAGAAGATCTGAAGTTAGGGGTAAGCGGTGTAGGGTCGTGGCAGGTGACTGACGCTGGAGACCTTTGATGAGTAATGATATCTGGGACGACATAATGGTTGGGCATGGCGAACCTGTGAGCAGTTTGGCAAAGAAATTGATGCCGCTGAGGTACGTATTTATGGTGGGAATTTTATTCTTTCTTTTTTTTTTATTTCCAAATTTGTTTTATTGATTTCAACAATGACATACAAAGTTAGCAACAGCAAAGTCAATCTTGATTTCAGAACAGTTGTATGTCCATTATACCCTCCAACCCCCCTAACCCGAATTCTCCCTCTACCAGGTCCACACTAGACAAGACACCGCAGAGAACCAGTCTCTTCCCACACACACACACAAACCCCCCCCCCCCCCCCAAAAAAAACAAACAAAAAAAACAAAAAAACATCTCAAGACCCATACACATAACAAGCATAACCCCCAAAAAACAACAACCCTCCCGCAAAAAACAAACAAACAAAAACAAACAAAACAAAAACAGAGAAAACAAAAGCAGAGAAGGGACCAAACAAAACAAAAGGAAAAACAAGTAGATAAGGTATAAATAAGATTAAAATAAATAAATAAATAAAAAAAATACTTTATAATGTAGCTTCGCTCAGTTCACTTCAGACTCAGGAAGTAAAGTGATGGTGTCCACCAGCAAGAGAAATGATTTCCAGTGCTGCCTTACTACTGTGCTGTCTCGCTGGTGCCATTAAAGGACCGGCGGCTGCCATCCATTCATCCATCCGGACCTCGATTATTTGGACCGAAGTACTCACACACACGCCCGCACTCTGTGCCATACACTCTCTTTATTTTGCTGGCCAGCTAACACCATTGTTTTTTTTGTTTTGTTTTTTTTGCATTCACAAAGACTATCCAAAGACATTTTGGTTATTGTCAAATAGACACTCTCTGATTACGGACTGAGGAGGTTGTGGTGTTACAACCCCAGGACTGAGAAAAAAGACTCTTTACATAATATATTCACTTGTCTCCTGGTTAGGAGAAGTGGCTATTGATGGAAATATTTTTTTTCTTTTTTTCTTCTTCTTGTCTTTGTTTACATTGTATCCCAGAGAAGTTTTAAGTTGTTCAGGTTGAAACATTTGCACTTAGAGTCGGTTAAGTTTCCTTTGATGTATCAGTGTCAAGCTGATGTTTAAGAGGGTATGTTAAGGACAGATGTGCTCCAGTCCATCAATCCTTTAAAGTGCTGGACACTGATGGTAAATTGCCATCAGACCCTAAATAAATTGTCCTCTGCTGTTATCCATATTGCTTCACTCATTCTTTGGTGAGTAGACGTATTGGTTACATTAGCAAAGATGGTCCAAGTAGCCCGAAGTATTTTCTGAACTGTCGCCAAATAGTTACCGTTTCCTTAGCTATTGGATTATCCCCAACAAGGGTTGGAGAGAAAGGGAGTGGTGAGCTGAGTATTGATGATAATGAGTAACAGCTAGATGCAGTTTCCATTTGTACCCAGGCTGGTACAGGGGGGTCGTTATGAACCCAATGTAAAAGTTTTTGTATGTTAGCTGCCTAATAGTAGTGTCTAAAATTGGGCAGACCAAGACCACCGTCAGTTTTAGAGGACCGAAGAATAGACTTGCGAATTCTAGCTTGTTTCCCTCCCCATATGAAATGTGACAGAATCTTTTCTAACTTGTCAAAAAATGCCTTGGTAAGAACAATTGGGACATGTTGAAAAAGACACAAGAATTTTGGGAGGACACTCATCTTTATCAGGTTAACTCTCCCTGCCACTGACAATGGTAGAGAAGTCCAACAGTCACAATCTTTCCCAACATTTTCTAGTAGGGATAGAAAATTCTCCCTCATCATTTTAGGTATAGAAGAGGAAATAAAAAAAACCCCAAATATCTAAATCCGGTTTCTGTCCACTTAAAAGGCACTATTGAGTGGGGAAGAGCTCTGGCCAGGGAATTGAGGGGTTGCAACTCGCTTTTTTGATAATTGAGCTTATATCCTGACAGTGTACCATATTGGTCCAGTATGTCAAAAAGCACCGGGAATGAGTTTAGAGGGTCAGAAATGTACAGGAGCAAGTCGTCTGCATAAAGGGAGAGTTTGTGGGTCACACCGAACCTTGTAATGCCTTTAAATCTATCCTCTGAACGCAGCCATATTGCAAGAGGCTCGATAGCAATGGCGAATAGGAGGGGTGAGAGAGGGCACCCTTGCCTAGTGCCCCTCTCAAGTGGAAAAGGCAAAGACAAGTTGTTGTTATTACGAATACAGGTGGATGGCGAGGAATATAGTAGCTTAACCCAGAGAATAAAGTCAGCCCCTAAGCCAAACCTATCCATCACCTCATAGAGGAAGCTCCACTCGACGCGGTCAAAAGCTTTCTCTGCGTCAAGAGATACCACAACCTCTGGAATTGAGTGGCACGATGTGTGGATAATATTCAAGAGGCGTCTTGAATTGTCATATGAGTGCCTGCCGGCCATAAATCCCGTCTGATCAGAGGCGATAATTTGTGGCAGAACACGTTGTAGCCTAAGTGCGAGGATTTTAGATAGTATTTTAAAATCAATATTTAAAAGAGAAATTGGTCTGTAACTGCTGCACAACAGAGGATCCTTGTCCTTTTTCAAGATTAAATAAATAGTAGCTTCGGACAAAGTCTTGGGTAATTGACATTTTGAAAAGGCTTCATTATACATATCTTTCAACAATGGTGCCATAAGATCAGAATTAGCTTTATAGTATTCTGCAGAGTAACCGTCAGGGCCCGGCAATTTACCTGTCTTTAAGGATTTAATGGCTTCTTGTACCTCTACTACAGGAATAGGTCCCCCTAATCCCTTCATCAGATCTCTATCTATTCTTGGAAAATGTATATTTTGGAGAGTTTCTTCTGATGGAGGGGGAGAGCTTGAAGTGTACAGATTGGAATAGAAACTAACAAATACTTCATTAATTCCCTCTGGGTCCGATATTATGTCACCAGCAGCAGACTTGACCTCTGGGATTAGCTTGGAGGTTGCTTTGGCATGGGCTTGATAGGCCAGAAGTTTCCCTGCCTTGTCGCCGGATTCAAAAAAGCGTTGCTTAGTCTTAATTAATTGAACCATAGCTGTTGCGGTGGTGGTTAAATTCAGACTGGCTTGACCTTTCACACGTTCTGTATAGAGGTTAGGATCTGGGTTTGATGCATATCTGCCATCTAGATCTTTGATCTTATTCAATAAACTGGACGTGTAAGATAACTCTTTCTTCTTTAAATTTGACACAAAGTCTATAAGCTGGCCTCTCATGTAGGCTTTCGACGTTTCCCATAATACACCTCTCGACACTTCAGTAGAGTCATTCAACTCAAGGAAAAGTGAGAACTGTGACCTCAAAAAATTTGTGTAGTCATCTCTTATCAACAGGCTAGAGTTAAATCTCCAATATTTAATGGGTCGAGACGGGGTCGCTAATACCACATCAAAAGAAACTGGTGAGTGATCTGAAATGGCGATAGCATGATACTGACAATGGCTAATTTTACAGAGAAACCTAATATCGACAAGAAAAAAGTCTATACGTGTATATGTATGGTGGGGATGAGAGAAAAAGGAAAATGCCTTAGTAGTAGGATTCGCATGTCGCCATGGATCCACAATCCCCAGCTGAGTTTTGAAAAATTCTGGGGTTTTAGCAGATTTACTCAGGGAACAGGCCTTAGTTGACGATCTATCCAGCAGAGTGTCCTGAACCAAGTTAAACTCACCTCCAATAATAAGATGATAGTTTTCCAAATTTGGAAGTGAAGAGAAAAGTTTAGCTATAAAAGAGTCGTCGTCCCAGTTCGGCCCGTACACGCTAGCCAGTATCACAAGTGAGCCCTGCAAGTTTCCTGACACAAATGTGAAACGGCCATCTGGATCAGCAATAACTTTATGTTGCTCAAACAGAATATTATTACGAATAAGAATGGCTGTCCCTCTAACCTTGGCGTTAAATTTGGAATGATATATATTGCCGATCCAGTTTCTCTTGAGTCGCCTCACTTCTTTGTTGCAGAGATGCGTCTCTTGAAGAAAAAATACATCTCCTTTAAGCTGCTGTAAATGCGCCATAACTTTGTTAATTTTGATTGCATTCCCCACACCTCTCACATTCCAGGAGACAATTCTAAGACCATTGATTGTGCTCGACATACCTTACTGTATTCAGACAGGTCTTTGATTTGACAAGTTGACAGTGGCCAGGGGAAGACTGGTGTCTGTATTTGAGGTAATAGACTGTGAACAGAACAGGGGAAAAAAAACAGAAAGAAAGAAAGAAAACAAAAAAAACAAAAACACAACAACAACAGAAAAAACATAAAACAAGGCAATGCATACATGCAGATCGAACAACATAAATTGGACCTGGAAACCCCTGAAAACAAAACTTGCAAGTGTCCATTGCACAGCAGGGTGTAAACATTCCCCTGCGAAGACTTCGCCATCACAACTCTTATCAAATGGCTTCCCTGTGGCGGCAAGGTCTCACTATGAAAATATAGTGAGACCTTGCCGCCTCACTATATTTTCAATATTCTGCTAGAAAAAATTCAGGAACTAGGATGTATCTTACTATACTTTTGTACTACTTATGTATCTTACTATACAAAAACGGACAGAAGAAAAGCACAAAAAGCACAAAAAAGGCAGGCTGAGGTATTGTTGTCCTCCATTTGTACATGGCAGGAATCAAACTGTAGGAGAGGCAATAATAATGAAAGAATGTGTGCTCATATAAAGTAAAACAGTATATACATATATGTGTACGTAGCAGACTAGCATGCCAACAGTGGCATTAGAACAAAATATAAACAGGGGTATTGTAAAGGAAAATGAGAGAAAAACAGAGAAAAACAATGAGGTTAGAATTACTCATACCACGCTGTCCTCTAGGTACCAAACATCAAACTAAAATGTCATGAGCCCTTCTACGGAAGTGGCAGGATCCAACCATGACCCTCAGATCAGGTTTCCAGAATGCTAGAACTCAGGGGACGGTGTGAGGCGATGTAGCTCCGAGCGTCGCCTGGTGACGCCAGTCGCTTCCGGTTCCCTTCGTCAGTCATAACGAACAGTTTGGCCGGGTAGCGAAGCTGAGGCTTGAGTCCAAGATCATACAACTCCTTCATAACTCCGTGGTAAGCGGACCGTTGTTCCAGCACCTCAGGGCAATAGTCCTCGACAATATGGATGGGGGTGTCCTTATATTTCAGTTTACCCCGCATTTCCCGAGCTTTGCGCACAACGAGCTCACGGGTCTGGTAGCTATGGAAACAGACAACAACTGCTCAGGGTTTCGCGTTTGGGCCTGGTCTTGCCACCAGCGCCCAGTGGGCTCGATCCAACTCCGGGGCTGTTTTCAAAACATCCACTCCAAATATGTCCACAAGCACCTGAGAAAAGAACACAGTTGGCCTGGGCCATTCAATATTTTCAGGGACCCCCAAGAGGCGAATATTGTTGCGGCGGCTCCTGCTTTCTACGTCGATTAGCCTAGCTCTCAGCTTATCGTTATCCTCCACCACCACCGCTAACTTAGCCACCACGTCCTGGAGCTCCGCATTTGTAGTTGTGGCCATGGTTTCCAAAGCTGTGGTCCGCAGCTTGTTTTCAAGTCGCTGAACGGATGTCTTGAATTCTGCCGAAAGCGAGGCTTTGTGCTCATCCAGCGTGGTCTTTAGCATAGCCATGATAGCCTCATTAGTTGCACCGAGCTCATCTCTTTTTTGCTCCTGGTTCCTGGTGTTTCTACTGGTCATCTTGGCAGATTATGACACCAGACAAACAATACCACCAATACAAGTCCACACTTTGTAGCGGGTAGTGAAAAATTATCAAGTAGTTGTGATAAAAGTAGGAGCCCTGCAAAGAGCGACTATTCCGACATGCCGTCAACCGGAAGCCCCCCTTATGGTGGGAATTTTGATGCTCAGAAACCAGAAGGCATGAGATATGAAGCTGGAAACTGTTGCGATGTTGAATGTGGGGAAGGGCAGGTTGAAGTTATTATGGAACGAACGGAACGTGTTCCAAGCGGTCCAATAGGAGGACAATGTGCTTGCTGCAAGATTATTTATGATCGCTTCTTGGGAGTCCTGCGATGCTAGGGTTTAGATCTTGAACGTCGTGGCTGAAAATGTAACTGGGGTCGGACCTGCCTCTGCGTGGGGGGCCGAGACTCTGAATGTCTGGAGGGAGAAACGAGACAGGGAGTCAGCAATGGAATTGAAATGGCCGGGAATGTGTTCTGCTCTGATTAGGAACTGATGGGTGACTGATAGCCACGTGAGCCGCCACATGAAGGGCATGATGGAAGGGAATTGCTTCAGCCTTTGACCTGATTATGTCGACTACGGCGACCATTCGTGGCCCCACAGTAGGGCTGCGATGACTACCGGGTAGATTTCGTGAATGGCTGATGAAGGTAGGAACCGATCGTGGATATATTTATGGAACTCGGGAGGCCAAACTGAAGAGAACCACCTTCCGCCGTAATAGCCCCCAAAGCCGGCAGAAGGGGCGGCGTCTGTGAAGAGCTGAATGTCGTCGGGGTGGGACAGCTGATCGTCATAGAAGAAGGTGATGCCATTCCAGTTAGCGAGCAGAAGTTGCCAGAGACGCAGTTCGGCCCTGGAAGAGCTATCCAGCGTGATGGAGTCAAGGAGTAACGGTTTAGATGCAGCGAGTGAAAGCAAGTGAGAGATAAAAGAGCGGCCTTGAGGGATTATGCGTAGAGCAAAGTTTAAGTGTCCCAAAAGGGAGAGCAGCTGTCGTTTGGAGCAAGATGGAGCGAGAAGAAAGTTTTAGAGGAGAAGGGTGACGCAATTGAGCTTTTCGATGGGCAGGGAACCCTGGAAACGTTTGGTGTTGAGGGTTATGCCGAGGAACTCCAGGGATGTTGAGGGTCCCTTTGTTTTCTCTTCTGACAAAGGAACGCCGAGTTTGGAGAAGACTGACCTCAGAGTGGATAACCCGTGAGCTGGTGGTGACGCAGGAGGGGCGATGACTAGGAAGCCATCGAGAAGGTGGACCAAAAATGGCAGCTTATGGTTGTTGGAGAGGATCCAACATAGAGCTTCGGAGAGTGAGTCGAAGAGCTTGGGGCTGCTTTTGCAACCAAGGTCAGCCTGACTGCAAAATAACAGCCATCGCTCCACTCGACTCCGAACAAATGCCAGAAGTCGGGGTGAATTGGCAAGACCTTAAAGGCACTTGTGATGTTGGCTTTAGAAAGCCATGCACCTCTGCCGGCGAGTTTAATGAGAGAAATGGCGTGGTTCACTGTGTGAGTATTTGAGAGAGTAGTTGTCGCTGGGAATGAGGCTATTTATGCTTGGAATCAGACTGCTGTGGGGAGCAGAAAGATCAACAATGATGCGCTTTTTGCCTGAATATTTTCTGGTGGTGATGCCCAGAGGGTTGATGCGAAAGAGGGGGAAGGGAGGTTCGACGAAGGGTCCGATCATGAAACCCTTCCTGACTTCCTTGCCGAGCAGGCTGCCAACGGTTTCTGGGTCTTTGAGTGCTGACTGCAGGTTTTTGCAAGTGCAAGAAACCATTGGCTGGGCGACGATCCCTAAGTGGAAGCCTTCTGAAAAACCTTTTAGTCTGGGTTAGGGTGATTTCTTAAGGCGTCTTTTAGTGCCGGAATGTGGATGGGTGTGGAAGCCGACAAAGCTAGTCATGGCTTGGTGGGGTTGTGGGGGCATGCGGGGCGGGAATGGCCGCCACCGCAAAAGGAGCAGCAGTGAAGATAGCAGCATTGAGACATGAGACAGCCGGAGTCGTTGAAGTTATTGCAAATGGTGCGGCCTCTGAGGTAAATGGTAAATGGCCTGTATTTGTATAGCGCTTTACTAGTCCCTAAGGACCCCAAAGCACTTTACACAATGCACGCGGAAGCAGGGTGTGACGGGGCACCGCACGACTTTCAGGCAGTAGAGTTCCTGATCGAGACTGCCCCAGAAGGTGTCTTGGTTAAACTACTGGAGGCGAGCGGCTGCCTGAGAAGCAAACCTGTTGTGGTACTGATAGAAGCCGGTGCCACCGAATCGTAACGCGAGATCGAGAATAATAGTCAGGTATGAGTCGAACTCTTGTCTTCGGGAGGGAAAGGCGGTGCAGAGGACGTCTCTGTATAGCGAGAAAGCAAAAGCACACTCGAGCGGAGTGAGCTCTTTTGCCCAAGAAGGGGCCGTAACACGTAAGATGATGGAACCGTCGTGGCCGTCGATCACCCTGGGAAGAGCAAGCTGCTTGAGAAGAGGGAGAATGAGCTCAGCCAAATCTACGTATTTACCAGCGATGATTTGTTGGCGAAGGTTAGCGGATACGGGAGAAGGTTTTGGGGCCAGTGGGTTGGGTGGAGGAATTGCCGAGGCCAGCGAAAAGTAGGCAGTGCTAGCTTGGAAAAAAAGAGCCTGGGCCAAAAGGCTAGGCCAGGTGCAGCTCTGAGCGATCACCGACGGGAGGAGGAAAGGCTGCTGGGTCGGAGGGATGAACGGTCGGACGGCTGAACGGTCGGACGGCTGGTTGCTGAAATATGATGGGAAGGAGTGAAGGTGAGAGGACCTGGCAACCCAGTGCTAAGGTTAGCTGCAGTGTTTAACAGAGGAGGAATAAGTGGCTGAGAACCTGGCAACCCAGTGCCGAGGTTAGCAGAAGAGCGTAGCAGAGGAGGAAAGAGTGGCTGAGAACCCGGCATCCCGGTGCCGAGGTTAGCCGCAGAGCTAAGCAGAGGAGGAATGAGTGGCTGAAAACCTGGGATCGCGGTGCCGAGGTTAGCAGCAGAGTTTAGCAGTGGAGGAATATGTGGCTGAGGGCCTGGCAACTCGGTGCCGAGAGGGTTTGTTGGGGCAAGTTGCAAAGGGGGGATTGGAGACCGCAGAACTGGCAACCCTAGCCGAGTGTCACGCTGAGTAGGAGGAGTAGCTGAGGAGGGAGCATGCGGAGTGGTGGCGAGCTGCGGCTGGTGCTGGCTGGATGAGGCTGAAAGGAGCAAGGAAGCGTCGTTAATGGAGGCGCTAGCTTCATTTATGCCCGATGGAGGATTAACTCTGTTCAGTGAATGAGAGCGGGAGCGCTGAGATGTTAAGAAGAAACTGAATAATGTAGCCTTGTTATCGGATTGGGGAAAGCAGATGCCTCTCTTTTTCAAAACTCGTTGGAGACGGGCAACGGTCCAGTTGGAGATCTTTGTCGGCACAGAATCTTTGGGAGCCCTCACTGGAGCGTGGGAACGGCGGCGCGACCTCGGAGTTGAACGCTGAGATGGATCGTATTTCCAGGAAGCTTCGCGGGGCTGGAGACGCGCCCCAGTGTGATCTGGTGTGGAGCTCTGCCATGAACTTTTACTGGGAGTGGATCGTCCTCTAGTAGCAGTTCGAAGGTTGTAGTTTCGCGGGGAAGGGGAGCGACTGGAGCCGCTGTATTGTTGGATAGAGCGGAGAGAAGAGTTCCGGGGGATGCAAACGGCGGACCTGACAGCCGCACGGCAAGGGCGGCTGCTGGAAGGTGCACCAGACGGGCCGGCTGTAATTGGGCTCTCCGCAACGGCTCCAATAGGAAGTTTAGGTTGCAGATCCCGGACTGCCTGGGGAAAATCAGATGGAGAAAGAGTGAGGTCTTGGTCCGATGGGCTGAGCAACAGGGAATCCATCATGATGAGCAAAAGGGTGAGTAGGAATCAAGCTCTTAGAATTTTGTGAGGCGTCTGACGATGATGGGTGTTCGCATAAAAATGAGAACAGCAGGTATTGGAGAAGGGGGGCTTTAATAGCCTGAGGCCGGAGGGATCGTGAAGGAGGAGTGGTCCCACTCCTGAAATTCAGATTCAGATTCAGATGATATCTCCACTTCAAACTATTTACAGAACAATCAGGTGTTCTGCATTCAATAAGATGTCACACAAATTATTTGTGCCACTCCAAAAAAATAATTTCTGTCCACTATAAAGGAGAACATCACAGCCTGATACCTGCAGGTCTGACAGCAGCAGGAGCATCACTCATCACTTTTTTTTACCTGGAGACAGCAGTCACCTCATTGTTCTGACACACAACACAAAACTACCCACAGCACTACACACTAGCTAAACAAGACAACACATTAACTACACACTCCAAACACGCTAAACGTCACAAATCTCTCACATCTCAAAACTCGCTCTCTCTCTTTTTCTGCTGTCTTTCTTTCTTTCTCTCTCTCTCTCTCGCAGTCACTCCTAAAATGTCCCCCACTTCCTAAACAACCAAATGTCATGTTGCCATATCATTTTTTGATTGGTCGACATGGTGCATTTTTCCACCAACACGAACGGGCTGTTTATTGTTTTTTTTGTTTGGTCATAAGCAGAGAGGTCTCGCTGCGCTGTCCTTAGACAGTAAACGTGACGAAACTATTCAGGAAAAAAACGCAGCGTATATATTGTTTATCACGACTCTGGTTTTACTGGCCTATCAACACAATTTATAAACTGGTATATATCACCTTGTTGCTTTGTCATCTTGAAGTGGTCATGTGATTGGCTTACCACGACTACTTTATTCTTCCTCAGTCAAACAGCAGCACTCATGTGATTGTTTTGCCCCCTTAGCTCCAGGTGTTGTGCTAGAAAGTGATCGTCTGCCAGAACGTGATTGCAACCCACGGGAGCGCGCAGCTGCTTGAAGCTGTAGCGCCCAGATTACTTACAGCTACTTCCTGCATCTGATATATGATGCGGTAAGCTAAACACAGCTTCAACCATCTGTTTGTTGAAAAATAGTAACTTAACCGCACCGCATTTTCTTGTTAGTAACGGTAACGGCGTTGTAATGATAGAAATAGTAATTAGTTAGATTACTCGTTACTGAAAAAAGTAACACCGTTAGTAACGCCGTTACTTGTAACGCCGTTATTCCCATCACTGGATACAATAACCTGAGACATGAACTTCAAAGTAAAATAAGAAAGTTTCACTACTACGCGCGGGATAGACGAGCTGTGTGGACACTGCAGGTGATTCCCAGCAACAAGGCGACTGGAGATGATTAAAAGTGAAGGGCATTGAGTGACTTCAGCGAGTGCAGGTGAAATAACTGCTGGAAAAGCAAAGTGGAAGGGACCAAAGGTAAACCTTTTCTCAACTTCCCAGCGAGCATTTTAAGCAGTGGGAACAAAGGATACTGTTGACTGACATATGACTAGTGTCATGGCTTCTGTCTCGGGGTTCGACTACTCTTTCCACCCTAAGGTGGAAACTTTCGAGCCTGAATCCTCCCCTCGCACCTGCAGCTCGTTACCGGCTCGTTACCGGCAGAGCAACACTCTTCGCCTTCACTCTTTGCCATGATCATCTGCATTGCTATGCAATGAATTGAAAATCGAATAGAATCGAATAGAATGCCTTTATTGTCACCATACATTTGTACGTTGAGATACATGTGACAGGTGAGACCTGGAGACTTGGGACCGCCCCTGGTGGGCGGAGCTGGTCTTTGATCCTTTCATAAGCGCAGGTGTGGGCAATTGGGTATTCCTCTGCAAACCTGAAGCTGCGAGTGCTTGGTGCAAGTTGGTGTTTCTTAACTTCTGTCTATGAAAGTCTGATATGGGTCCTCCTCTAAACTTCTGTTAGAACGGTAGGTTACACAAAAATGTACCACTTGAGCTCTGGCTGTTGGCAGAGGTTTACAGTTATTTGCACCCTTGTAGGTGGGAAACATTGCTCCCGTGAGAACGGTATAGTGGACTTCATCGCCACTGACCCACATTTATTAAGGTGTGACACGAACTTGTGGACAGGTAACAAAACCAATTCAGTTGAGGAATATTCCTGTGTTTTACTGTCCAGCTAAGTGATCTCCTGCCTTTTATTCACAGAGTGCCGAGCTGCTGCTTTGCCAGGTGGATTTCTGGCTGCGGGCAGAGGACCCGACACATCAGTGTGTTTTTAATTTGTTTTAAACTGGTGTAAGTCGACAGACTGACTGCTGCGGCTGTCGATTGTTTTGTTTTTGTTTTAATTTTTTCTGTATCAGCAGGCACCACAGATATTGGTTCTTTTAGTATTTTAAACCCTCTTTTATATATATATATATATTGTCGCAGACGGTGAAGGCGCTGCAGGGAAAACAAATCCTTTTTTTGTCTTGCCGCTTTTGCATGCACAGCGGTGGGCCTGAGTGAAGACGGCACTGAAGATTTTGTTTTGTTTCTATAGTGTTTTGCCCATTTGGGGTCATGTGTGAGTTGCCGTCCCTTTTTAACCTGTGTGCTATGTCGATTTGTTCTTAAACGGTTCCCCGCAGCGCTTGTCCTGTCTCACGGGCAATCATACAGTTTTATCGTTTTTAATAAGGTAAAGCTTTTTAATTGTTTTTAGGTGCCGCTGTTACACTGTTACTTTTATTTTGTATTCAAAATTAAACTATTTTAACTGACTGTGCGCCTACGGCTCTGTCCTATTTTAAATAGGTACCTACCACGGGTCACATACAGATCATCTTCAACCCAGTACAAACTTGTGTGGGGCGGTGCACAGTTCTGCAGCTCTCGTTTGGCTCTTGGCGAAGGCGGTCGCACTTTTCTCCTCTCCTCCTTCCCCTTATCTTCCCTGCTTAGCCTCTTGTGTCCTTGTCTTGTCTCGTGTGTATTACTTTCCCTCGAACAGTCTCTCACTGTCGTTCTCTAAAACCTAAAAGAGAATTATGGATTTGATCAACTGGTCTCTGAATGCTATTGACACCCTCTTCTCAATGAGAAGTCTGGGTTCGGGAGAGCCCGAGTGCCCTGGAGGGACTTTACTACACGATGGACGGGTGGCAGAACTGGAGGATCGTGTGCCTGGCGGGACTGTCGATCGAGGACGCTGAAGATATCTACCTATTCGGAACCATGATAACAGGGTTCTTGCTGATCGGAGCTGGCTTGGCCCTGGCTTATCGGAGAATTAAGAAAGCGGAACCGGCTGTTCAAACCCCCCCAAGGCTGCCCGCTGGAATTGAAGCGATGGGACGAGGCGCGACCTCTCACAACGAACGCAGCATGGTTGACACCTTGGAGACGCTTACAGCTGCCGTGAAGACTCAAAATAACACCATTGAGCGTATATTGGGATACATCAAAGAGAGGCCTGCTCAAAATGAGACCCTTGAGCGAAAGTTGGATCACATCGCAGAATGGCTCACTGCAGTTGTGGGGTCTCAGAATCACAAGAATGACAACACCACGGAACAGAAGTTTGATACCATCATGGGGAGGCTCGTGGCTCTCCAACGGGAGATTGAGAGACCAGTGTCGGAGTGTTAAAGAACAGCTTTGAAATTCTCCTGGGCTGCTCGCATAAAAGAAAAATCAACAACATCAACATGCGGACACCACGGCGCCAGCTGCACGGGCCCAAGGCTGGAGCCAAACAAAAACTCCCTGATAACGACTGTGTGATGACTATTCTTGCCATCCCATGCAAGGCCACCTGGGTTGGCTAGCAGACTGTTTACTTAGCCTGATAGGGTGAAGGACACTGTCTCAGCTGAATTATGGACACGCACACACATACACTTACACTGATAAGCACTCACTCATCCCCCCTCCCCTTCCAATGCCTTCGATGCTTGTTGCCTCCTGGGAACACGAGGCGGGTCTGGGCCCGCGCTGGAGAGTCGGCGCAGTGGCAGGATGGCTGCTGTGTTGCCTGGGATTATTCCTTTCCCCTACCCAACCCTGTTGCTGGTCACGTGCTCTATAATGTTGTACTGTGGACATTTATGTGCTTTCAGTGCAGAGGAGTTTTTTTGTTTCCTGTTCTCATGCTGTCCTCCTGTAGCCCAGCATGAGTAAAGGTCTCTTTTTTTTCCTCTTGTACTTTTCCCATCGTAGTGTAGATTTCAGTGGTTTTTCTGTAATGCAACCGTTCTCTGACTTGTATCCCCATGTGATGTCTGTGTTGTGTGTGTAAGGTCGGGGGGCGGGTTCATTTCACTGCAGTTTACTGCATGTGGCAAATAAAATTTGATGATGATGATGATATACATATGAACAGTATCAACAGGAACAAAAAAGTATAAAATCTACAAATATACAATTGGGTGTAAAAAAGAAAAAAGTACATATGTAAATAAATACAGTTTGGGTCATTGCACATAGAATTTAGTATTGCACAGTGGTGGTTTACAGATGGACATGGGAAAAATCAGAGGGTGGGACTGATGGTTATGGCCTTTGGGAAGCAACTGTTCTTCAGTCTGTGGGTCTTTGTGCTGATGCACCTGTAGCTCTTCCCTGAGAGAAGCAGGCTGAACAGGTCAAAGCCAGGGTGGGACTGTCCTTGATGGTGTTTGTTGTTCTGTTGAGGCAGTGGGAGGAATGAATGTCCATCAGGGAAGGGAGATACAATACAATAATACATTCTCTGTATGTATTATTGTAGGGTCTACCTTACAATATAAAGTGCCTTGCAGCGACTGTTGTTGTGATTTGGCACTATATAAATAAAATTGAATTGAATTAGAGGGCAGCTGATGATCTTCTGTCCTGCCTTGACTACACTCTGAAGTCTCACTGTCTGCCTTAGTGCAGCTGCTGTTGGGCCTTCTTGACAGATGTTGTCTGTCCAGGAGATGTCAGCAGAGATGAGGACACCAAGGAACCGGAAGTATGTCTGTGAAGGTTCTCAGTCATCCTGGTCATCGTAGTCAAAGGAGCTTGCAAAGAAAGGTGTCTGGACTTCTTTAAGTTGCTTGAAGACGTTTCGCCTCTCATCCGAGAAGCTTCTTCAGTTCTAAGGTCAAATGGTGGAGAGTCCCAGATATAAACCCAGTGGGAGTTTCCCCCCACAGAGGGACAAAAGGACCCCCTGATGATCCTCTAATCGCCTGAGCCAAGGTGTGAAACTGGGTGTGGGTCCCAATCAGCCAGGGTTTCGGGTGAGCTCATTGTGAAACCTGGCCCCACCTTATCATGTGAATTCCTGAGGTCAGATGGCCCAGGATGTGAGTGGGCGTTAAGGCGTCTGGGGAGGGAACTCAAAACTGGATTATAGATGGCAGACGGTTGGTGTCGTAAACCACCGCCTCTGTTCAAAGATGGTCGCTCACAGTGGACATAGATGCTTCTTTCACTCCTCTTTCAAACCATCTGTCCTCTCTGTCCAAAATGTGAACATTGGCATCCTCAAAGAGTGTCCTTTATCCTTAAGATGCAGATGGACTGCTGAGTCTTGTCCTGTGGAGGTGGCTCTTCTGTGTTGTGCCATGCGCTTGTGAAGTGGCTGTTTGGTCTCTCCAATGTAGAGGTCTGGGCATTCCTCGCTGCACTGTACAGCAAACACCACATTGTTAAGTTTGTGTTTTGGAGTTTTGTCTTTCGGGTGAACCAGTTTTTGTCTGAGCGTGTTGCTGGGTCTGAAATGCACCGGGATGTCATGCTTGGAGAAAACTCTCCTGAGTTTCTCTGATACACCGGCTACATAGGGGATGACAATGTTGTTGCGTCTGTCCTTCTTATCCTCCCTCGCTGGTGTCTGATCTTCTTTTCTGTGCCTCTTTGCTGACTTTATAAACGCCCAGTTAGGATAGCCGCGTGTTTTGAGTGCTTCCTTTACATGTGTGTGTTCCTTCTTTTTTTCCTTCAGGCTTAGAGGGAACATGTTCTGCCCGGTGGTGTAGGGTCCTGATTACTCCAAGTTTGTGTTCCAGAGGGTGATGGGAGTCAAAGAGGAGGTACTGGTCCGTGTGTGTGGGCTTCCGGTAAACTTCGATGTTGAGTTTGCCGTTCTCTTCAATGTGCACAGCGCAGTCCAGGACAGGCAAACAGTCGTCCTTTGTGTCTTCCCTGGTGAACTTGATGTTTTTATCCACAGCGTTAATGTGCGCAGTGAAGGATTCCACTTCTTGTGTCTTGATTTTGACCCAGGTGTCGTCTACATATCTGTACCAGTGGCTGGGTACTCTTGTGCACGTAGATACACTTCTTTTACCTGTAAAATGTTGCTGTATCCTGAGAGTTTTCACAGTATTTCCAGTGAAACATTTGTACTTCAGGTGTAATTGTACTTCAGTGAGTGCTTGTGTACAGCATGTGTGTTGAGTTTAATGTTACCCCTCTCTCCAGCATCATTTCCTTGAAGTGAGCGATCCGGAGTTCCAGTGGGAGGAGCTGAACCCCTCCTGGATGGGGAACGAGAGACATCGACTCCTCTGTTCTAAAAATAAAGAACCAATGATGGTAAAAATGGTAAATGGTCTGTATTTGTATAGCGCTTTACTAGTCCCTAAGGACCCCAAAGTGCTTTACACTGCATTCAGTCATCCACCCATTCACACACACATTCACACACTGGTGATGGCAGCTACATTATAGCCACAGCCACCCTGGGGCGCACTGACAGAGGAGAGGCTGCCGGACACTGGCGCCAACGGGCCCTCTGACCACCACCAGTAGGCAACGGGTGAAGTGTCTTGCCCAAGGACACAACGGCCAAGATTGTCCGACCCAGGGCTCGAACCGGCAACCTTCCGATTACAAGACAAACTGCCATCTCTTGAGCCACAGGTTGGTAATGACATCAGCAAAGCAACATCTTTACTTTTACTAACAAAATGAACAAAAACACTTTCACCTCCTGCATCTTTTAGACTCACCTGTTCCTCTTGGTGCTGTGTTTAAGGTCATTATCTTCATCTTCATCATTCCTATGGAGACCAGTTGATTGACAGCTAGAGCTGATTTCTGTCATGAAGATGTAAAATCCATAGTTAAAGAGTGAAGCGAGACAGTTGAGACACAGGTGAAGGATAGAGAGGTGAGGGTCAGACCTGAAGGTGAGGTCTTCTTTCTCTTGTGGGGCGGGTCCTCGATGATGCGGCTGATGTCTCGATCAATCAGCTCTCCTGGTCTCTCCCACACAGAGAGATGGATTGTGGGATTGAAGAAGAACACTCTATCATCTCCAGTCCAGACCACACACCTGAAGACACACATGCACACATGGGTGAATCACGAAACGAGGGTCATACTATGAGCCTCACTGCCCTCTAGATAAGGGCCAATCTTCAGAAGTGAATCATCTACCCTGAGCACCATCTTGAGTCTCCTCCCATGAAGACTTTTGATAGGGTGGAGGTCAAACAGGGCTGAAACATCTCTGATTATTGATCCTTACTGACAAGCTAATTATGTGCGGCTTCAGTCTCGCAGAGAAGAATACAAACAAAAGATCGAAAAAATAAAAGAATGTCTGTATAACACATATTTTGTGCACTTAACAGCTCCTTTCAAACAGTTACAATAATGCCTCGGCATGTACATGCACATCGATATATATGAAAGTAACCACAACACTGATAGATGGGTAGATACACACATATACTTACTATAGTATAAATAGGTTTGCTTATTAAATATGGTATAACGATTATGGGGTATGTACTGTATGGAAGTACTCTGTGTACATGTATATGAATGTAAATGTATGTGTAGAGGCTAAGCCTACGCTTGAAGTCTCTGAGGTGTTCGTTGGCGGGGGTGACGCGTTGCCACTGTTATGAATGAAACCTGTTACAGTCCAACAACTCCAGCCGTACTTATCTTCTCCATTTAACATCTTTATTCCACTTCCATCAGTTGCATTTGTTGTTAACAGTTCTCTTCATATTTAAAAAGAACAGATCCTAATAGATCAGCAAAGTCATGAATAAAAGCCTTGTTGTATTTCGGCGGTCTGTAGAGTTTTAGAAGAATCGGCCATATCCAATAATTGAACTCCAAAGGTAGGGTAGGTAGGGGAGGGGAGCTGCCGAATTTTATGTTTATTTTCAAAAACCAAGGCTAAGCTACCACCTCTGCCCGTAAGCCTAGGTGAGCTGAAGAAGGCACAGTCTGGAGGGAGAACCTCCGAGAAGGAGAACGACTCACCAGGGCGAATCCAAGTCTCCGTCAGGAACAAAACGTCCAGCCCCGAGGTGAGGAAAAAGTCATTTAAAACAAAAGTCTTATTCACCAGCGACCTTAAATTTAGTAGAGCCATCTGTTTCATGGGCGCCATGTCTCTACTCCTAGTGCGTCGCAAACGGCTTAGGTTGCTGTGATCCACGCCACCTCTGGAAGACGTTATCCAGGTCCTGGGAGGACTGGGTAGACTTACTGCCCGACGGAGCAGAGCCACCGACAGCTAAGCGATCTGACAAGAACGATGAGCATAATACCAAGAGAATGAGGAGTGCAATGCAAAAGTCAAAAAAGAGGGTTCGAAAGGAGAGGCAAGGACGACAATAACTTGAAACTGGTATTCAATACCTACTGCACATTCCACTTTGTATGATCTCTGTCCTGTCTTTGTTTATCGTACAGTTAATATTATATAGTTACCATTATAGTATTGTATAGAATTGTATAGTTAGGAATTAGTACCTTTTTATCCCTTAATTTTACCGAAATTTAGCATGTTATTTATTTGTAATTCCTAGTTTTATATCTCTTGGAGATATATCCTTTATATATTTATAAATACACCATGGGGGTCTTAGGGTGAAACAGCATTTTGGTACACTGTACACTGTGTATACTACTATATTGACAATAAAGCTCTTGAATCTTGAATCTTGTGTTCAATTTCCCCATCAGGCCTGGGCTCTTTCTGTGTGGAGTTTGCATGTTCTCCCCATGTTTGTGTGGGTTCCCTCCGGGTACACCGGCTTCAATGTTGAAAATGGACAGGACAGGGACATAAATCAGGACAGGGGAGAGGCATATGACAGTGTCCAGTAAGTTCAGGTTCACGACTCCAGGAGCTTAAATGGTTCGACTAAATCCAGGAGCTAAGTGGCTGTGGAAGATAATGGTAAAGATGGATGACTGCTCTGTCATTCTCTAATAAAACAAGACAAATATTCTGTGATTAAATGATTCAACTTTTGTATTCATACAGTAACACAAACATGACCTGAAAAACAGAAAAGTGAAGTTATAGTTGCTACAGACTGAGGGGCATGATTTTTCTCAGACCCACAGATGGCAGTCTGTACAATCAGCATCCTCAGCGCCGTTGTTTTTTTTGTTTGCAGTCTTACCTTTAAAACACAAAACAACCAGATGACTGCATCGGTTCATGGTTGCCGTGGTAACACCAGAGAGGAGTCACAGTACAAACAGCGGAAACGTCCAGATCAGCCACTGATGAATTTTTAATGAATTTAGGCTAAAACATGTCTGAAAAATCAATAATCATCAATAACAACAACAATGTTACAGAACAATGGTTACCATGGAGACCCAGGCACAGGAGTTGAGGCGACAGGGAGCTTGTCTTTCCTTCTTCCTTCTCTTATGTCCTCCTCCTCTTCATCATCATCCTCTTCTTTGTGTACAGACACACTGACACACTGCAGCAGACACACACACACGACAATGTTATTGTTCTACAAGCATCAATATATAGATAAAAAATGGGGCTTTTGTTTATAGTTTTTGGCTTTACACAGTAATCTAAGGCTATATTTGAATTCTGTTTTCATATTCTGAAACAGTCTGAAAAGTAACTGTCTTGATGCGTGCTCAATCATCCAGGTAAGGAAATCCCAAAAGTTTGATTCTGTTCATCTGGACGTTTTCAGTGGGAGAAACGTTTCATCACTCATCCACTCTCGGCTGACTGCAAGTTTCCAACCTTACAAACAGGACATTTGCACAATGACTGAAACTGTCCCACTGGTGAACAATGGGCTAGAAGGTCAGTTCCTTGATACTTAACACGCAAATTGCCATGACCATTGATCATCATCAACAACAACAAAACCAACAAACACTTAAAGTACTGATTATAAGGTTGGAAGAAGTCACGTGGATGAGTGACGAAACGTTTCTCCCACTGAAAACGTCCAGATGAACAGAATCAACTTTTGGGATTTCCTTACCTGGATGATTGAGCATGCATGAAGACAGTTACTTTCAGACTGTTTCAGACTGCAAAAAAGAAAAAAAAAGAAAAACATCTAGAACCCTCATCAAATGAACATTAGTCATTCATTTGATGTCCCTCCTGTGACCAGTTCCAGAGTGAATGAGTAAAGTTACTGGCAGATGCTAGAATGAAATTGACCTCGAAGAGATATATGGTGCTGCACAAAAAAACTCCTTGCAGTTGCTTTGGTTGCTAGCATGTTGATGTGGTTGTTAGTAGTTTGTAGGATGCTGTTTTATGTGTGAACACTGAAACTATTCCCTAAGTGGTAATGACACCGCAGAAAGTGTAACACAAACTGAAAATAGAGAAGGTTCTCTCTTTTCCACTTTGCATCGCCGTATCTCATGCTTCATTAGAGCTCCTCCTAAAGTAAATGGTGAATGTTTGCAGACAAGTGCGTCTCTTCTAGACAAGCTATGGGCTAAAGCAAAATCCAGAAATGATCAAAGCGATTTTAAGGAGGTTTTTGGTGGAGCGTTCTCTTTAAGACCCATTTAACCTAACAACTTCCAAAAACCACTCACCAACCAGTCTAGGAATATACATATTTCCTTTGAGACCTACAGTTGCCAGGGGGTCGCCTACTGGGTTTCAGGTTTGTGTGACTGTGGCCAACTTTGTGTGACTCAGTATCCTGATTGATGTTGAACCCAGATAATGGAAAGATACCCATTTCAGGTGATTTTGTGTTAAACAGCTTTGAGTCTTTACAGAAAGAAAGGTTGTAATTTTGCTAGAATTATCTGAGTTTTATTTTGATTTAAATGGATCCTCACCTGTCTGTCTTCTGGTTTCTTTGTCCTCAGCAGTAATGCTCCTTGATAGGAAAGCTTTCCTCCACCCGTTCCTCGTTTCCCTGACAAACAAAACAAATAAAACTTATTGCTCATACAGGATACCTGGATCTGAACTGGGCAGCACAGACTTTCTCCAACAGGTGAACTCATTGAAGAACTGCAAGGAAAACAGTCAAACAAGCCAAGTGGCTCCCCTTTGACCTCTTGAACTCTAATTTATCTGCTCAGTAACGACTCTCTTCCTAGTTTGACTGTGAGAGTAAAAATGTAACAAGCTAAAAATATGTGACAGATGAACAGAATTCCTAAGGCTCAATGTTTGATACTCTGTGAGAAGATGAAACATTGTGACAACAGAAACATGGGTCATGAGAGTGTGATGTCAGAAACGATCAGTGACAGGATGATGAAGTCAGATCTGTTTTGCTCTGCAGACTAACCTAATCCTGACCAAACCTACTCACACCCTAACTTTTACTGCTGAAGAGTTGAAACACGGTGAACTAAAGGGTTAACTTCTGATTTGATTCAAGAATGAGTTCTACTCTAAAATCATTGATTTCCACTTTTTAAAGAATTCTTATAGATTCATGACTTCATGCTCCTTTACCTCTGCCAGACAGCAGGTGAAGTTTAAACGCAAATGATCAGTATGTTTGATGGCTTCTTTCTACCTGCTTTGCTATTTATTTATTTTTAACATCCTTCAGCTTTAAGCGCCTTAAGATGGCTGTTGTTGTGAATTGGTGCTGTATAAACAAAAACCTAATGATCATGAAGGTCATTTTACATTTTACACAGCTCCATCTGTACTCCAATGGGATCTGCCTTGAGGCGTAGACAGGAAAGAAGTAGGGCAGATTTTTCTGATCAATCATTCAGAGGGAAACAGACAAGGGATGCTACCAACATGAACTTGCTGTGCAATAGAGTCAGGACCCTCAGAGGTACATTAGGCTATTTGCTCTCTGGATAATTTAACCCAGGGTCCCCCAACCCTTTTTGTGCCATGGACCGGTTTAATGTCAGACAATATTTTAAGGTGTCCTTTAAGGTGTCCCGGATAAATAAGAGAATCCTGCTAAACTGACTCTTGGTGGTGCTGTCACTTGGTGTTCGCTCTCTCTGCGGTTGTCAGGGCTCTGTGTGCGGGCAGGCGGAGAGGAGGATCCAAACGCAGGACTCAGACACTAACTTCAAACTCAAAAACCTCAGCTTTATTGCTGGTACGAAAACAAAACATGAAGTGAACACGGAATATGGAGAACAGAAACACACAGGCATAATCTGATGGTACGACGCGACACCGAGCATGGGAAAACACGGGGCTTATATACACAGGGTAGTAACGGGGGAATCAGCAACAGGAGGGAGACACAGCTGGGAGAGATCAGGGCTAACGAGACAGGGGGAACCAAAGCTGCACACACTAACATAAGACAAAGACTTTCACAATAAAACAGGAAACATGAATCACAACTCAGAGACACGGACTCAACACAGAGAGACAGAAAATGACACATGGAACTGAACTATACATGAAACCACAATTCCTAAAACATGGATAACAGAAACATGAAACTCTAAATAATAATCATCACAACCACAACAAGAGAACAAGAAAACAATCCATGATGCAAAATTAAACCAAAACATAATAAACTCAAAATACTGGGTCCAACGGACCCAGAACCGTGACAGTGGTAGAGTATCACTTCCTGTTCCTGCTTAAACACAGTGGTATTTTTGAGTAGCTTATCTGCTTAACAATTTAAATAAAAACTTTTAGATAACTTCTTTTTTCATATTATAATCTTCATGTGCTTCATCCGAAGCACACTTTCTGTGTATTTGAAATAAGGCTGAAGTGAGTTTGTAGAAAGTGATTTGTTTAATTGCTGCTAATTACCATGAATTTACAAAATTATCTGTGGATCATAGTATGCAATTATGGCTCAGTATGCATGTGATTTAATGTGAACTTCAATGCCATTCTCTTGTTATTTTGTTTATGGCTGGATATCATTATTACTGCTGTTACACACAAGGATGTCTGTTCACTCAGAGCACAGCAGCAGGAAAAGTGCACAGTTTGATTGTGACTGTGGTGGTTTCACTTTAGATGTTATTTCCATCACTTTGTCCAAAATATGTTGCTAACATCTCTTCCACACCATGGCATCAATGCATCCATCTTCTTAATCAGAAATCATTAAATAGAACAAACACAACAGAACAAATTACTCCAGTTTTAATGGCTCTGCCCGTTGCCCCCAGAATTGCTCAGAAAGGATTTTACTTATTACTTTTAAAGGACTTCACAATATCTACTCAACTGGTGCGCCACCATAGATCCACAGGGGAAACCTGTCACCTATTCCCACCTCAGGTGGACAAAAGTCGAGAGATGAGTCACTGTTAGGGACGACCCACCCGAGCAGCTCTGGCTTGCCTCATCAGTCTTCTTTTAAATCCTTCTAAAGACTCTTTTGTATTGTAAGGGGTTTGATTGGTTTTAGCAAAGACGTGCTATTGTTTGACATGCTTAGATTTACTTCATCTTTGTCTTTTAGCTTTTATGTTCATGATAATGTTTCATTTAATGTTAAGTTTAGTCTGGATGAAGAATTTGCAGGTGACACGGTACACCTTCTGAGTAATGATGTATAACCCTTGGTCTCTTGTGCTCTGGGGGCCTCTGGATGTCTGGGGCCTGGATGTCCTCCATACCTGCTTCATGCCCTGGAGGACGGGGCTGTGGCCCCCCCACACCCTCTAGCAGATCATTACATGAAGGAGCCTTTTAAATACAAGCACATCCATGCTCACAGGTGTACACACGGGTGCTCACACACACAAACTACACCCTTTTTGGCTCCTACCTCAAAGCACACTGTGCGCTGTTGATCTAACATGCTGCACAATAATATTCAATATTTAATATTTACTGCTATATACACATAGAGTACCACGATGGTGTTGTGTTTATTATATTGCTTTTTATTAGTTTTTGTTTGCTTGTTTTCTCTTTTTTTTTCTCTCAACAGGTGATCCAGGTGATATACTTTTTTTGCCCCCCCCCTTTTCTTTGCCCTTCATCACTATTCCTCTGTTGTTTCCCTCCCTCCCCCCGGTGATGTCTGTCCCGTCTGTAACAACTGAAAATAAAATAAAATAAATAAATAATAACAACAAAGGTCAATCAAATGGACCAATACAGCAAGGCAGGGAAGGTCCACTTAGTAAAGTAATTCCATTGGGCTTCTCTCTTTGCCTTCAGACAATAATTCTGATGGCAAAAGAACCAAACGGGACAGGCGGCCAAAGAAAAAAAAAAAAAAAAGATGTATAACCCTTCCAGCTGAGGTACCTGAACTGCATATCAGTGTGGTATGAATGGCAGTTTTACAAAGTATTAATTTCTCGCTGAGTATCTGTGGCATCTTCTCTTTAAGTTTCCAACAAACGCCTAATTTCCATTACAACATGCACCATCCCTCTCTCACTGAAGCAGGCAGCAGATAGTCTTGTCAGTCCCGGGACTCAAATGTAAGACAGGGTAGCTAGTGCCGTCTAAGAGCTTTGGCTCATCAACCTCAACATCTGGCTGAAGCTCTCAACCTGGCCTTCAACATATCTATGTATCTGTGCCAAAAACACAGACAGAAACAGGAGTGAATTATCGTGTTTGATGGACGCGAGATATTTATGGCCATCATTTACTGTATACAGCACATCATAATCAACAGTGAAATATTCATTTGCCACATGGTTGATTTCGTCCGCGTAAACAAAGATTTCAATGTTTCAATCTGCTCTCATGGCTCAAAGGCATTTCATACACACAGTGTGCTTCTGTTTATGGCTGACACACACATTTACACAAACAACAGATGAACAGAGACATACTGAGAGACACGCTGTCTTACTGTGTCTGTAGTTTGTCAGCAAAGTGAATCTGGAAGAAAATTGTGAAGAAAAAAAAGGCTGAACTTCTTTGATCACCTGAAAGAGAAGAAATGTGATTAGCACAGCTTGAATGGACAGAAAGACAAACTGATGGACAGATCAGCTGGAGACTCACCTGGAGAGGTAACACAGGACACGTTTCAGTGCAGAGCGGAGAGGGACGAACAGGTCCAGAAACACACTGCTGAAAGACCGTGAGAGAGATGGGTTCTGACCGCAACACCTGTTCACCTGTCTCACATCAGCCACTCAGCACCAGGAACAGCAATTCCTCCAAACTCCAGGTATCTGCTCATCTCGTATAAGGTCACCCTGACTCCCGTTCAACACATTCAAGACATCTCTAACCAGGACATCTTGCTCCTATCTGGCTCCTCTTACTCTAACACCAGCCATCAGGCTGAGAGGTAACTTGGGGGTTGTAATTTAAGTTTATAATTCAGTTCAGGGTTTATCTGTCTAGCTACAAGCACATCTGCATCAAAAAGTGTTCATTGTGTTGATC